>NC_056067.1:1288750-1610937 GCF_016772045.2 Ovis aries
CACTTAGCTCGATGGGCCCACCAGCCATTAGGATGACCCTCTCTGGGATAAGCTGACATTTTCTTTTGTCCCAGGTCTCTTCTCTGGCTTTGAAAAGTGGCAGCAATGGAAACATTTTCCACCTTGTGTAATGTGAACTGTGAAATTATAAAAGTGTTTTCCATTATGTGTGTGAATCCCATGCATACACCTGGAATTGAGGGTGCCAATTTTAGGTGGATTCTTTCAAGGTGGTGTGTTTTCTGGAACACTGAAACAGTCCTCTTCTACTTAGGCATACCTAGGCTTTGTCTTCTCCCACATGAACTGACTGTACGTGGCAGAAGGACCACAAAGTCCAAGGTTGATAAACATTGCCTGACTAACTGTAACTAGTAGACTGCATGTAGCACCTCGTATACACCAGGCACTGTTCTGTGTCTTACATACACTAACACATTTGATGCTCACTCCGTACCATCCCACTGAGGCACTGAAGGCTCGGGTAAAACTGCTTAAGCTCATGAGACTGGTAAATGCTGGAGCATGGATTTGAACTCACAGAGAGTCATTTGTTTAACTTATGTGCTCTATTGTTTAGTTGCTAAGTCATCTCCAACTCTTTGAGATCCCATAGACTGTAGCCTGCCAGGCTCCTCTGTCAGTGGGATTTACCAGGAAAGCATACTGGAGGGGGTTGCCATTTCCTTCTCCAGGGATTGAACCTGGGTCTTCTCAATGGCAGGCAGATTCTTTACCACTGAGCCACCACAGAAGCCCCTTACCTGTTCTGCTGCCTCTTAATCAGAAATACCTTTTTTTTTTCCCTTGATTGTTTGTACATTTTGAGTTAATATGTGTTAGGCATCTGCTTGCTCTATCCAGGTGCTGGTTATACAGAGCTAAGTAAGATAGTTTTTCCTTTAAGGAGTTTGTGGGCTAGTGCGGGACTATCCAGTAGAACTTTCTGCAATGATGGTAATTCTGTAGCTAATCACACATCAGCCAGGTGTGATTATGGAGCTAGTATGACCTAGTTGTGCTGATTCTACTCCTTCAAAAGGTCTCAAAAATTTTTTTTCCTTATCACCTTTACTACCAGGCCACCACATCAGGTTTGGAACAAATTCTTCTAGAAAGATGGTATGACTTGACTGTCAGAGACTTAAGAGGAAGCGCTGGTTTCACTGCATCAACCTTGACCGTTGTCCTAGATCTGGCAGGGCTTTCTGTCTCCCAATTGGTGTTACTGGCATTGATGGGAATCGCTGGAGAACTAGGGCCAGGGGGCGCTGCTGCAGCCCACAGGGCCGCCTGCCCCTGGTAGGTTTCGGTTTTGCAGGCTGGTCATCTCTGGAAATGGACAGTTTAACGTGTAGTCTCTTCCTGCCAGCATCCAACCACCTGATATATCTGCAGCTCTTTAAAAGTTGAAATGTTCCTTTTCTTTTTTAGTTCAAACCCATCTTTCTGAATACTATTGACCCATCTCACCCTATGGCAAAGCTGAGCAGAGCTGCCAACACTCAGAAATGCATCCGTGCTGGCGGCAAACATAATGACCTGGACGACGTAGGCAAGGATGTCTATCATCACACCTTCTTTGAGATGCTGGGCTCCTGGTCCTTTGGAGATTACTTCAAGGTAAGTTCAAAGAGGAGATCTGTTGGCATTTTGAGATTCAGAAGTGAAGGACATTTCTTAATTCTAAGACTTCCTGAAAGCAGTGCCGGTAATTTTATGATTTCAGTTTACATTTGGATTTCTTGTATAAGTTAATCCTGAATTTGACTATTTATGGTGAAGACGCTGCTTTGGCCCTCTTCTATTCATACTGAATAGATTTTGGTTTGGTCACATTCCACATCTTTTTGATCTTGTTGTAGGAACTGGCGTGTAAGATGGCTCTAGAACTTCTTACCCAAGAGTTTGGCATTCCAGTTGAAAGACTCTACGTTACTTACTTTGGTGGGGACGAAGCAGCTGGCTTAGAACCAGACCTGGAGTGCAAACAGATCTGGCAAAACTTGGGGTAAGAATGCAGCTTGCATGTTGAGAGTATGAGTATGAAAAAATAAAATGATTCCTCCTCTCAGTGCCAGAGTGGGGTCTTAGGACTTGGAGTGCATTGCCATTTCCTACGGAGAAGGCTATGGCACCCCACTCCAGTACTCTTGCCTGGAAAATCCCATGGACAGAGGAGCCTGGTAGGCTGCGGTCCATGGGGTTGTGAAGAGTTGGACACGACTGAGCGACTTCACTTTCACTTTTTACTTTCATGCGTTGGAGAAGGAAATGGCAACCCACTCCAGTGTTCTTGCCTGGAGAATCCCAGGGACGGAGGAGCCTGGTGGGCTGCCGTCTATGGGGTCACACAGAGTTGGACACGACTGCAGTGACTTAGCAGCCCCAGCAGCCATTTCCTATTTTAGGGTGTGAATTGGGAGGTGGAGCTGCTTGGGAGTAATTATCTTTTGCTGCATCCACTGTTTTCTTAGTAGGTTTACTTGATCATTCTGTTGTTGAAAGCCAACATGAAGAGGCATAGGGAGGTGACTTTAAATGATATGCAGCTTTTTAAAAAACAGTCATAATTGTCCTCATTTATGAAAATGAAGGAACATTTGCAAAGAAATTTGTTTAGTTCTGTGCATATTCAGCATAAACATTTCCACTTTTATGTGTTTCTTTCTCAGCTTCTCGAGATATTTGCATATTTTCACTTAGTTGTGATCATAACATGTGTATTTTATATTCTGTTGTAGTGACTCTTGAATCACATTGTGCTTCTTTAGCAGGATTTGATGCAGGCTTGGCATTAGTAATCGCCAAAGAGTGAGCTCTCTTTCTAGAAATGCGTAAGGACCTCCTTTTCTCAGGGATGCAAATCTGTGCAGAATCCTGTCGCTGGCTGTAACTGGGCCTTTCTTCCCGCTCTGTGCAGGCTGGATGACAGCAGAATCCTCCCCGGCAGCATGAAGGATAACTTCTGGGAGATGGGTGACACGGGCCCATGTGGTCCCTGCAGTGAGATCCACTATGACCGCGTTGGTGGTCGGGATGCGGCGCACCTCGTCAACCAGGATGACCCCAACGTGCTGGAGATCTGGAACCTTGTGTTCATCCAGTATAACAGGTCGCCTTGGGGTCCTGAACTGTTCCTGTTAAGAGCAGCAGCTTTCCTCAAGCTGAGTAGAGCAAGAGGAACTCAGAGCGCGTGGTTGTCTTCTCATCCCGTCTTTGGGGCCAGTGGGCCAGTGCTAAAGGCATAATTTGCTATAACTTGAACTGCTGTTCTAAAGTTCATTTCCTTGAAGCTTCCCTCACTCTGTAATGGATCCCAGATTATTTCTTCCCTTTTCCTCTGCACTCCCTTCTTCCCACCAAAATAGGCAGAAGCCAGTGGCAATCACAGCCTACAGACAGCTAAGTGAGTTTTACCCAGCAGGGAGAGGTGGCAGCTGGAGTCCGTGTTTCAACTTCCTCTTTCTGGATCTTGCAGGGAAACCGATGGCATTCTGAAACCTCTTCCCAAGAAAAGCATTGACACAGGGATGGGCCTGGAGCGACTGGTGTCCGTGCTGCAGAATAAGATGTCCAACTATGACACTGACCTTTTCGTCCCTTATTTTGAAGCCATCCAGAAGGTACCGGTCCTATTGCAGACTTGTGTGGAGGTTTCCAGGCTGGCTGTTAGTTCTGTCAAAAATAAAACAGTTGTATGCTTTGCTATGTGAGGGCACCTGTGACCATCTGCCAGCTTTATTGTTAATAACACAGTGTTCTGAAGAAGCGGGGGCCTGGTTAGAGGCTCTTCACTCTTGCCCCTGTCGCCTTTCTTGGGATTACAGGATCTGGCTAGATGCTCACGCTTTGTTCTTATCCATCCCCCGCCCCTAAGTCCTCTGGAACCTTCTAGGGTAAGGCAGCACCAGAAGGGCCGCTTCCCAGTGAGCTGCCTCCTGGTTTTTATCTGCAGGGCACAGGTGCTCGGCCGTACACGGGGAAAGTGGGTGCGGAGGATGCTGACGGGATTGACATGGCCTACCGAGTGCTGGCTGACCATGCTCGGACCATCACTGTGGCCCTGTCTGATGGTGGCCGACCTGACAATACAGGGCGGGGGTAAGTGCGTTACACATGGCGCAGCGTTAGGACTGACACTGAGTTTTTGGCTCTGTGGAACTTAAAGCCACACTTCATTATTGCTGTATCTGTCATCTAGGTAGTTGGACAGATCCTTTTTTTTTTCCTTTTTTAGGAATAGAGGGAGTTTCAGCTCACTGAGCAGAGTTCACTATATTAAATCTTTACTGCCAAGTACAAGATGATAAGGATTGTATTTAAGGTTGCCTGATAAGATATTGACAGGGGCAGGGTAGATACTAATTAACATGAGGCATCTCAATTATTGACAGGCAGGACCTGGTGGTGTGGGCATCAAGTCGGCCATCTGGTCTGTACTTCCTGCCTCCATCTCTGTTTCAGCAGAACAAGGCTGGAAGATAAACCAAGGTTACCCTTGATGTGTATTTGTGGATATGTAGTAATATCCACAAAACATGAGTTTTATGCTGGAATTAATGTTCACGACCTTGGGGGAATGCAAAAAAAAAAAAGCCTTAGGAGAGTCTCTCAGAGAGGCCTTTTGGTAGAATTCCAAAGGCCCTCTACAAAATGCTTGACTGGGAATGTTGTCTAGCAGGGTCTTGGGTTCTGCCTCTTACAGGTATGTGTTGAGACGGATTCTCCGCCGGGCTGTTCGATACTCTCATGAGAAACTCAACGCCAGCAGGGGTTTCTTTGCTACGTTAGTAGACGTTGTTGTCCAGTCTCTGGTAGGTGTATTTCCTGCTTACCTCTTCTGTACTAAAAGTGCATACCTTAATTGGGGTAGGGTGGGCGTTGTCACACTGTTAATGAGAATTTTTAGAAGAGTCGTGGTATAATCCTTGTCTTTATTGGCCTCAAATCTGTGTTTCCCATTTGCCAGGGAGATGCCTTTCCTGAGCTGAAGAAGGACCCAGATATGGTGAAGGACATCATTAATGAGGAAGAAGTGCAGTTTCTCAAGACGCTCAGCAGAGGGCGTCGTATCCTGGACAGGAAAATTCAGAGCCTAGGAGACAGCAAAACCATTCCTGGTAAGAACTGGTTTGTTCCTTTCTTCATCAGGCTGGTTCATCTTCCTGGAAGAGGCAAGCCCTTTCTCACAAACTTGACTGTAGACTCTTGTGTCTCCAAAGGCTGAGCATAGCCCGGTTAGACCGCTTTGGTGTGAAATGGGGTTTAATAATAAGATTTTTAAAGTAATATATTATTGTGGCAAAGTATTCAAACAGTAAAAAGTGAAAATCCTCTTTGACTCATTTTTCAGAAGTCACAATTCTTTGGAATTTTGCATATTACTAACCAGTCAGGACTTTTCTCAATTTGCATACAGATGTATATAGGGATGTGTGTGCTCAGGAGTAAAAATGGGAACAAATAGTATACAGTGTTTTACAAGTTTATTTTTTACCTGACAGGAAAGTTAGTTCCAAAAGTTTTTACTCTTTACGGAAGTATAATGTACAGGGTGAAAGCCTGGTGTATTTCCCACAAACTGAACACACTTGTGTTCAGATTAGGAAACAGAGCTTTTCTAGGGACGCTTTGTGCTTCTCTCAGGTTGATTGCAAAAGATGTGATGGGTTTTCTGATACAGAACCAAAACTGACTTGCGTGGCTCTTCAATTCCTCTTGTCATTGCCAGCTTCCTCCTGGAAGGGCTTGCGGTGGAAGAGAGGGAGGCTGCTTCTATCATTTTTTAATCTTTTAAAATTTATTTATTTTTAACGGGAGGACAGTTGTTCTATAGTACCGTGTTGTTTTCTGCCGTGCATCAGCCGTAAGCATACATGTGCCCCCTGAACCTCCTCCCTCGTCCCTGTCACTCTTACCTGCCTCCTTGGTGCTGTGCAGGGGATACCGCTTGGCTCCTCTATGACACCTATGGGTTCCCCGTGGATCTCACTGCACTGATTGCTGAAGAGAAGGGGCTGGTGGTGGACATGGATGGCTTTGACGAGGAGAGGAAACTGGCCCAGGTAAAGTGTTTATGGTGTGAGCAGGAAACTCGGCGCCAAGCAAGGCAGGACTTGGCTGCAAAGCACGAGTTTCCTCCCATTAAAGTTTTTGAAATTTCTGCTTTTCCCAAGACCAGTGAGTCTCAAGTGGGGGCGGTTTGGCAGTAATGTCTAAAGACATTTCTTGGGTTTCTCAGCTTAGGGGGCAAGCGCTGCTGCCACGTGGTGGGCCGAGGCCAGGCATGCTGCTCAGCCTCCTTCAGTGGACAGCCTCCCGGAGCTGGAGCTCCCGGCTCCAAATGTCATGGTGCTGAGATCAGAAAAACTCTGTTTCAGAGCTTTACGTGGGGCATGGTTTAGCAATTTCGAGTCTTTCAGAGTTCTTTTTCTTTGACACTAAGGTAATTTGTGCTTATTTCTCTTGCTGGCAGCTGAAATCACAGGGCAAGGGAGCTGGTGGGGAGGACCTCATTATGCTGGACATTTATGCAATTGAAGAGCTCCGGGAAAAGGGTCTGGAGGCAACGGATGATTCCCCGAAGTACAGTTACCATTCGGACTCCAATGGGACCTATGGTATATTCATTTGCTCATCTGGGGTGGTTTTCAAGCAATGCGTCTCAAGATTGGGAACCCAAAATATCCATGGTAGCCTCACCTGTAGCGCTCTGTGGTCATGTTGGGTAATTTTATACTCAGAGAGGCCCTTCATGATTAACTTTCTGTCTCTTTTATTTTGGAATAATTATAGATTCACAGGATGTTGTAAAAAAATAAATTTAACTTGAGATCCCTGTACCTTATACCCAGTTTTCACTAATTATATTAATATCTTAGGAAACAAGGAAAATGATAGTGACTGATAAAATTCATAATGGCTGATGAATTTTGTATCAGAACAGTAGTGTTCTGAAGTTAAGACTGTTCAAATACATAGGCACTACATGTTTTTGCTTTCTTCTTCTTCTTTTTTTTTAAAAATATTTGCTTATATGTCAGTGTTGAGTCTTAGTTGCAGTACTCCGCTCTTTAGTTGCAGTCTTTGGCTGCAGCATGTGGCTTCTTAGCTGTGGCATGGGAATCTGGCTCCTTGATCAGGGATTGAACCCGGGCCCCCTGCATTGAGAGTGTGGAGTCATAACCACTGGAGTGCCAGGGAAGTCCTATGTTCCTTTTTTCACTCCAGCAGGGATTCCCAAATCTATCCAAGGAAGCCCATAAAATGAATGTATTCTTTATGAATTGACCTTGGAAAGGGAATTTATTACTACTGTTAAATTCCTGCTTATCAAGTTCGAAAGCTGCTTATCAGCTTTCTGTTCAGTAGCTCCCATTTTCCCAGAATTGTCCCAGTGTTTCCTCACATCCTGGGAAATCCCTTGGTCCCAAGCAAACCGGGTCAGTTGGTCACCCCTGAGTATTGTGTACAAAAAAGATCTTCAAGACCAAGATAATCACGATGGTGTGATCACTCACCTAGAGCCAGACATCCTGGAATGCGAAGTCAAGTGGGCCTTAGAAAGCATCACTACAAACAAAGCTAGTGGAGGTGATGGAATTCCAGTTGAGCTATTTCAAATCCTGAAAGATGATGCTGGGAAAGTGTTGCACTCAATATGCCAGCAAATTTGGAAAACTCAGCAGTGGCCACAGGACTGGAAAAGGTCAGTTTTCATCCAGTCCCAAAGAAAGGCAGTGCTAAAGAATGCTCAAACTACCACACAATTGCACTCATCTCACGTGCTAGTAAAGTCATGCTCAAAATTCTCCAAGCCAGGCTTCAGCAATATGTGATCTGTGAACTTCCAGATGTTCAAGCTGGTTTTAGAAAAGGCAGAGGAACCAGAGATCAAGTTGCCAACATCCGCTGGATCATGGAAAAAGCAAAAGAGTTCCAGAAAAACATCTATTTCTGCTTTATTGACTGTGCCAAAGCCTTTGACTGTGTGGATCACAAGAAACTGTGGAAAATTCTGAAAGAGATGGGAATACCAGACCACCTGACCTGCCTCTTGAGAAACCTGTATGCAGGTCAGGAAGCAACAGTTAGAACTGGACATGGAATAACACACTGGTTCCAAGTAGGAAAAGGAGTACGTCAAGGCTGTATATTGTCACCCTGCTTATTTAACTTATTTGCAGAGTACATCATGAGAAACTGTGGGCTGGAAGAAGCACAAGCTGGAATCAAGATTGCCAGGAGAAATATCAATAACCTCAGATATCCAGATGACACCACCCTTATGGCAGAAAGTAAGGAACTGAAAAGCCTCTTGATGAAAGTGAAAGAGGAGAGTGAAAAAGTTGGCTTAAAGCTCAACATTCAGAAAATGAAGATCATGGCATCTGGTCCCATCACTTCATGGGAAATAGATGGGGAAACAGTGTCAGACTTTATTTTTTGGGGCTCCAAAATCACTGCAGATATTGATTGCAGCCATGAAATTAAAAGACACTTACTCCTTGGAAGGAAAGTTATGACCAACCTAGATAGCATATTCAAAAGCAGAGACATTACTTTGCCAACAAAGGTTCATCTGGTCAAGGCTATGGTTTTTCCAGTGGTCACGTATGGATGTGAAAGTTGGACTGTGAAGAAAGCTGAATGCTGAAGAATTGATGCTTTTAAACTGTGGTGTTGGAGAAGACTCTTGAGAGTCCCTTGGACTGCAAGGAGATCCAACCAGTCCGCTCTGAAGATCAGCCCTGGGATTTCTGTGGAAGGACTGATGCTGAAGCTGAAACTCCAGTACTTTGGCCACCTCATGCGAAGAGCTGACTCATTGGAAAAGACTCTGATGCTGGGAGGGATTGGGGCAGGAGGAGATGGGGGCAGGATGATATGGCTGGATGGCATCACTGACCCGATGGACGTGAGTCTGAGTGAACTCTGGGAGTTGGTGATGGACACGGAGGCCTGGCGTGCTGCGATTCATGGGGTTGCAAAGAGTCGGACACGACTGAGCGACTGAACTGAACTGAACCGAGTATTGTGCTCTCCAGTAGACCAGCATGTTAAGCCCTTTTGTGGAGTCTACTGGCTGGCTTCCAACAGGACAGTAGGCAGTTAGGACCTCAGGAGAGTTTGAGAAATAGAATCCAGCACAGTCCAGCTGAGAGTGTGAGAGGGAAATCATCTTCTGTGTTTTTCCCCTTGTGCACAGTGTTTGAGAGTGCAGTGGCTACAGTGATGGCTCTGCGCCGGGACAAGATGTTCGTGGAAGAAGTGTCCACAGGCCAGGAGTGTGGAGTGGTGCTGGACAAGACCTGTTTCTACGCCGAGCAGGGAGGGCAGATCTACGACGAAGGGTACCTGGTGAAGGTCGACGACAGCAGCGAAGACGTGAGCCAGCAGTTCCTCCTCGCTAGCTGGGGGGCGGGCGGCCAACCACGGCCTGCACCCCGACAGCCACTCTGGCGGCTGGGTGCCCCCCGGGCCTGAGGGGCAGACACCACTGCTCTTTGGGCTGTCCCACGGCCAGTGTTTCTGAAGCCATGGGCGCTGCTGCTTGTGCTGTGTGGCTTCATCACTGTCAGCTCGCGTCACAGCAGGGTCCTTGCAGCCAGGCTGCTTAGTGATCCTCAGGTCCTCCAGGCTCCCCTCAGAAATAAGGAGAGCCAGCTCTGACGGAGGAGGGTGGGGAACGGGACGGGATCCTCATCCAAGATGTGGCCCGTCGCTTGGCCACTGTAGGCTCTGTGGTTTTGGATGAGTTCCCAGACGGGTGGACTTGAGTTTCCTTACCCTGGCTTTAATTCTCTAAGATGCTCCCCAATGGAGTGTGTGTGTACACATACACATCTATTACATATTTAAAGTGCTGTGTGTATATAATAATATAACGGGTGTATGGTGGCTTGTATATATGTTAATGTATATACATACATATATATCATAATGTTATGTGTATAACATGCAGAGAGCGAATTCATATACGTTTATCTGCGTTTGCATGTATACATACCCATACGTGTGTACACACACACACACTTGGATGATTTAGTTAGTTGTTTATTGGTCTCCTCCTTGACTCTTAGAAAACTGAGTTCACAGTGAAGAACACTCAGGTCCGAGGAGGGTATGTGCTGCACATAGGAACACTCTACGGCAGCCTGAAAGTGGGGGACCAGGTCCGGCTGTTTATTGATGAGGTGAGTTGCTTTATGCTGGTCAGCACTGGATAGGATTCCTGATCCTCTCCCTCCCCCTTTTAAAAAGAAGTCAGCTTTATGGAGGGATAACTGGCATGTAGAATTATAAGATATTTAAAGTGTACATCATGGTGATTTGATACGTCGTGAAAAGAATTCCTCTTCCTCTGGCTTTAAATTGGTCCATCATTATTATCCCTTCTAAGTGAAATTATAAATCAGTAATTACAAGTAAGGTACAGGAGTAAATTTTATGAGGGCTATAACTGAAATTTAAATCTTAACGTCCCAAGTAAGACCACGGTGGCTGCAGTTGAGATCCTGTAGCTTCGTTTTCATGGATTGCCTTTCTCCAGCTTTACCTCAAATACTTCAGGAGCCAAGGATCCCATATTAAGAAACAGTTTCTAATGCAGGTGCCAGAGCTCCAAAATAATATTAGCATAAAACAAAGCGGAAATGTGCTTTTCACCTGAAAGTCCACACTGATGCAGAGACCCTCGCACAAAGTCAGAGGGCCTTGCTCTTCTTTGTTTGCTGTTCTTCCACCATTCCTGGGTGTTGCTCTTGATTTCATGTTCCAGAAAGGTTGCTGTCAGACCCATTCTCCAGACCAGGGCTTGGTGAGCTTTTTGGTTAATTGCCTGCATGCATGTGTGCGTATGCAGCTGCTCAGTCGTGTCTGACTTTTTGTGACCCCATGCCCCACAGACTGTAGCCCGCCAGGCTCCTCTGTCCGTGGAGATTTTCCAGGCAATACTGGAGTAGGGTGCCGTTTCCTGCTCCAGGGGATCTTCCCAACCCAGGGATCGAACCCGTGGGTTCCCTGCATCTCCTGCATTGGCAGGTGGATTCTTTACTGCTGAGCCACCTGGGAAGTTCTTGTAAAGTGCCAGATAGTAGATATTTTTGGTTTTCTGAACCATACAGTCTCCATCACAACTGCTGTTTGGCGCAAAAGCACTGTAGACAGTATGTAGACACACAGGTGGGCTGTGTTCTGGCGATAGAAACGGACCGCAGGATGGACCTGGCCCACAGGCCGTAACTTGCCACCTCCTGTTGTAGATGGTGGGAAGGGGGGGCGGGGTTGTGTTCCTTCCCTTGAGGGGGAATGTTGTCCCTTCTCACTGACTGGAATTGACCCTCCTGGCCACGGTTAGCTGTGAGGGACGCTGTAGGCTTTCTTCTGCTCAGCCGTATGTCCAGCTAAAGCCTTTAGGACTTGGGAAGAAGAGGAGAGTGGGTGTTGGGGACCGACCAGCGGTCCACCACCGACCTCTCCACCAGCCTGCTCTGCCCCGTGCAGCCCCGACGAAGGCCCGTCATGAGCAACCACACGGCCACTCACATCCTGAACTTCGCCCTGCGCTCTGTGCTGGGGGAGGCTGACCAGAGAGGCTCCCTAGTTGCGCCTGACCGCCTTCGCTTTGACTTCACTGCCAAGGGAGCCATGTCCACCCAGCAGATCAAGAGGGCTGAGGAGATCGCAAATGAGATGATCGAGGCAGCCAAGGTCGGTTGGATTACGCATGAACTGAGTCATGAGCTTCTCTCCTTCCTGCACCATTTATGGAGCTGCTGCCGCCCAAGTGCTCTCCCTCTATTGAACCGTATTCTGTCCTGTGAACACACGTGCTTATCACAGTGCTTCTCAGCTGCACTGGGTAGGGGGCAGTGCTAGTGTTCAGTGAGGGGTCTCTGCTCAACCTCCTCCTCAGGACAACCAGAGCCCTTCTAGTTATGTCTGGTTTATGTATAGCAGCATATCCATTTCAGATTGGGTGCATGGTTTAACAAAATAGTTGAAAATTCCTATTTTGAGCTCCTTGACTTTACATATGGGGCTTTATTCTAGGACATGATCAGCACAGCCAGGATCAGAAACCAGAGCCCTGCCTGTACGACCGCAGTCTCCCTGCTTCCTGCTGCACCCCCAGAGAAGATCTTTTCTCAGCTGTTTTTCCTGTCCTTTTCCCTTGGCAGCCGGTCTATACCGAGGATTGTTCTCTGGCAGCAGCTAAAGCCATCCAGGGCCTTCGGGCTGTGTTTGATGAGACCTACCCTGACCCTGTGCGAGTCGTCTCCATTGGGGTCCCAGTGTCGGAGCTGCTGGATGACCCCTCCGGCCCTGCTGGCTCGCTCACTTCTGTTGAGTTCTGTGGGGGAACGTGAGTACCTCGGGGGCAGTGGTGGACCTGCCGCTTACTAATTTGGGTTCCCTCGGAGGCTGTGGGTCAAGGGCTAGACCAGCTCTCGTTTGTCTGAGGTTGAAGAAGAGTCCTCAGAAATGCAGGTGCCAGCAGCTCTCCCAGAAGCCAGCGTCTTTGTGCTCCCATCACGCCCCTCGGTGTCTGACACCGACTTTACTGAGTGTGTGGGAGAACGCTCTTCTTAGGAGGAGGCAGGGAAAATGTCACCTTAACCCTTACCTCATGACTGTTTGCTCTGGTTCCCTGGACAGATGGCAAGAGAAGCCTGCGAATTCATGATTCAGCAGGGCCGTGGCGTATCTGACCTGGTCTTAGCTTCTTTCCATCGCCAGAGCCTCATATAGTTCCCTTTGTCAGCTGAAGGCGCATCTGGGGAATTAATAACCCCATTGTCTCAGAGCCCCTATGTTAGGCCGCACAGTAGACCTGACTCAGTTTGGCTGTGGGCCGTCACTTGTTTCTGCCAACTTGAAGATCTCTGTATCCCTTGAGGTCTTTTTGGAACAGTCTGGTGGCCTGGGAAATTCCTGCTTCCAAAGGAATCGTGGGGAAAAGAACATTCCTAAGGCCACAGTGGACCCATCCAGGGCCTCCTGTGAGTCTCTGACAGGTAGATGGCAGGTGGGGATTGGGGTCAGGGTCCTTGTGGATGACACAGTAAATGAGCATTTGAGGTGAGGTTCTCTGAGCAGTGTGGTTTTTGAAGGGGTTGTGGTAATATTTTAAAGGTAATCCACCGACACTCTCAGAAGGGACAGAAGATAACTGTCCTGTGAGGGAGAATTTTCTGCATCTAATGTATGAGAAAACTGAGGCTCAGAGAAGTAGCTCCTTGCTCAGTGTCAGCTCCAGCCAGGCCTCCTCTGACTGCCTTGCCCTTCCTGGCCAGAGCTGTACCCCGACTAAACATGAAGGGCCTTTTCCCCTGTTCCCCGAGGAAGCTTCCCTGGGAGCTGCCACCTCCTAGGGCTCCTGCTCCCAGCTGAGGGCTCCCAGGTGGGGGGAGGACCATGAACTTTGCTTTCTGCCATGCAGACACCTGCAGAATTCAAGTCACGCAGGAGTGTTCGTGATCGTGAGTGAAGAAGCTATTGCCAAGGGCATCCGGAGGATAGTTGCTGTTACAGGGGCTGAAGCCCAGAAGGTGAGCGGATGAGGCTGGTCTTTGGGCCCAGGCTGTGAATCCACAGGGCAGCTGGTCATGTGGCCGCTGTGGTCAGACTCGGAGGTCCAGCACGCCCTCCAAACATCCTCCAGTTATTCGTGACTGGGAGGAGAAAGCCACCATTACATGAGACTTCCTAGCTATCTTTTAATCTGTTAAAATGCAGGTAAGCTCTGCCGTCATGCATTCATGTCCAGGAGGGAGGCCGTGTTTTCCCGTGTTCCCCATGCCCCTGACAGTTTGCCGCCTCTCCCTGGGGGCATGTACCTAGTTTGAGACGCCTGGAGTAGGGGGGCAATTGCTCTGGGCATGGGGACTGGAGCTCACGCCTGACACATGCTGAGGGTTGACGAGTGGTCATTTCATGGGTGCAAAGGGCTGATGCGTGAGTTCTTGGTCACCCGTGAGCCCCAGATCCACTGGCCAGGTGTGTGAGGAGGGTGCTCCCTTCTGGGGCATGAGGCTCCAGACACCTGCTCCCGGAAGGAATAGAAAGGTCTGATGTTCTGGGGGCGTGTTGTGTCAGAGCCTGCCACAGTTTGCTGGCAGAATTGTCAAGTTCAAGGTTCCCTGACCCAGAGTTTACAACTCTGGTTGTCCTCACAGGCCCTCAGGAAAGCGGAGAGCTTGAAGAAATCTCTCTGTGTTATGGAGGCCAAAGTGAAGGCCCAGACCGCGCCGAACAAGGACGTGCAGAGAGAGATCGCGGACCTTGGGGAGGTAGGGTGGCCTCCCTCCACAGGTCGTGGTTCCCACGGCCGTGGGCGTTGGGACTGACTGCTGATGTCTGGCGGCCTGGAGAGGGGCTCTGTGGACCCTGGAACCTGCCTGCTGCCCCTGTTGCTGATGGCAGGAGAGCCCCTTCCAAGCACTAGTGGGCACTGGAGTTGAGGGCTTTGGGAGAGGTCCTGTGGGTGCCCACTTTCTACAGGTCTCCTGGTTTCAAGTCACTTTATGAGCATTTTATGATTTTGTATCTCTGAGACCTGGGTTCAATCCCTGGGTGGGGAAGATCGTCTGGAGAAGGGCATGGCCACCCACTCCAGTATTCTTGCCTGGAGAATCCCGTGGACAGAGGAGCCTGGTGGGCTACAGTCCATGGGGTTGCAAAGGGTCAGACATGACTGAGCAACTAACACTTTGACTTTCTCCTTCTGGACACTGGTTGGGGGACTTTGGTGTTCAAAGCCAGAAGGGTGGGATGGGCTGGGCTCACATCCTAGCTCCTGATTGTCCAGATCCCAGTGGTATTTCTGTTCTGGTTCCAGGCCCTGGCCACTGCCATCATCCCTCAGTGGCAGAAGGATGAATTCCGGGAGAATCTCAAGTCCCTGAAGAAGGTCATGGATGACCTAGACCGGGCTAGCAAAGCCGATGTGCAGAAGCGGGTGGGTCTCGGCAGTGCGGGTGGGAGGAGGATTCACCCAGCAGAGGCTGTGCAGGCTGCGGTCTGGGGGTCTGGGCCTCTGACCTGAGGCCTCTCTCTGGACTTCCTTCCGTGCAGGTGTTGGAGAAGACGAAGCAGCTCATCGACAGCAGCCCCAACCAGCCCCTGGTCATCCTGGAGGTGGAGAGTGGCGCCTCGGCCAAGGCACGCTGGGCAGGGCCCCGCGCTTCCCTTTGCCCTCTGCTGCTCTCCTCCCCGCAGGCTCCCCTCAGCCCTCTGGGGGCTGGTGTGTGCCCTGTGGCTCTGAGCCGAGGAGCTGCTTGAGGGCCCACCCTCCAGGACTGAGCTGGACTGAGCCACGGTGGGAGCCGGTGCTGGGAGAGCTAGGCTCCTGGAGGTGGATGGCCAGCCTGAGCCCGGGTGGGCAAGGCCCTGTACTGGGCCCTCATCCAGGCTCCAGGACCAGCACCTGCTCTTAGAAGGGGGAGGGGTGGGGCACCCCAAGAACTGAGTCCTGCAAACACGCTGCACTTGAGAGCGTGGCCCCCTTTCCCAGCGCCACGGCCTGATGCCAGCTTCTCCCCACAGGCTCTGAACGAGGCCTTGAAGCTCTTTAAGATGCATTCCCCCCAGACGTCCGCCATGCTCTTCACAGTGGATAACGAGGCCGGCAGGATCACCTGCTTGTGTCAGGTCCCCCAGGTCAGAGCACCCTGCAGTCTTGCTCAGGCAGCCCTGTGCTTGTGGGAGGTGATGTCCATAGCTCTTCTCAGGGAGCCTGATTTTTCTTCGTTGTTTGCCAAGACATGTGTGTGTGTGCGTGTGTGTGTGCGTGCACGCGTGCTTGCAGCCTGCTGGAGATGCCAGTCTGTTGCCCACCTGTCACCTCCCTAGTGCCCCTCAGCCTCAGGCCCTCCCCCCTGGTGCATACGTTTTACATGTGTGTGTGTGTGTCTCTGTGTGTGTGTGCCTGCGTGCGTGTATGCGTGTGTGTGTGCATGTGTGTGTGCATGCGTGCGTGCAGCCTGCTGGAGATGCCATTCTGTTGCCCACCTGTCACCTCCCTAGTGCCCTCAGCCTCAGGCCCTCCCCCCCGGTGCATACGTTTAACCCTGCTGGCTCTGCTGCTCCGTATGCATCGCCCTGGCTGTGGTACCAGCTGTATGATCTCAGCCCTGGCGGCATCCCTCGGGGCAGGATTGGGTGTCTGGCTCCAGCCCTCTCCTTGTCTGCCTTAATCCCGTTCTCAGTCCTGACTCCCGCTCTGCCTTCCTGTCTTCTAGAATGCAGCCAACCGGGGCCTGAAGGCCAGTGAGTGGGTGCAGCAGGTGTCAGGCCTGATGGATGGCAAAGGCGGTGGCAAAGACGTGTCTGCTCAGGCCACGGGCAAGAACGTGGGCTGCCTGCAGGAGGCGCTGCAGCTGGCCACCTCCTTTGCCCAGCTGCGCCTGGGAGACGTGAAGAACTGAGAGGGAAGGGCAGGTGCGCCAGGAGGCATCTCCCCCGCTCCCCGACCCAGGCACACCCATCCAGCCAGCTCTCCTTCCACCACAAGGACGTTTGAATCTTGAGACCTTTAAACAGTCCCATCTGTCCTAACCCAGCAGTAACCGGAACTTCACCTGAGAGCCAGCCTGTGACTCAACGCCCATGTTACATTTCTGCCCTGAGCACATCCGTGCCGTCCACCTAGAACTACTACCCCAGGATTGCTTTTTCATCATCACACTTGTGTCTGTAGAGAGTTCTTTGCAGACTCAGTGCTATGGGCCTCAAGGGAAGAATCATTTTCTGCTGCAGAGAATAAAAAGGCCATGTGCAATACTTGACAGGATACCGCCACGTGATTCTTTTACTCCTCCTCCCTTCTCACCCTCCCTCCTGTGATAACTTGTGCTTCCCTGGGTGTCTGTAGACTAGTGGCTGTGGTTCCAACTGGTTTCTGGTTGCGGCCCTTGCTGAGTCCAGCCCCAGACCCCTGAACTTTGAGAATAATGGTGCCTGGATTTGCGTCAAAACATCTATGGGGATGGCTCACAGAATAGGGTGATGAAGATGGTCCCTGGGGTTGCTGGCAGCGGAGAGCGTCTTCGTTTTTGGTGCTTTTTACAGAAGAACATTCTCGTTGATAAGTCTCCTATGTCTTTTCCTCTCCTGATGTACAGGTTGGATGTGAGGTCAGAGACATTCCTTGGTATAGGAGGTTTTTAGGGAACATCAGTTGCCTCCTCCCAACACCCTTGACTGCCAGGTCATTCCAGGTTTCAGGACCTAACTTGGACGGTGAAGATGGAGACTGACCTGGTTCTGTCCATTTACCCCAGCCTGAAGACAGCTGGGTGTGGGAGCTGTAGTGTGTAGTATTTAGTTGTGCCCTCTCTGGCTGACTTCAAGTCCCCTGGGTACAGCAGGCTGGCCCTGAATCATTCTCAGCCCTGCTGACTTGGAGGGAGCAGAAAAGCAGGTTTGTGCTGAGAGAAGAAGCAGAGACCACCAGTCACAAGGCCTGGGGGTGAAGAAGAGGAGAAACAGGAAGGGTGCTGAGGCCCTGGCTGCAAAAAAGCAAGCCAGGTGAGGAGTGTGAGGGATACAAAGCTCACACAGTCCGCAGCGCGGGAGCGAGTTCCAAAAGCACTCCACAAGCTGTGCCAGCCAGGGCGCAGTACCAAAGGGCCCTCTTGGACAAGGCGGCGGGGGAACATGTATACGGTTGTGTCACTAGTGTAGGACCGATTACAGCTTCACAAGTGAGAGGAAGAAGACCCACGCGCTGGGCTTGCGCTGGCGTGAAGGCTAGAGGTCAGCGGGGCCGGTCTAGACCCCACTTCTGCAGGCCCGTCTGATCCACCCATGCACCCAGCTCTGGCCGTCCTCGCGGTGGCCCGGGGCTCCGCGACGCGCACCGTCCCCCTCCGGGGCGGCAGGGGGCGGTGTGGCGCCAGCCGCTCTCCCGCGCACCCTCGCGCGGCCGGGCAGGCGGGCGGAAGCGCCGGCGCGCGGGGCCCCGCTGACCCGCGGAGCCGGCCGGCAGCAGCGCCGCCATGCCCGGGGACCACCGCCGCATCCGCGGGCCCGAGGAGTCGCAGCCGCCGCAGCTGTACGCGGCCGACGAGGGCGAGGCGCCGGCCCCTCGCGACCCGGCACGGCTGCGGCCGGTGTACGCGCGCGCCGGGCTGCTGAGCCAGGCCAAGGGCTCGGCCTACCTGGAGGCGGGCGGCACCAAGGTGCTGTGCGCCGTGTCGGGCCCGCGCCCGGCCGAGGGCGGTGAGCGCGGCGGCGGCCCGGCCGGGGCGGGCGGCGAGGCCCCCGCGGCGCTGCGCGGCCGCCTGCTCTGCGACTTCCGCCGCGCGCCCTTCTCGGGCCGCCGGCGCCGCGCCCCACCGGGCGGCGGCGAGGAGCGCGAGCTGGCGCTGGCGCTGCAGGAGGCGCTCGAGCCGGCCGTGCGCCTGGGCCGCTACCCGCGCGCGCAGCTGGAGGTGTCGGCGCTGCTGCTGGAGGACGGCGGCTCGGCGCTGGCCGCCGCGCTCACAGCCGCCGCGCTCGCCCTGGCCGACGCGGGCGTCGAGATGTACGACCTGGTGGTGGGCTGCGGCCTGAGCCGCGCGCCGGCGCCCGCGCCCGCCTGGCTGCTGGACCCCACGCTGCTGGAGGAGGAGCGCGCCGCCGCCGGCCTCACCGTGGCGCTCATGCCGGTGCTCAACCAGGTGGCTGGGCTGCTGGGCAGCGGGGAGGGCGGCCCGACCGAGAGCTGGGCGGAGGCCGTGCGCCTGGGGCTCGAGGGCTGCCAGCGCCTCTACCCCGTTCTCCAGCAGTGCTTGGTGCGGGCCGCCCGCCGGAGGGGTGCCGCTGCGCCCCTCTGAGCCAGAGACCCGAGCAACGACGGACGCCAAGGACCGACCCGCAGCTGCCGCCACAAGGACCCGCGCCGTCGGCCTGCAGATGCGTGCGCCGAGCTGAGAACCGGGAGCACCGCGGAGGATCTGCGGAGGCGTGCTCAGAATAGCCGTGTTGGAGCGATTCTTTCCAGACTGCTTCGTTAAAGAAACTTTTCTAATTGAGTTGACTCCCAGCCACGATCCAGTTGAAGAAACCTGCCAGCGCATCTTGACTCCTAAGTTGGAAAGGACTTCCGCTGTACTCATCGGGAAAATGATGCCTATGCAGGCCAGCCGGGGGCTCCCTCCTGAATAACTGGGCTGCTTTTGAGAGCGGGGACAAGGAGGCTGTGCCTTCCACGTATATCTGAACCCAAACAAAAACTCTTTTTATAATCTGAAACATTCTGTTGTTTTTGGTACCGACTTTAATGAATAAGGCTCTTCTGAGCTGGGGACTGTGTTCTCAGGGCTTGGGACAAGCATTATCTTTAATGTGTCCTGGGGTTGCTGGTCCACTAGTGAGAGGGCACTTGAACTGCCAGGAGTGAGAGTTTCTGGATGCTGGAGATGCCATTCTGTAGGGCAGAGCGGGTCTGTCTGACCAGGAGGGTGGGCTCTGCCCTGTGTGGCTCCTGAGCCCTGCAGGTTTGTGCTCAGGTCTGAGTTGGCGAAAGGGCCGCCTGGGGTCCTCCCTGCACCAGCTTGGTGTAACCTGAGCTTGTGTGTCTTAGGGGCCTGCTCAGCTGTAGGAAAGGCTGGCTCAGGCAGCTGAGAGACCAGAATGAGGCCTGGGGACCACACCAAGAATCCCTGACTAGGGGGAAAAATACAAATTTTATTTGACCCCAGTGACATAATATATATTTCCAAATCAGATCTGAAATACAGAATCACAGCAGAAAGAAACAAGATAGAAACAAAGTAAAAATGGTAACCCTGTGGACGCTCAAACAGGACTGGGGGCTTTGAGAGGGAAGAGAGCTGACGCTGCTCCGGGGGGGTGGGCATCCAGCTCCGCTTGCAGGAGCGGGCCTCAGCTCTATGAGATGGTGTGCTGGTGCCGGGCAGCTGCGGGCCGCCCCCTTCCCTGCAGCATCTAGACTGCCATCTGGACAAAGCTAAAACCAGCACTAGGGCCGGGTGCCTGGCTGGTCTGGCTGAGCCACGCCTCCATGTCCCTGGCTCCAGAATGGGTGGCGTGGGTGCTGCTGAGAGACCCTTGAGAAAACACTCAAGGCAAGGACGGTGCCTGGAGCTGATGGGCCTGGAGGGGTTCCAGCCTGCTACTGACAGCCCTGGTCTGACGCCTGATTCTTGACCTGTAGGAGAAGCAGAAGCAGGACCCTAGCACAGAGGGCCAAGCGCGGTGAGGCTGGCAAGGGGCCATCTACTTACAACTCCCAGCCTCCAACCCCCGTTTCCCTTTCCTGGCAGCTCTGGCATCTTGGTGTTACTGTAGATTCTTCCTGAGACCCGTGAACCCAGAACCACCAGACGCATGGCATTTTGTCCACTCAGCCCAGCTTTCCTAGATGTGATTCCATCTTGGGGACCAGTAAGGGTCCCCTGGCCCAACAGGCCGAGGGGCAGCCAGAGCTGGGCAAGTGGAAGAAAGGAAGCTCCTCCTGCTAACCCTACAGCAGCCCAGCCTTGCTGAGAGGGTCCTGACAACAGCGGGTGCTTGGCCCACTTCAGGGACCACCAATAGCGGCGGAGGCTATGATACAGTAGGGAACACTGGGGCTCTTGGAGGTGCACAGAAGGCTATTATCAGATCCAGGTTTGGATTTCTCAGTCCAGGAAGGTCCGTGTGCTTCGGCTTCCGTGGGGAGCACAGGACATTGCAAGGGAATTAAGGGGGGGGGGGAATAGGACAGGGCCCTATCTTCCAGACATTGCCTGTGACAGAAGTCAGTCACCTCCCTGCAGCTACTGCTGTCTCCTGCACAAACAAGGACCCAAACACAAGGAGGGTGAGGATGGGGGAGGTGCCAGGCCACTCACCACAGCCTCCGGGTCTGTGTGCTCCTGGGAGCCTTCCGCCTCCGGACGGGCCCTCGGGCCTCTGGGCTCCTGCCTGGGTTCAGTGGTTCTGCATAAGGACCCCTGACTCCCAGAGCCCCTGTTCTGTTCACAGTCCTCTGTCCCTGGACAGGCACAGTCACCGGTCAGTGGCCGAGTCTGAAGGCCCCAGCTAACCCCACAGAGGCCCCTCTGTGCCGCACTGATCTCAGGTGTCCAGGGCCCCAGAGGACAAGATGCGGTGGGCTGAGTGAGACAAGCTCTAGCTCCAGACCGCTGCTGGGGGGGTTGGGGGGCTGGGTCACACCTGGAAGGAATGGGGATTGTGCACCCGGGAGGGTGAGGAGGAGCCCTGCAGCCAGGGGGAGCCCGAGGCTGGACCCCAGGTACCCTCAGCAGTGGGAAAACCTGGCGCCTGTGGAGTGTGGCCTGGGCCTGGCCTCGGGGGCCTGACCTGGAAGCTGGTCCGTCTGCTGCTCCATGAGTTCCACGTGCTCCAGCAGGCGGTCCACCTGGGCCTTGATGTGGCTCAGCTCACCCCTGAGGCAGTGCAGCTCCTCAGTCTGGACTGCGGGCGGGGGCAAAGCGCGCTGCTGCTGGGACCTCTAAGCCCACCCCCCCTGCCAAGGGCCTCCCAGCTCCCCACTAGCCCTGCGGGTGAGCGCTGTGCCCGTTCACTCACGCTTTATCTCGGGGGGCAGCTGGCTCTTTCTGGGGGCCCTGTGGGGACTGAAGCGGCCCTTGACCCCCGTGCCCAGGTGGGCCTTCCGGATCCTGACAGGCACGCGGTGGAGGAGGGGAGGGACCCCCTGGTGTTCGTACCCCCTGTGGGGACAGGACAGAGGGTGTCAGGCCACCAGCCTCCCCTGCGCCCAGAGGCCAGCCCTGCAGGACCCACCTACCTGCAGGGGCCGTCTTCCCGGTGCAGTTCGTAATCCAGACTGTAGCTGCTGCTGTAACAGAAGCGGGGAGAGGATCACTGCCGGGGGCCCAGAGTCCTTGCCTAGACCCCAGTTTAATCTGGGGAAACAGGTTTCCAGCTTTTCCTTAGAATCCCAGGATTCTTCACCAAAAGAGTCCCCTAGGCACTTCACCAAGGTCACTTTGGGAGACCCCAGCAAACTAGCTTCCCCGCTGGGCTCTGAAGGGGCAACCTTGCAGGTGGCTCCCGGTGGCAGGAGGGGCAACTGCCCACAGGCTCCTGGCCAGTCAGATCTGGGCCCTCCGCAGGCCCCTCTGGCTGACCCAGGCATGCTGATCTTGGTGTGGCTCTTAGTCTGGCAAAGGATGAAAGGCAAGAGTTAAGTCAGGGCTCAGAGCTGTGGAGGGGTTACAAGAGCCTTTAATCCTGCGTGGGAATGGCCGGGATGCAGAGCCAGACTGGCAGGGTGAGGGCGGAGGCCCGGCCACCTTCGCTGCAGTGAGAGGAGGTGGGCGTCGAGGGGGTGCTGGACCCGGCCTGGGCAGGAAGATCCTGTGGGGCTACCGCCCCTGAACTTCAGTGCAGCTTCAGGTTTCCGCTGGAGCAAGCGGGGCGCTGGGGTGGGGAGGAGGGGGCTGTGAGGGGGGTCAGGGAAGTTTCTGAAATAACCTTCCCTGCCCTGCGGCCAGGAACGAGGAGAGAGGTTGGTGGGAGTCCTGGGGCAGACGGGGGACATTGGGGAGAGACCTTCGCCTTCATCGCGAGGCCCCCAAGCCTGCGGATGAGGTTTCCGGCCGCCCCCGCCTTGCCTTCTGGCCTCAGGAAGTCTGGGTGGGCGGCCCGGGAGCCTCCGGACGCCGCTGATCCCGGGGGTGGAAGGCCCTTCCTGGGAGAAAGAGCAGGGGGCACGCTTCCGGCGCCGCGGGGGCCAGGGCGGAGCTCGGTGTTTCGGGTCTCAGCCAAGCGCGGCCCCTCGCGGAACCTCCTCCTGGTCTGGGCCCCCGACGGGGCTGCAACCCCGCTCTGGAGCGCAGGGGAGGGGAGCCGCGTGGGCCGACAGACGACTACCAAGCTAGCAGAAGCAGCTCCCTGCTGAGGCATTGGTGGTTCAGTGGTAGAATTCTCGCCTGCCACGCGGGAGGCCCGGGTTCGATTCCCGGCCAATGCAAGAGGCTGATTGTCTTCTTTTAAACCCCTTTCTTTCCCTCGCCCCTCCCCCCCTTTAAAAAAAACTTTCTAAAATACATAAAAATGACTACGTAACAGTGATTCACTGACTGTTGAGTACAAACTTGGGAGCTACGGGAGTTGAGACAGAGTTGAGTTTGGGGGTTAGAAGTTAGGCCTGGGCTTGCTGCAGGTCAGGGGCCTGGGGTCATCCGGGCTCTGCCCCCTACCACCCCCACACCCGCAGTTTCCTCTAGTGTTTTTAGCCTTGCCCCTCCCAGGGTCCACAGCCCCTTCTGTCCCCTGGTCTGGGCTAATGATTACAGTCTGCAGGCTGCCACTTCCCACAAAAAGAGAAATAAAATGCACCGTCAGAATGGTGCCGACGGTGGAGGTCAGACCTCAGGGCCAAAGGCCAGGGGACTTGGGGCAATAGTTCGGCCACAAACCTTTCCCTCTAGGTTGACAGATGCTGTTTTGAGACCCAAGGCAGATGACCTGCACTTGATCAGTTCTCACAGAGAAGGCATCCAGCACCTCGGGGGCTGCCAGGACCCCACCCTGCTTCGGACGTTTTCCCACAGTCTGCTGTCTGACCGCATCCCCCCACCCACCCACCGAGGGCTTCATTCTCCCCACTGGAGACCCCTGAGGACACATGGATCTTGAAGAGGCCACCCCTGCCCCAGGCCTTGAGTGCCCGGCACCCACGAGTGAAGTCTACGTTTCTGAAGGAGAGCTAGCATTTCTTCCATCGCTTCTGTCTTCCTCCACAGGACTGAGGCCGAGCCTGCTGGGCAAGGGGCTGGGAGGACATGAAGTCAGAAGAAGGCAACTGGAACTGAAGAAGGGGTAGCCCAGCGTCAAGGTGGCCACATGGAAAAAACAGGGCAGAGAACTGTGGGAAGGGGCCAGTTACAACCCATTAGACAGATATTTACAAAACCCCATCAACCCCCAGATGAGAGTCTCCCACAGGAGACGGGAGGCCAACCACACACCGCATGTGCAGTTCTGCTTCACGGGAGAAACCCGAGTTTAAAAACCGATGTTACCTGTGTATTACCATATGTGGAGCCGAGTTCGAAGCATGAAGCAGGGCACTCAAAGCCGGTGCCCTGGGACGACCCAGGGGGATGGGATGGGGGGGAGGTGGGAGGGGAGTTCGGGATGGGGGGTCACAGGTACACCTGTGGCTGATTCATGTCAATGTATGGCAAAACCCACCACAATAGTAAAGTAATTAGCCTCCAAGTAAAATAAATTAATTAACAACAACAAAAAGTCTGTTACCTTTGAGTACGCATCTACTCATCAGCCCCAAACAAACGCAGTGAAAAAAGCAGTCCACCCTGTCAAAGGTAACCCAGAGCCTCAGGCTGCCGCGGACAGGGAGAGATTTGGCCTAATCGCTCTTGAGGTCAGCCGGGAGGTGCAGAAGCTTCTCACAGCGGCCCCCTCCCAGCCCTGCCGTCCTGCTTCCAGAGAGATGAGACCCAAAAGAAGCCAGAACCTTTGGTACCAGGTGTTTACACAGTGCTGTACCTTACAGCAACCGCCTGCCAACTGCCTCCTGCCTCTCCTAGGCGAGACAGAAACCACCGAGCGTCCACAGACAGGCCAGGAACGGAGCACAGGCATTGCAGACGCCCGGGAGCAGGCCAAGGGCCCACCGGCCCCCACACACCCTCCTTATCAGCTGGGCAACTGGCACGGCGGCTGGCAGAGGTTGCTGAGTGCCTTTCTGAAAACGTTTAAAGGTTTCTTTAAAATTCCTTGAGGCTTCCCAAGCTAGAGGGATGATTTCATCCAGAAAGTTTCCCATTTTCTACTTCCCAAACATCTATACCCAGAAACAGCTCCCGAGTGCCTCGCAGGAGAGGTTCCGTTCGGAGGACCCACAACCTCCGGGTCCCGGCGAGGGGAAAGGGCACCCCCAGCAGGAAGGGGGCTGGGTTATGTCAGCTAGAAGTGGCCTTGGAGTGAGCTGGACTGACCCCCCGACCCCCCAGTTTACGGGCAAAACCTGTGGCCGAGGGGGACCGGCCTCCTCCAGGGCCTCCTGGGGTGCTTCTTCTGTCCCGGGGAGCCCAGGGCCCCAGACAAGCCGTGGTCAGACTCCCTTCCCAGCAGGCAACCCCGGACTCACCGGGAGGCGGCTATGCCCCACGGCCTCTTCCAGCCCCGCCGGGCAGAGCTGGGCCTGGGCTCCCGAGCCATGTCCGATCTGAAGGGAGAGCCGCGGGGGCAGAGCTGAGGGCCGCTCCGGGCCGGCCCTCTCCGCCCCGCCACTCTGAGGGAGGCGGTGCCCGCAGGAGGCCATGCAGCGGGCCCCTGTGCCCAGTCCGTGGGCAGCGTGCCTGGCCCCCGGACCCGGCCCAGCTGTCCAGGGCTGGGCTCCACTCTCAGGGGATCCGGTGCCGAGACAGTGTCCCTTTGACTCACTTCAAGGCAAAAGAACCCCTGAGGGTGGGGAGGCTGCTCTACTGTTCCCCCAAACTGACCTCGGGAACCAGCCTCATTGCCCAGCCCCTGGGGCCTGGGGTGGGACCGTCAGAGGCAGGAGGGGGGATGTCCATGACCCCTGAGGGACCCCAGCCCTGGCCGGGTTAGCTCTGCAGTGTGCCCGCCGGCCGCCCACCCGCAGCTGCCTCTGGGCTAGGCTCCTGGGCTGGCTGCTGACAGGGCCCCAGTGGCTCTCTGCCCGCCTGGGCTGCGCGAGGTCACCTCGCTGCCCTCTCTCTTGGCGGTGGGGGAGTCAGAGAGTCCACTGAACTGGTTTAGAGCAGGGCTGAGCAGCAAGCCCGGCAGTGTGTGCAGCAGTCGGGGCAGGGGCTCTCCTTTCGGGCCTCTTCAGCGCCCACCATTTGAGCACAGAGCTCCGTGCTTGTGGCAGACGGAGGGGAATCTGCTCATTGCTGTATTCCCACAGCTCACGGGGGCCTGGCCACCTGGTCAGTGCTCAGGGGATATCTGCTGAATTAATGAACGGAGCGCCATTAGGTCAGTTCTAGCTTTTGCTTGTGGGTTTGGATGGGATCCCGGAGTTTCACCTGTGACTTTGAGGCCCCTCCCTGAGCCCACCCCCTTTCCTCCTGAATCTATGATCGTCATCCACGGCCCACTTTCAGCTGCCAAGACAGTAACAAGTGAGAGCCTTCTTTTCCTGTTCCCAAGACTTCCTGCAACACAGTCACTAAGAACATTTATCCAGCACCTGCTTGCTCACGAACAGCAGCAGGAAGACCACAATAGTGTCCCGAGGTGCTGGCAATCCTGATCAAGTAATCAGTTGGGAGGAAGTTGGTGATTCTGTACCTGACCCCCCTCAGTCTCCCATTTGCGATCCTGACTTATCCACTCAGTAACACATTAAACGCACGCCCAGGCACTAAGAAATCAGCTGTGCGTCCACGCCGTCTGGCTTTACCTGTCTTTCCTTTGACTTTCATATTCACAGTGTCCAGAGAAACACACCCATGTTCTCCATGCAGGGCAGCAATGCCTGAACACTTGGAAAATACGTAAAGCAAACCTCATTTTTTAAAACGGACTTGGGAAACTCTGACGAGGAAGCTTGCACACATGTAGCACTCGCTGCAGCCTGCATAACCGGCAGGAAGAAGGAAGATGACTATTTTTAACAAGGAGGACATTAATCTCATGGGGATGTTATTAATATCTCCCGCTTTTTTTTTTTGCTGGGGGCGGGGGGCTGCTCCATGCAGCTTGTGGAATCTTAAGGCTTGAGCCCCGGCCCTCAGCAGTGAAAACATGGACTCCTAACCACTGGACTGGATTCCCTGGTAAGTCACCTGTTCAAAAGCAGGGAGAACATGTAATTCCTAATGTTTTAAAACAGCTGTTGGAAAACAGAGCCCCTCATAATTAAGATATTTTAGGGGCTGCAAAGGCAAGGTAGCATCACCTAATTTTTGGACAAGCACCTGTGCCTTTCTGGAAAAATAGGTGAACATTTAGAGAATTTAGAGTTATAATGGCCATCGTGAGGAAACATTGCTTTAGATACATTCACCTAAAGGGAACTCCTTATGTGCCAGTCGAGTGGCTCAGCTGGTAAAGAATCTGCCTGCAATGCAGGAGACCTAGGTTCAATCCTTGGGTTTCGAAGATTCCCGGGAGAAGGGAATGGTCAACCCACTCCTCTGTCTTGCCTGGAAAATACTATGGACAGAGGATCCTGGTGGGCTACAGTCCATGAGGTCACAAATACACTTACATTTTTCAAAGGGGTACCCATCAAAGAGAGAATTCCAAACCTTTCAGAGACAACTAAATTCATTTTTCAATTGGTCTGCAGAAGTTTCTAAAAGATAAAAAAATTTAAAAAAAAAAAACCCACAGCTTTAAAAGGATTTTTACTACAGGTGACTAAAAAAATCTTCAATGAAAAACTGACCATCTGATCAGGTAAGGTTAATTTATTCCATCTGCCAGGAAAAATAATTTGGATTTGAATTTTACACCTGGGACATGGCTAAAATTTTAAAAAACGAAAGCTCTAAGGTCTTCATGTCTGCCTGCATATTACGTATGTCTATGTGTATATGTTACAGGCATGTGATATTTCTCTACCTTCAGATGGTGTTGCCAAAATTAATTTGTAAGGAGCGCTATTTAGTTGGCTGAAAATAAAATTAAGCATGTATAAATTAAGTATACTCTCAGAAATATAGAAACTAACTCACATGTTTTTCCACCTCATGTGATCTGGAATAATGGTTGATAAGTAAAAGCTAGTTTAAGTTTGCTGGTGTAAATAAGAACAGGCATATTTTCAGAATTGTCAGTATTGGAAGTAAATATGCAACTTTCTTAGCCTGGGTTTGCTAATCAATAGGCTCAGGCTGTCTTCAGTGTTTATCTATTTGTCTCACAGTACCAGGTCTCGGTTGTGGGATTTTTGATCTTTGTTGCAACATTCAGGATCTTTAGTTGTTGCATGTGGGAATCTAGTTCCCTGACCAGGAATCGAACCTGCGCCCCCCGGCATTGGGAGTGTGGAGTCTCAGCCACTGAACTACAAGGGAAGTCCCTAAGATGAGTTTTAACATCAAAAATACACTGGTACAAAATTAGAATTTGGTTTTTCCTCTCTATTAAGAAGGCAGAGTTTCTTTGCCTTAAATGTACTCTGCCTAAGAAACATTAAGACTCTGTCTTTATGAGATCTTGCTCAGAAAAGCTGAGTCTTCTTTTTTAAATTCTATTTATTTTTGACTGTACCGCATCTTCCTTGTTGCTGGGCGGGCTTCCTCCAGCTGGCTGAGCGCGGGGAGGGCTGGGGTGGGGGCGCTACTCTTCATTGCGGTGTGCTGGCTTCTCTTGCAGAGCAAAGACTTTAGACCACACAGGCTTCAGTAGTGGCACAAGAGCTTCGTTGCCTCAAGGCTTGTGGAACCTTCCCAGACCAGGGACTGAACCTGTGTCCCCTGCATTGCAGGGCTGTTTCTTAACCACTGGACCACCATGGACATTCTTCTTATTTTTCATTTAAAAAAATTTAAAAATTAAAATATAGTTGATGTATAATGTAAGGTACAGGTGACAGTGTAGTGATTCATAATCACAGGGGCCAAGAACCAAGAAACAGGGAAGAGGTCTTTGCTCCGTGTTCACCTCTCACAAAGACTCCCAGAGCGATTTCCTAAGGGACACCCGCTTGCATTCCCCCTGGTTGTGAAAAGCTTGAGCACCCAGAATGTGGGTAGGACAGTTAATGAATGGGAATCACAATGATGAGGCAAGGATGGAGAGGCTGGCAGTCAGATGGGAAGAAAGAAGAAGGCTGAGACCGAGGCCAAGCTGACGGAAGGAGCGAGACTAGGGGAAGAGAACAGCTGATGGAGGCGGCCAGACTTAACAGCTGTCCCCAGAGTCCCACGCTGATTCCCAGACACATCCCCCCCGAGTTCACGGATGTGCAGAATAGTCCATTATTTTCACAGAGCTCCCAGGAAGAGAGGGAAGGGTGACCCTATCATCCCCATATTACAGTTGTGACCGGCAGCCAACAATGATTGAATTCCAGCTATTTGCCAGGCATTGTGCTACAAACGTTACATCCATCATCTTGTTTCATCCTTATAACAATTTTGCAAGGTACATGTGCCCCATCGTTTTATTTTTTAAAATTTAATTTTGGATCTGAAGGGACCTTTGGGCTTAGTTGCTCCGTGGCACGTGGGATCTTTAGTTCTCCGACCAGGGAGAACCCCCTGCATTGGAAGGTGAAGTCTTAGCCACAGGACCACCAGGGCAATCCTGATGCGCCCCATCTTACAGAAAGGCTTGGAAGGTGCCCAGGGTCACATGGAGAGCAACTTGAGAGGAGTCACGAGATCTCAGTCCCCTGCCTTGAAACCACTGTGTTCCAAGAAGTTGGAGGACTTACTGAAAGACCCTTACTGATGGGCTCTGCTATAAGCAAAGCCCGATTCTATCGGCACCTCCAGGCCTCACTGCCTTTGTGCAGGGATGCCCTGCTACCCACCTTCCCCTGAACAGAATCCGAAGGCTGGAGAGGTGCCTGGTTAGAGCACGGGGTAACAAGGCCAGTGCTGCAGGCCAAGGTGGCAGGCGCCAGGTGGCCTCTTGTCATGGACCTGAGTCTTTCTTTCCACTGTCCCACACTGAAGACCCCTTCCTGTGTTAGAGGTATCCTCCAGCTTTAAGACAGAGCCTGCCTGCTGTGAAATAGGCTGAAAAGGCTCCTTTCTGCCTCCCTTTCCTAGCCTTGCAGCAAGGGCCTGGACACATGACCTGGGCCCCTCCGATCAGACCCACCCGCCCAACGTTAAGTTAAAGCTGCCAGTGGGAGAAGCCCGTCTCAGCAAGTGATGGCAGCAGCGACCTCCAGCTTTCAAAGGAGGAGGCATGTCCAACCCGGCTGATGGTGCCTGTTGTGGCATCTGTGCCCGGCAGAGGCAGGGCGTTTCTTCCAGATCTGACCCTCCAACCTTCCAGAACTCCTGGGAACTAACCAATATCTTGGACAAATTCCATTTCTGCTTAGAGTCACCAGACTCAGTTTTTCTTACTTAAAGGTAAGAATCTTGGTTGATAACAAAAATAGGACCAGAAGTGGATGGAACCAGAAGCCCTGTGGGAAATGCGGGTGATGTAAGGCTGGCAAGCGGGCAGAGGCCAGTGACAATCCAGCCAGCATTAGGGGACAGGACACTAGCCGCCTGCGGCATGCCATGGCGAGACAGCTAATCTTGCGGTGCCCAGAACAAGGCACCCAGCTAGGACCGGCTTTCGGGGCCTGGTTGCTCCTGCCATAGAAACATATAAAGGTTACTCTGCAATCAGAGGCTGTGGGGCAGGGCGCTGTGCTAGCAGCACCAGCAGCTTAGAGGAAAGACCCGGCTCTAGAGGCTCAAGGCTTCTGGGCTCAAGACATGGTTCGAAAATCAGGGAAGTTTTACACCTTTGGTGGCAAGGTTCAGAGAGTTACAACCCGAACTTAAGGCCAACCCAAATCAATGGTTATGACATGACACCGGGCTTCCCTTGCGGTTCAATGGTAAAGGATCTGCCTGCCAACGCAGGAGCCTGGGGTTCAATCCCTGGGTTGGGAAGATCCCCTGGAGAAGGAAATGGCAACCCACTCCCGTATTTTTGTCTGGAAGTTCCAATGGACAGAGGAGCCTGGCAGGCTACGGTCCAGGGAGTTGCAAGAGTTGGATACGACTTAGCGACTAAAGGACAGCATAAAATGACGGCCTCAGGGGGCTTCACACCCTCTCTGTGTCTCTAACTAGGGAAGACTGTAGAGCGAAGAGCTGAAGCAATTAGAATCAGCCCAGCAGGAAGGTGTGGGGGACTCAGGACCCCACCCGTGCAGAGGCTCCCCTGCTGGCCAAAAGGACTCTTCTTGGTCATTCTGAAGGTCCAGGAAGCAGAAATTCACTAGCTCTTTGCCAAACCCGGGTCCCTTTCCTCCTGGGCACACGTCTAGGTGGACGTGCCCACCCTCCCTTGCGCTTAGTGTGCTGTGCGGCTGAGGTGTGGCCTGTGGCAACGGAAGGCAGGGGGGGCACTGCTTCCTGCACTGACCCGCGGCATCCTCCAAGTGACCACTCACCCTCCTGCTTCCCGAGCAGACCCCCTGGATGCCAGCGCCCTGGGTGAGTGGGGAGCTATGTGCAACAGGTAGCAGGGGCCCTGCACAGCCTGGGTTCCCTCCCCCTTTGCACACGTGCAACCAGGTCAGCAGCTAGCATTGCCTTAAATAATACACTCTGGAATGCCCCTGTCCTGAAGGAGACCCCTGTGTGTCCTGCCCCATTACCCGTCAAGTTCTCCAGACTTGAATAACAAGGCAGATCTCGGCAGGCCCCCAGGGACCAATGACATCAAATCTGGGAGAAGGATATTGAAACACCAAAAGAACCATGAGATTTTGCTAATTTGTTTTGGCAAAACCTGCAAAATGATCTGGGAATGGATTCTGAGGGTGCAGAGTGAGGAAGGAGAAAAATAATGTTAGATGAGGTGGAGCGTACTGATACTTAGCGTTCTGTGGCAAAAAGCAAAGAAGAACTAAAGAGCCTCTTGATGAAAGTGAAAGAAGACAGTGAAAAATTTGGCCTAAAACTCAACAGTCAAAAAACAAAGATCATGGCATCCGGTCCCATCACTTCATGGCAAATAGATGGGGAAACAATGGAAACAGTGAGAGATTTTATTTTGGGGGGCTCCAAAATTACTGCAGATGGTGACTGCAGCCATGAAATTAAAAGACGCTTGCTCCATGGAAGGAAAGCTATGACCAACCTAGACAGCATATTAAAAACCAGAGACATTACTTTACCAACAAAGATATGCCTAGTCAAAGCTATGGTTTTTCCAGTGGTCATGTATGGATGTGAGAGTTGAACCAAAAGAAAGCTGAGTGCTGAAGAATTGATGCTTTTGAACTGTGGTGTTGGAGAAGACTCTTGAGAGTCCCTTGGACTGCAAGGAGATCAAACCAGTCACTCCTAAAGGAAATCAGTCCTGAATATTCATTGGAAGGACTGATACTGAAGTTGAAACTCCAATCCTTTGGCCATCTGATGCGAAGAACTGACTCCTTGGAAAAGACCCTGATGCTGGGAAAGATTGAAGGCAGGAGAAGGGGATGACAGAGGATGAGATAGTTGGATGGCCTCACCAGCTCAATGGACATGAGTTTGAATAAGCTCTGGGAATTGGTGATGGACAGGGAAGCCTGGTGTGCTGCATGCAGTCCATGGGGTTGCAAAGAGTCAGACATTACTGACCAACTGAACTGAACTGAACTGGGGCTACCATGAGTGTCTGGGATGGTTCTAATTGTCTGCTCTGATGGTCACTTAAATCCTGCTCTTGGGACTCCCCTGCTAGTCCAGTGGTTAAGACTCCATGCTGCCCATGCAGGGGGCCTGGGTTCAATCCCTGGTCAGGAGACTAGATCCCACATACTGCAACTAAGACCCGGCGCAGCCAAATAAACCATCTGCACATATATAAAACCAAAACCCGTGGGCTTGATTGTGGCCCAATAATACTAGCTAATAGATAATAAGAATACAAATAAGAATAGATGGAACTTACTGAGCGTTCACTATTCTGGAAGGGACAGTTTTAAGCACTTTGTTTATTTAACAATTTTATTAGGTTAACAAATAAAGTTTAGATGGTCTAACGTTGAGAAGTGAGGGTATCGGCTCAGCCCAGCTGACATTCATCAGCGTTTACTCTCACCAGGCTGTTTCAAACACTTTGATGTATTAACTCGCTTTATTTTCTTCATTTTATGGCAAGAATCGTGAGGCAGAGAGATGTTTTAGGGTGACCAACTGTCCTGTTTGTCTGGAACAGAGAGGCTTCCCAGGTTTCTGGGACTGTGAGTGCTGAAACCAGGGCAGTTCCAGGAAGACTGGGACAGTGGGGCCCCTACTGTTAATAAGTTGCCCAAAGTCACACAGTTCGCAAGTGTCAGAGCCTGTCCTCCAATTCAGGGGACTTTAGACCCAGACACTGCCTCCATCAGGCTGTCGCACCTGAGCCTGCATCTGAAGTGGCTGGAGGTCTGGTCAGAACTCAGATTAGCTTCGGGGCAGCTGAAAATCTGCTTTTCTAACAAGATCCCAGGTGATGCTGATGCCGCTGGTCCGTGACCCGACACGGAGGCCTGCTGCAGTCAGCTGCCTCCCCTCCAGTGCGGCCTTTGTCACGTTGTTGAGAATACACGTTGCTGGGGAAGTGCCGCAGCGTCACGCCAGCTGGCGGGAGAGGCTGCAGCTGAATGGGGCGTCAGAGGCTCATCAGGACGCTGGATTGCCGGCCTCAGTCGCCACAAAGGTGGCTCCCATATCGCTGCTGTGGGGTAAGCTCTACACTTCCTATGTCTGGATGGGAGTCTACCCAGACGGGCTTTGCAGCAAAGCTTGGAGCACTGTTACTGGCTAGACAGGCCCCCAGCGCGACTCTCACTCTACCAGGGGTCCTGTGACCAATCACTGTCTTTAAAAAAAAAAAAAGAAATAAAGGGAAATTTGCATAACGTAAAATTAACCAAGTCAGTGGCACTGAATACATCTACAATGTTCTGCAGCCACTAACTCTAAATTCCAAAACATTTTTATCATTTCAAAATAAAACCCACACCCTCATTTTCCCGTTTCTCTTGGCATCTGCCAGTCTGCATCTTTGGATTTATCCTCTTCTGACTAGTTCAGATAAGTGGAGTCATGCAATATGTGATCTTTCGTGACCAGCTTCTTTCACTTAAAATAGTGTGTTCAAGGTTTATCCACCTGGTAGCCTGTATTAGTAGTACTTCATTCCTTTTTCTAAAAAATATTTGTTTGGCTGCACCGGGCCTTAGCTGTGGCACACAGGATTTTTAGTGGCAGCGGGTGGGATCTAGTTCCCTGATTAGGGGTCAAACCTGCGATCCCCGCATCGGGAGAACAGAGTCTTAGCCACTAGACCACCCCTAGTGGGAAGTCCCCTTCATTCCTTGTAATGGTTGAATAATGCTCCATTGCATGTATACACTGCTATGTTTAGCTATTTAAACATTGGTGGACTTTGAGGTTGTTTCTACCTTTTGTCTAGTGAATAATGCTGCTGTGAATTTTGTGTTTAAGAATTTGCTTGAGAACTTGTTTTCATGTCTCTTCAGTGATTCCTAGGAGTTAGGTTGCTGGGTCATGTGGTAGTGGTGCTTAACTTTGCAGGGAATCGTCACACGGTCTTCCACGGTGACTGCACCCCTCTACTTTCCCACCAGCAATGTACGAGGGCCCCAACGAGTCCCTGCCCTCATCTGTCAGTAATGCCTAACGCGGCTCCTGGCATTAGGCATTACTGACACTCATCAACGCTCGCTACTGTCTGTTTTGTTGCTAACAGCCTCCCTAATGGATGTGAAGTGGTGTTTCATTCTGGTTTCTATTTGGATTGCCTAATGGCTAGTGGTGGTGAAGATCTTAACACGTGATTGTTGGCCATTTGTACATCTTCTTTGGAGAACTGTCTATTCAAATCCCTTGCCCGTTTAAAAAAATCATTGCCTTTTTGATAAGCTCCTTTTCTGTCATGACTCGCCAGAGCACTTTCTGTGTTTCTCTTGGTTGCCACCAAGAACTCCAACTGATCTGCTTCTCCCAGCTCCACAAGCCAAGGCCATACTTGTCCTTCCGACCAGCACGGTGACTCGACATTTGTACAAGCAGCCATCTGGCATTCTGGACACAGATGGTGGAACCTGCTGGGCATTCTGGACACAGATGGTGGAACCTGCTGGGCATTCTGGACACAGATGGTGGTACCTGCTGGGCATTCTGGACACAGATGGTGGTACCTGCTGGGCATTCTGGACACAGATGGTGGAACCTGCTGGGCATTCTGGACACAGATGGTGGAACCTGCTGGGCATTCTGGACACAGATGGTGGAACCTGCTGGGACTCACCCTCTCACCACCCTAGGAACAGGGAGGCCATGGGGCCATAGCGACCCAAGTTCAGGTAATCACAAAGAAAGGAGAGCCCTGGAGAAGCAGTCGTAAGAATAAAGAGGGAGGTGCGAATAGAAACCCAAAGCCCACAGAGGCAGAGGTGAGAGGGGCTAGAAGTCAGGCGTGCAAATGAGGCTCCTGAGTCTGCGCTTTATTCAGGACCGAGGGTCTGAAAACCTCCGGAGCAGGGCCTGGGTCCTGTGGGTGAGCAGGGAGCAGGGTGGGTGGGAGGAGGCCAGTCTGCCAGAACCATTCTGGGTTGTCTAAATCCCCCACTCACAATGAGCATGTGCAAGTCTGGCTCATCCATAACTTAGTTTAATCCTTTGTAGGGTGCCCCGTGGGTGGGGAGGAGCCTCCATCTGCCCCAGAGGGTCCAGCCTGGGTGGACTGGAGCAGGCGCTTCTCCCTGCTGGTCTGGACTCCTGTTTCAGGGCCTGATTAAGCCCCATCTTCCGGATCAAAAGCAGGCTGGGGGAGTGGGGGCACCCAGGCTCCCCTCCTCCTCCACCAGCCTCTGTCGACCTCACTTGTACCCCGCCCGACGTCCTGCAAGGTCTGAGACCTCTTTGGTTGTTGGCTGCAGTCCCAGCCAGGCCCTGGTTCTACACGGGAGGGCAGGAGGGCCAGCGGGGCTGTGCACCCAGGCGCTGGCTGGGGAGGGGCATGGCTGAACCTCAGGGCCCTGGGTCCCAGCGGGAGATGTGCTCGCGAGCTGGAAAGGAAGAGGAAGAACAAGGGCCGGTGACTGTCCTGGGATGCGGCCCTGCCGCACCAGGTCCAGAAATGGCCTCTAAGGGACCCCCAGGGAGCTCCAGATCCCCTGGCAGGGGCTGTGGGACCGGGTGAGGTTTCACCTCTGCCCTCACAGTTCAGGCGCTTGAGGGAATCAGGGCACACCCAGCAGGGCCCAGTGTGATGGCGTTAGTGGCCAGAGACAAGGGACCTCGAGAAATCCCCGGCCGGGTGCAGTTCGGGTCTGTGTGGACTGGGGCCATCTCCTGCTCCGGGCTCCAGGGGCCTGCAGGCCCAGGATGGCCAGGATAGCCTCGGGCCCAGTGTGCAGAACCTGCAGGTCTGTCACCCGGACACCCCGGGGACAGGGGAGCCTCAGGCCCGGTGTGCAGACACTGCAGGTCTGTCACCCAGACACCCCCGGGGACAGGGGAGCCTCAGGCCCGGTGTGCAGAACCTGCAGGTCTGTCACCCAGACACCCCCGGGGACAGGGGAGCCTCAGGCCCGGTGTGCAGAACCTGCAGGTCTGTCACCCGGACACCCCCGGGGACAGGGGAGCCTCAGGCCCGGTGTGCAGAACCTGCAGGTCTGTCACCCGGACACCCCGGGGACAGGGGAGCCTCAGGCCCGGTGTGCAGAACCTGCAGGTCTGTCACCCGGACACCCCGGGGACAGGGGAGCCTCAGGCCCGGTGTGCAGACACTGCAGGTCTGTCACCCGGACACCCCGGGGACAGGGGAGCCTCAGGCCCGGTGTGCAGACACTGCAGGTCTGTCACCCAGACACCCCCGGGGCCCGGGCCCAGGCAGGGAGCCACAGGAAGGCCCTCACCAAACTGGCAGATGTAGCGGTTGCGGGTTTTGCAGCGCTGGTCATTCCAGTTGAAGGCGGCAGACGCCTGCAGCTCCACGCAGTTGCCAAACCTGCGGGCCGAGGCGGCGAGTGCTCAGGCGGAGGAGGGAGGCGGGAGGCCGGGAGAGGCTCCAAGACCTCTCCCGGGGGCCACCTGTGCCCAGCCAGGGCCTCCCGGTGCCCCACCCCACACTCACAGGGGCCTCTGGGAGTCGGAGCCCCCCGCCCCCCGGTCTCCACACCTGCTCCTCCAGCCGCTCCAGCTCCTCCTTTCTCAGGGGGCGCCTCGCCTGCTGCCCCTGTCCGCCCCCAGGCCCCCAGGCCCCCAGGCCCCCAGGACAGGCTGCGTCCTTCCTCCCACCAGGCCGAGGCTGTCTAGGGGTGGACCCAGGCCTGGCATGGCTGCCCTCAGGGAGGTCAAGGAGGGGTAGGGGCGCTTGTGAGTCTCGGTGGGCACACAGCCTGACCACCTCCACCCCCGCCCGGGCCCCTGGGCCCCAGGGAGGCCCAGGCCCTCAGGGCGCTCGGGCAGGAGGCAGGCGGGTGGGGTCTGGTCGTGTCTGAGGGTTCAGCACGCAGGCCCCGGTGGGAAGGCGGGCAGCGGAGGCTCACCCCTGGTTGTCCGGCTGCCCGAAGGCGAAGCTGGTGAAGGACTGGTGCTCCCCCGTGGTCCAGCGGAAGGAGTCCCTGGCGCTCTTGTAGGTGAGCCCTGGGCCACAGCAGCCAAGGTTGGCCCCGCACCCAAGGTCCCGGATCCCGCCCGCTCCCTGGGCTGAGGCCTGCCCAGAGCCTGCTGCCTGATGCCCGGTAGGCCCCCGGCCCTGAGACCCCGTTCCCAGCTCTTCCGGCTCCTCTCCGTCCTCTCTCTCCCTGGGGAGGGGACGCATCAGCCTGACTTGGGGCTCCATTCTGGGCTCCTAGCCCTCACCACGCCCTGACTGCTGGCAGGGCTCCGGGTTACCACGGCCCAGATCCCTGGAGGGGCGTGGGTGTCCCAGCCCCACGAGCACTGCACGCGGGTGGACACACACGCCCCCCTCCCCCACATCACCCAGGCACTCACCGATCCAGAAGTTCCTGGTCTCAAAGTCACTGTCGGTCACCTCGTTGGTGGTCTCCAGGCGGCCCAGGTAGAAGGCCAGGATGTCCTGTACTTTCTGGCTCTCAATCTGGGCGAGCACCCCACCCTTGCCCTGTAACCCATACTCTGGGTCACACTGGCCCCAGAGCGCAGGCCAGCCCCTCCTGTCCCTCCCGCCGCCCACCGTGGCCACGGACATCAAACCTATGTGCCGGCCAGGCTGTCCCCAGCCAGCCATCCCCACCAAAGCCTCCGCCTTCCTCTCCCCTGCCCACCTCTCCTCTGGCAGGGTCCCAGCCTAGGAAGGGTTTGTTTCACCTGCTCAGTGTCCTAAATACATCGGGATTGCTTGCCAGCATTAGTAAGTTGAGAGGTCGAAGGAATGCATCTCTTAATCCAGGGTCCCTCTGTTAAGACCCCTGCTTGGGCCCAGGGGGCAGCTGTCGGGAAGGTGGAGTGAGCTGTTACCTGGCATTTCATCTTGGCGCCGTAGTAGGTGTCCGCCTCCGAGGACACCATGAAGCAGTCTCCGTCGATCCTCAGATCACAGGTGTGGAAGGGAAAGCGCACCTTAGCTGGCGGGAGGGGAGCCTGACTTTGTGCGGGACCTCAGAGCGGTCACGCTTCCTGTCCTGCAGGCTGTTACGCTCAGGGTGCCCCTTCCCCAGCCACCTGCTCCAAGCTGGTAAATATGCAACAACCAGCTCTCTCTCTCAAAAAAGATAATTGCAGCAGCTCTGTTTCTGGGGTGTAAAGACTCCCCGCCATGGCCAAGTTCACTCAGGGAGTGGGCGAGAGTGCACACCATGGCCGTCTGTGGGCTGGTCCGGGCGGGACCCAGCCCTCACCGAGGGGTCCAGGCGGGCCTAGCCAGTCGGGGCTGTGTGGCGGGACTCACTGGCGCACTGGGCTCCCCCGAAGCCGACGTCACAGACGCAGGAACACTCCTCTTCCCGGAACCGGCCGTGCACGCACGGCACGCTACACCGCACTGCCAGGATGGGGGCGGAGGATGTGCACAGATGCCAGCCCCAGCAAGAACACCCACCTGGGACTCCTCTGTGCTCTGTGGCATCTTTGGTTTGATCTTGTCAAGAGAAGCGAATCAGAGCTGGGGGAGGAGCTGCTCATGGTCACAGAGCTGGGGGATGGGCGGGAAAGGACTCCAGCCAGGATCCTTAGCTGCCCTCTCTGCACCCTCCCAGAGCCTACGGGCCAGATCTGGTTTCATTTGCAACCTCCTGCACGGCGCAGGGTCTGGCGGACAGTCGACAGTCGGTGCTCAGTGGATGCCTACTGGACGAGGATATGCTGTGCGCGCTTCACTCACCCGGGTGCCCTGACCCAGCTCCAGGTGCCCCTCACCTTGACAGTATCTGCCTGTGTATCCGGCGGGGCACAGGCAGTGGCAGGTGCTAACGTTGAGAAGGCCGTGGTTCCGGCAGCTCATGCGACACGGGTTCCTGGGGACCTCTGGTCAGACAGAAAGGAAACGCTGAGCGGGCCTCCTCTGGGCAGGCCAGGCCGGTGCCTCCCTGGGTGCTGGGCCAGGGCTTCCAGGACAGCCTGTCACCCTCCTCTGCATCACCAGATCAGACCGGCTGGTGAGGGCACTTACCGCAGAGCCCCCCTGCGTGATCCCAGGCTTTAAAGCAGCCGGAGACGCTGGCCGTGCAGAGCGAACACCAGGCGCCCTTCTTGTAGGGGACGATGGTCTTCCCATTGACCTCCCAGTTCCCTCTGCAAAAGCAAGCAGCAGAGGGCTACAAGGACCTGGCCTTGGCCGTGGCAGGGACAGGCCCTGCTGCCTGCCCCCCAGCCCCTGTCAGTTCCTTCCTGCCCTGCCAGGGAGTCAGGGAGCTGGGTGAGACAGAGAGATTTCCCAGGAGAGAAAAGATGACCTCCAAATGAATACTGGACAGATTTCCTGAATGCAGGGTGGTGCTTCCAGGAATGGGCAACTGAGCAGAAGTCACGCTCTGCATGGCCAGGATCCTGGGTGCTGCTCTCCCACCAGGGATGCAGACCCAGGGGTAAAGGCCTATGGGTGGGTGTGTGGGTGTCTCACCCTGGCTGAGAGCACCCCTGCCCTGCAGCCCAGCAGGAGACGGCAGGGCTCTGCTATGCAGGGGGCTTACCCGGGAGAGTAGGCGCAGACAAAGGCTTCCAGCTCGCCCTGGGCCCCAGAGCAGAGGTGCCGCCCACAGCCCAGCTGGCTCGAGGTGGCCCACACGAGCTGCAGGAGACATGGAGGCTCAGACACCCCATCGCGCGCCCCCTCCACTCCCAGTCTGGGGACCTGCAGCCTGCAGGATGCTCCCCTGGGGAGGACAGGCATTTTTGCCCCAAACCAGGCAGATAAACAGTTTTGTCACCTCCCTGGGAACCCCAGGAGCAGAGCAGCTGTGCTGGGCAGGGCTGTAAGGATGGGTGAGAATAGTCTAGAAAGGCCTCCTGGGTGGGGAGGTGAGGGTCTGCAGATATCTGAAGGGTGGGGAGACTGGACGGCTGGAGGAGAGTGGCAGCGGGAAGACCTAGACATCAAAGGCCTTGCAATGGTTGCAAAAATGGCCCCAACGCTTCACATGTCCCCACAGCCCATTCTTTACAAAATGTGGTTTTGCCTCAAGAGGAGTCTCCCGTGCCTCGAAAATGGCTGGCCCCGTGGCTTGTGTTGCTCAACACTGGAGAAATGATAGTCCAGCCATTTCAAACCTAGGTCTCAGGAGACCCCGCAGTTTCCACTCATGCTCTCTCATGCTCAGCCACCATGTGAACAAGCCTGCTGGAGGCTGAAAACCCTTAGAGGGCAGAGATGATCTACTGAGGCCACTGCGGACAGCCAGCTCCTAGCCCACCCAGCAGCTGGTTGCGGTTGCAGGAGTGAGCGCTGCCAAGACCAGAGGAAACTCCCAACCGAGCCCAACCCAGACTGCCAACCTGCAAGATCACAGGATGCTGAATTCTGGGATAGCGTGTCAGGCATCAGTAGCTACCTGACACAGGCTTTTAATAGTGTCCAAAACTTAGGTTCAAAGTATTAGAATCAGCGACCGCTCGGAAATAACACAAATGGGCAATGCCCAAGAACAGCCCAGCAAACGCCAGTAGCTACTAAAAATGACCAGCATGAGGCCGGGAGATATGCCCGGGGAATCATATATATATACGTATCTCCAACAAGTAGAATGTGCATTCTTTTTCGGAGTGCATGGAATTTTGCAGACATTGATCCCTCACTAAACAGCAAAGTGAAAGTGAAAGGTGCTCAGTCCTGTCTGACTCTTTGTGACCCCATGGATTATATAGTCCATAGAATTCTCCAGGCCAGAATACTGGAGTGGATAGCCTTTCCCTTCTCCAGGGATCTCCCAACCCAGGAACTGAACCTAGGTCTCCCGCATTGCAGGCGGATTCTTTAGCAGCTAAGCCACGAGGGAAGCCCAAGAATACTGGAGTGGGCAGCCTATCCCTTCTCCAGCAGATCTCCCCAACCCAGGAATCAAACCGGGGTCTTCTGCATTGCAGGCAGATTCTTTACCAGCTGAGCTCTCAGGGAAGCCTACTAGCTGCAAAGCAAGATTCAGTAACTACCAGATAACCAATGTCTTAGAGATCACATTCTATGAACTCAACGTTATAAAATCTAAAGGAAGTAATTTAGAAGTAAGTAAAGGAGAAAACCTGGCTTCCCTGAGAGCTCAGCGGTAAAGAATCTTCCTGCCAATGCAGGAGACATGGGTTTGATCCCTGGGTCAGGACAATCCCCTGGAGAAGGAACTTGGCAGCCCACTCCAGTATTCTTGCCTTGGAAATCCCACGGGCAGAGGAGCCTGGCGGGCCTCAGTCCACGGGGTCGCAAAAGAGTCAGATATGACTTAGCGACTAAACAACAAAGGAGAAAACCTAGTTAGGAAATTTAAGTATACACTTCAAAATCACAGACAACATTATAATGGAGGGACTTCCCTACTGGTCCAGTGGTTTGTCAATCAGAATAGATGCTGGGCTGGAGCAGGATCCTAGAGACCCACTACTGTGACAAATATACCTGTTCTGATTCTAGATGCATGAGAGATCCTCGGTGTTCCAGGGAAGAGGCTAGGGCAGGTACCTTCTGGGAACGTGGGATAACAACTGTTTACTAATACGTAAGTATTTTAGTGTTTGATTAACTCTTATAACAGACGGTACATAGATGAATCACAGTCCTGCAAGTAGGAAGGCAGGGAAGCGTTAATGTTTAAAGATATATATTAATGTTGGTATTGCGATTATTTTTTAGAAAGCTGTTTTTAGTTGTGGCATGTGGGATCTAGTTCCCTGACCGGGGATTGAACCTGGGCCCTCTACACTGGTAGAGTGTGGAATGAAAAAGTTATCTTTTAGACATACATGCTTATTTATGGATAAAATTACAAATCTAAAATTTGCTTAAAAATAATATGGGAGGAAAGGGAAATAGGTGAGGCTATAGATGAAACAAAATGAGTCATGACAAGAATATACAATGGAGAAAAGACAACCTATTCAATAAGTGGTGCTGGGAAACTGGGCAACATATGTGAAAAAATAATATTAGAACATGACTTTAAAAATCTTAACAAACTTAGATTGGAAATAAATGCCTGTAAAGGCTACTTATTAAGTTCATATGAAAAAATTAGTAGAAAGAATCAAGAATAGCCAGAAAACTTTTGAACAATAATATGGGGGATTTTCCTGTCAAAAAACTTTTTATGAAGCCATAATAATTAATGCACATATGTACAGAGTAATAAAAAAAAAAGCAACAAGAAGAGAGAACTCAGCAGATATAGGAGCTTGGTATATGACTGAGGTGGCATTAGAGTCCATGGGGGAAAGAGTCAATACTTAATACAGAAGTAAAAAAAAAAAGATAAAATGAAATTCTACATCACCTGGTGGCTTAATGACTTCAATATGAAAAAAGGAAAATTTTAAACTTTGGAAGAAAAGAAAGACTATCTTCCTGATGCCAGAGCTGAATAGGATTTCTTAAACATAATACAACAAATGGATGAACCATAATGAAAAACATGAGAAGTTTGATTATGTTAATATTAAAATTCTCTGAAGATTTCTTATAAAAGTCACATAAACAAAGAGAAAATACAAGCCATATGTTAGAAAAAAGTATCTGCAACCAACATGACCAACAAAAGTACAAAGACAATAGAAAAGATGCTCATAAATTATTAAGGGAAAGATGAAATTAACCAGCACTGAAGCAGAACAGAAAAGAGGCTCAGTCTCACAGGTAATCAGAGAAATGGAAATTAAAAACAGAATGAGGTAGTGTTCCACAGCACCAAGTTGGCAAAAATTAAGGAGCTGACAGTACTGGGAAGTGAGAACTGGTTTGCGGACAGGATGGAGTAGGGGACACACTTTGACAACAGGTAGCAAGGTTGTAAGTGCATGCTCCCTCTGACCCAGCCGCTCCCCTTCTAAGTGGATCCCTAGGGCGGGAGTCCCCAGTCTCCAGGATCTAGTACCTGATGGTCTGAGGTGAAGCTGACATAATAATAGACATAAAGTGCACTATAAATGTAGTGCACTTGAATCATCTGGAAGCCATCTCCCTCGATTCCAGTCTGTGGAAAAACCGTCTTTTACAAAACCTGTCTTCGATGCCAAAAAGGTTGGGGACTGCTATCTTAGAGGAATTCTGGACCCGTGTGTGCAAGAGGGCCTGAGCTGGGATTTATGTGTTGTGGTGTGACTTGGAATAGTTAAAAAAAAAAAAAAAAGTAACCCCAGATGCCCCAAAATCGTAGTTTATTCATAGTGAATCTCCCATGCTTGCTCAAATCAATGGAAGTAAATCTTACAAATGTGATCTGAAGATCTGAAGTGATGGCAAAAGGAAGTGTACATTTAGGTATGTTTAGAGAGCACTTAGGATTTAACAACACACAGCTCACTTGCATAAGGAGAAAAGGCATCAAAACCCTTCCACGTGTAGCAAAGGTATTCCAACATGCTTGAGGGAATTCCCTGTAGTCCAGCAGTTAGGACTGGGTGCTTTCAGTGTGGGGGACAGGGTTCGATCCCTGGTCAGGGAATTGCTTGAGATTTTGCCTGTGTTTTTCAGGGCTGAACCTTGGCACCTAAATGACACCAGTCATAGTGAAGATACAAACAATTTTGTGGAGGGGAGAGAAAAAGGAAACACGCTTGGGGAAGGGGGGGGATCCACCTGGACTCCTGGAGAGCAGGAAATTTACCTCTGGGGAGCGACAGAGGTGAGTGGAAGGGGAGGGCTTTGGCTTAGCTTTATTTTTTTTTTAAGAAATTATTTAAAAAAAACAAATATAGTTAACATTGTCTAAATCTAGGCAGTGGGTAAGAAACTGGGAGCCGCTCAGTTGTGTCCAACTCTTGGCGACCCCATCCACTCCAGTATTCCGGCCTGGAGAATTCCGTGAAGCGTCGAATGGGTAAGAGGGAGTCCGTTATTTGATTTAGTTTTGAAACATTTCACGTTTAAAGCTGAAAAAAGGACAACTATCGGGAGGAAAAGCGACCGCCAGTTTTAGGACAAACTGTAGACCCTCCGAGCGATGGCAACCCACTCCAGTGTTCTTGCCTGGAGAATCCCAGGGACGGAGGAGCCTGCTGGGTGCCGTCTCTGGGGTCGCACAGAGTCGGACACGACTACGCGACTTAGCAGCAGCAGCAGCGGCGGCAGCAGCAGACCCTCCGAGCAGGGGCCCCGGGCGGGAAGGCCGGCCTCACCTGAGTGTAGCGGGCGCAGCTGGCGTTGGGGGCGCACTCGGCCGCCGCGTGGCTGTACTGCCGCCCCTCGGAGAACCACAGGCCCACTACGTGCACGAAGGTCGCGGAGCCCGCGGGCAGCAGCTGCGCGTTCCAGCCCACGTGCCGGGCGGCCCGCGGGACGGAGGCCGGGCTTGGGGCGGGGGCACCGCAGAGGGCCGCCCGGGCCTGGGCTTGCCGGGCCAGGCTGTCGCTCCAGTCCTGGGGGGCGGGGGGCACACACAGCAGCATCAGTCGGGGCCCCGGGCCAGGCTCGACTGACTCACCCCCGCTCCGCACCGCAGCACGACCAGAGGCCGTGCGCCTACAAGGAGAGCCCTCGAGCAGGGATCGCGGTTGGCGGCTTGAGCGCTCTGAGCTGGTTTCGCCCACTTCCTCGGGGCCAGGGAAAGGCAGGCAGGACCTGCAGGGGGCGCTCCAGGCTGTGGGAAAGCCACCTGCCCATCTGGCCCCGAACCCCAGAGCCCGGCTCGCCCAGCAGAGAGCCTCCGGTGATGGCACCCTCAGGCCATGCCCAGGACTCCACCCCACTAAGGGGCCGGGTGTTCCTGGGGGCGAGTGCCAGCCCAGGAGATGGGGTGGGCCTCTGCTGTAATCTTTCCCGTCCCTAATGTGAGTTCTGCCGCGCCCAGGGCTTCCGAACTGGTTCTGTGCTAGGTGAACCTGGCCCTGTTACTGTCAGAAAGGCTCCGTCTTGGCGACCCTTCTGCGATGTAAAAAGTTGCAACAGCCGCGCTGCTGTGTCTTATTCCCTAATTCTGGAGTGTGTAGGGGCTCTAGCTGGGAAACCGGACCCGAGAAGGTGTAAGAGGTCTCCAGGGCCTCTGCTTTGGTCTCAGAAGGCAGAGCTCTCTGGAGTGGACCCTATCCACTCTCCCCAACCAGGCGTCCCTGCCCCCATCCACCAGTCCCCTCCTCAGAAACAGGGACCTCAGCAACTAAGATGACATGTGTCCTGGTCCAGCCCTGCCACCTCATTCCAGTTGTATGACCTCCAGCCATCTCCTGATCTCCATGAGACTCAACATACTCTTCTGTAAAATGGGATAGTAAGGTGGGAGCTCCCTGGTTGCCTAGTGGTTAGGGTTCTGGGTTTTTCAGGGCCCTGGTTCAGTCCCTGGTCGGAGAACTGAGATCCCACAAGCCATGCGGCATGGCCAAGAAAAAAGAGGGGGTAATAAGGTAACCACAAGATAAGATGGTGTGAGGACTACATGGCTGCAGGGAGCAAAGTGCTGCACTTAGGCCCTGACCCCAGCAGACGGTGGTTGTGATTTCACCGCTGATGGGGGCTGCACGGGGCCCTTCAGGGCCTCAGCCTCCCTTGGGTGCCCAGGGGCAGAGCTGTGCGTGTGACAGAGGCTGAGCGGTGGGGCTCCACTTGCGTTTTTAATGAGGTGCTCTTTTCTTAGCCTCAGGCACAAGGGCCGTGGGAAGTGCAGGGCCTGACCAGAAGCACCCTCATCCCAGGCACTAGGGCTGCGCGTGTGGGAGTCGGAGCCAGGACCTGGGCCCCTGGGAGGGGCTGAGCACATGCAGAGGCGGGAAAGGGGAGAGGCGACCCCCCCCCGCCCGCCCCGCCCCCACCTCCTGGGAAACTGACCCCCAGTGCTCAAGGTCGCCGCAGCCGCGCCGCCTCGGAGGAGTTTGTGGGAAGCAGCCATGGGGAACCTGGCCGGCCCCACGCTGGTCCCCCCTCGCTCCCTGGACCGTTACGTGGGCGGGGGCAGCCGCGGGCCGTACTGGGGGGCCCCAGGGTGACACCTGCGACCCCGCAGCCCCGAGGGAGTGCTGGGAAACCCTGCACCCCCTCCCTGGCCCGGGTGAAGGGGCCACTCCTGGTCGCCTGGATAAACTGCTGGAGAAGTCGCACACAAGCCCCCCGCCCCCGCCCAGCGGGCTGCCTTTCCCGCCCCAACGAGCCTCCCGTCCCGCTGGGACGCCTTTGTGACCTCCGCTTTCCCGGAGGAGGGGACCCCACTCCATCCCTGTCTTCTGGTCTCCGGGGCAACGGGAAGGGATGCAAGCAAAGCCCGAGGGCTGTCTTTCCGGGAGGAGGGAGCCGAGGCTCTCCCCGTGAGCAGGCACGGCCGGGCCGCCGTGGGCCAGGGGCGGCCGCCCCTCCCGCCTTTCTTGTGCAACGGCGCCTGGCCGCAGCACGGCCTCCCAGCCGGTCAGGGTCGCCCCTCCGCCCCGTGAACCGGGCCAGTACGGGTACTCACCATTCTCTGCATGTTGGCCGCAGGCGGGTGGACCCGGCTTCGCAAGCGGTTGTGCAGGGAGACGAGGAGGAAGCTCTCCTTCTTGCTCAGGACTGGGGTGGGAGACAAGGTCAGGCCACCTGGGCAACGGCCCTTGGGGCCACCGCAGCGCAATGAGGTGCAGCCCTGCACTTACGGTGCAAAATCCAAGACGGGGCAGATGCTGGTGGGCACATGCAGGGATGGGAGCAGAGGGTGGGGAGAAGGAGAGAGGCAGAGAAAGGAGGGGGACTGAGACAGACAGGTGTGGGTGTAAAGGAGGCTGAGAGCTGGGGTGGGGTGACCGAGGGGATGCACCCCGGGCGGCTGGGCATGAGGAGGGGCCGTAGCCCCTCTGCCTGGGGATCCTCTCAGCCAGTCTCCCCCACGGCTCGCAGGGCACCTCCTTGTTCTTCCTCCCCCCCCTTTATTCTCCTGCCCCAGCTCCATCCTCCTGCACCCCTCTCAGGCCTCTGGAATGTTCCAGGGTGGCTCTTTCAACTGCACCAGCCTGCCCTGGGCTCAGGCCTGGGAACTGGCTCCTGGAAGCCCCCGGGACCCTCAGAGCATCTCCAAGTTTCCCTCACCCCGTGGCCCCCTTACCTTCAGCCATTGGAACCCGCTGCTCCTGCAGCTGGAGTGGCTGCACCCCTGCCCAGGTTGTGCCAAGGAGAGCTAGGAGCAAGGGCAGGAGGCCTGGCCGGTGGCCTCCAGGCCTGGGCGAGGGCTCCAGCCTCAGCATGGGCCTGGTGGTGGCTCTGGGCTCTGCCAGGCTCAGCAATCCAGCTTGCTTCCCAGACTGGACGGAGCTATTCACGATCTCAAGGAGTAGCACGGGGCTGGCAGACAAAGGGGAGGCTGCTGAGTAATCGGTGTCCGGACAGCCCCCGTTGTCAGTGCTGGCATGGAAGGAGGCAGACAGCTCCCATCCCGGGGCGCCCTCCCTCCCCTGGCCGTGGGCCTGCCCGCCTGCCCGCCCGCCAACAGCCAGTCGACCAACCTACTGAGTGGTTCGTAGTGACCCCGTGGCCCCTGCTAATCATTGCAGGATTATTGGAGCCCTCAGGGAGCCCTCGGAGACACTGCTGATTGGCCCGCAGACATTCCAGGGCTGCAGATTAACGAATAATAGCAATGCCCAGGCTGGAATGGTATCCTCCAGGCTCATCAGCAGCTTCTCTTCCCAGCCCCTGGCCCAGGGAGGCTGGGGCCTCGTGCCCTATGGGCGGGCAGGAACTGGGCAAGACCCCAGGGGAGTTCTTTCCTTTCTTGGGAAGCTTGTCCCAACCCCCAGCCATGAATTAAACATAAGCAGGTGGTAACCGCACACCAGTCAGGTGCCACCGGTGGGTGGGGGCACCAGGGCGGTGGGTTTGTAGGGGAGTGGGCGGGGGCTGCTCCATGGGTGCCCTAGGACGGTCTTTCTGAGCGATGTCGGGGGCTGGGCCCCAGCCCTGGTGCCCCCACCCACGTGACTGCTGGCCTGGAACAGGGAAAGCGGGGAACACGTGATGCTCCTGGCTGGCTGCAGTCCTCGGGGAACAAGTCAGCCTCCGGGCCCACAGGCAGGAGGGCCACTGGCTGCCCTGGTGCTCTGGGGCCCGACTACACCAGCCTGGCACGGTCCCCACAGAATCAGCTGGAAGGTGCCCGCAGCTCCTAGAAAATATAAGTGCGTCCCCCTCGGGCAGATTGAAGGTTATTCAGCCATTCGCAGGGGACAGGCCAGCGAGCCAGGTGCTTCCTCCTCCTGGAGTTTGTGTGACCCCTGAACCCTGGGCCAGGCCAGGTGTCAATTCCTCAGAAGCTTTCCTGAGATGCCAGTGGGCCTGGCTTTTGCGGCTGGGGCTGGGGGAGGGGAACACGATGGAATGTGGTTACCTTTGGGGGCGTGGAGAGAGGGTCAGGCACAAGGCCCCCAAAGCCAGCCTGGGGTTGGGTGTCCCCATAGATGTCTCAGGGCCTGGGGCATTTCTTCTCTCTCAGACAGATGACCGGACAAACTCAAGGTCACCTTGTCTGGATCCCAGCAATGCTTAATAAAATAGGGATCTTTTTCTATAGAGTCTATGAAGCAGCTTCAAATATGTGAGTTCACTTGGGCAGGGAGGACGAGGTGCTCAGTCTGTGGTTGGGGAAGCTGGGGTCAGTGTGTCTCAGGCCTGGCCCCAGTTCACCCAGCAAGCACAGGGTACCCACGGCTGATCGAGAGGCCCCGTCTTTGCACTCCCGGACCGTGGTGCCGACCTGCTTTAGTTCCCATCTTGGCCCTGTGAATTCAGTTCCCACAGCCCTGCTCTGCTCCAGGTAACAAAAGACCCAATTCCTGCTCCTGGGCTTTGAAGATAAACGTGGCTGGTTTTCCTGGAATACCACGCAGGGCAGCAGCGCAGGTGGGAGGAAACTATACCTTGGGGCCTGGAGTGGAGCGACTTTTGAGCAGCCCTGGCTCACCGTGAGAGGAGGCCAGGGTGAGCCCCGTGTGCAGGAGCCAGAAGCAAAGAAGCAGAGCAGAGTAAAGGCCAGACCGGACATCAGAACCAGGTTCCGACCAAGGAGCCCTGTGCGACCCTGGGATCGTCACTGCCACCCTGGGTCTCAGGGCAGCGGTGTGAGGCAGGGTGACAGCCTGCCTGGGGCATCGCACCTTGGTGTACGTAGTATTTCCTCCTGGGTCCAGACCTTTTCCAGGAGCCTGCTGAGTGGCTGGGATGGGTTTTGAGAATGGGCATGCATTCCCCTTCTTGTAAAAAGTGTTTCCCAATAAGCAACTTCTCTTTTAGCAACTTAATCATTTACATATTGACGTTTTTATCTCGGCTGCTCTGGGTCTGCTGGTGTGTGCAGGCTTTAGTCGCGTGAGCAGCGGCCTCTCTCTAGCTGCCATGCAAGGGCCTTCTTTGCGGGGCCTTCTCCTGTTGCGGAGCATGGGGCGCACAGGCGTGGTTACCCCACAGCATGTGGAGCCTTCCTGGACCAGGGATCCAACCCATGCACCGTCCGTTGGCATGGGGATTCTTAACCCCTGGACCACCAGGGAAGTCTGAAACCTCTCTTCTGGTTTCTATCACCATAGAAATCACTATTTATTCTATTGCCATTTGTTATCACCATTCTATCACCATTTATTTGTAATGTGTGCCGTACTGAGTTACTCAGTCATATCCGACTCTCTGCAGCCCCATGGACTGTAGCCCATTAGGGTCCTCTGTCTATGGGCTCTCCCAGACAAGAGTAGTGGAGTGGGTTGCCATTTCCTGCTCCAGGGGATTGTCCCAACCCAGGGATCAATTGCGTCCCCTGCGTCTCCTGCATGGATCTTTACCACTAGCGCCACCTGGGGAGCCCCCCGCATTTCATGTAAACGGACTCAGAATACACCGGCTGTGAGGCGCGGACGCGTCTGCTCCGTGGAATGCTGCGGGATTCGTCTGTGTTGCTGCCTGTGTAAGTCGGTTGTTTCCACTGCTGCTTTAATAGATGACAGTGTTTCACTGAATTTTCATTCTACTGTTGATGGATATGAGGTTGTTTTAAGCTTTTGTTTATTATGGATAAAGCTACTATACACATTGTACAGTTTAAAATTTTTATTTAATAAACACCTGTAAAACAGAGAAAAGACAAAGTTGTCCAAAGCATGAAGGGAAGAGGGGACAGCACCTCAACGGATCCTATAGAAACCAGAAAGGTCTTAAGAGAGTATTAAGAGCAACTTGATGTCAACAAAACAGACAAGTACAATGGACAAATTTCTAGAAAGATACATTACCAAAATTGAGTCAGGAAGAAATAGAAAATCTAAAAAAAAGAAATAGAAAATCTAAGTACATCCACCATAGCAAAAGAAATTGGATGGAAAAATCTTCCCACAAAGAAAAGCTTAAGTGCAACTAACTTTACTGGGGAATTCTATCAGTATTTAAAGGAGAAATAATACCAATCATGTACAAACATTTCCAGAAAGTAGAAGAGGAAGATTTTCCAACTCACCTTACAAGATCACTATTACCCTGCCACCAAGGCCAAAGACACCTCAAGAAAACCATAGATCAGTCACTCATGAATCAGTCCAGTTCAGTTCAGTCCAGTCGCTCAGTCGTGTCCAACTCTCTGTGACCCCATGAATCACAGCACGCCAGGCCTCCCTGTCCATCACCAACTCCCGGAGTTCACTCAGACTCACGTCCATCGAGTCAGTGATGCCATCCTGCCATCTCATCCTCTGTCATCCCCTTCTCCTCCTGCCCCCAATCCCTCCCAGCATCAGAGTCTTTTCCAGTGAGTCAACTTTTCGCATGAGGTGGCCAAAGTACTGGAGTTTCAGCTTTAGCATCATTCCTTCCAAAGAAATCCCAGGGCTGATCTCCTTCAGAATGGACTGGTTGGATCTCTTTGCAGTCCAAGGGACTTTCAAGAGTCTTCTCCAGCACCACAGTTCAAAAGCATCAATTCTTCGGCGCTCAGCCTTCTTCACAGTCCAACTCTCACATCCATACATGACCACAGGAAAAACCATAGCCTTGACTAGACGGACCTTAGTCGGCAGAGTAATATCTCTGCTTTTCAATATGCTATCTAGGTTGGTCATAACTTTCCTTCCAAGGAAGTAAGCGTCTTTTAATTTCATGGCTGCAGTCACCATCTGCAGTGATTTTGGAGCCCCCAAAAAATAAAGTCTGACACTGTTTCTACTGTTTCCCCATCTATTTCCTATGGAGTGATGGGACCGGATGCCATGATCTTCATTTTCTGAATGTTGAGCTTTAAGCCAACTTTTTCACTCTCCTCTTTCACTTTCCTCAAGAGGCTTTTTAGTTCCTCTTCACTTTCTGCCATAAGGGTGGTGTCATCTGCATATCTGAGGTTATTGATATTTCTCCCGGCAATCTTGATTCCAGCTTGTGTTTCTTCCAGTCCAGCGTTTCTCATGATGTACTCTGCATATAAGTTAAATAAGCAGGGTGACAATATACAGCCTTGACGTACTCCTTTTCCTATTTGGAACCAGTCTGTTGTTCCATGTCCAATTCTAACTGTTGCTTCCTGGCCTGCATACAGATTTCTCAAGAGTGATCTGGTATGCCCACCTCTTTCAGAATTTTCCACAATTTATTGTGATCCACACAGTCAAAGGCTTTGGCATAGTCAATAAAGCAGAAAGAGATGTTTTTCTGGAACTCTCTTGTTTTTTCCATGATCCAGCAGATGTTGGTAATTTGATCTCTGGTTCCTCTGCCTTTTCTAAAACCAGCTTGAACATCAGGAAGTTCACGGTTCACGTATTGCTGAAGCCTGGCTTGGAGAATTTTGAGCATTACTTTACTAGCGTGTGAGATGAGTGAATACAAAAACAAAAATCCTCAATGAAATATTATAAAAATCTAGCATTGTATGAAAGGATTAGTATCATGACCAGGTAGGATTTATTGTAGGAATACAAGGTTGGTTTAAAATGGAAGTCAGTTAATGTAGTGCATTAACAGAAGGACTTGGCAGGTAGCGCAGAGGTAGAGAATCCACCTGCCAGTATAGGAGTGAGAGACGCAGGGTCGATCCCTGGTTTGGGATGATCCCCTGCAGCAGGAAATGGCAGCCCACTCCAGTATCCTTGCCTGTGAAATTCCATGGACAAAGAAGCCTGATGGGCCCAGTCCATGAGGTTTCAAAGAAGCAGACCCTAGAAAGACTGAGCATGCACGCCCTGTAATGACAGAACAAAGGATGAAACTCGTGATCTTTTCAAAGGCGCAGAAAGAGCATTTGATAAAACTCCAAACCCGTCCTGCATGAAGATTCTCAGCAGACTAGGAATATAAAGGAAATTTCTTATCTCGATAAAGGGTCCCAGTTATGGGCTTATATGATTTGTATCCCCCCAAATTTATATCTTGAAATACTAATCCTGGTACTTCCAGATGTAACTGCATTTGGAGATAGAGTTTTTAAAGAGGTAAATAAGGCTAAAGGAGTCATTGGGTGGGTCCCAACTCAATATGACAGGTGCTCATCAAAAGAGCAAGAGAGTTCCAGAAAAACATCTATTTCTGCTTTATTGACTGTGCCAAAGCCATTGACTATGTGGATCACAATAAACTCTGGAAAATTCTGAAAGAGATGGGAATACAGACCACCTGACCTGCCTCTTGAGAAACCTATATGCAGGTCAGGAAGCAGCAGTTAGAACTGGACATGGAACAACAGACTGTTTCCAAATAGGAAAAGGAGTACATCAAGGCTGTATATTGTCACCCTGCTTATTTAACTTATATGCAGAGTACATCATGAGAAATGCTGGACTGGAAGAAGCACAAGCTAGAATCAAGATTGCTTGAGGAAATATCAATAACCTCAGATATGCAGATGACACCACCCTTATGGCAGAAATTGAAGAGGAACTAAAAAGCCTCTTGATGAAAGTGAAAGTGGAGAGTGAAAAAGTTGGCTTAAAGCTCAACATTCAGAAACCGAAGATCATGGCATCTGGTCCCATCACTTCTTGGGAAATAGATGGGGAAACAGTGGAAACAGTGTCAGACTTTATTTTTTTGGGCTCCAAAATCACTGCAGATGGTGACTGCAGCCATGAAATTAAAAGACGCTTACTTCCTTGGAAGGAAAGTTATGATCAACCTAGATAGCATATTGAAAAGCAGAGACATTACTTTGCCAACAAAGGTCCGTCTAGTCAAGGCTATGGTTTTTCCAGTGGTCATGTATGGATGTGAGAGTTGGACTGTGAAGAAAGCTGAGTACCGAAGAATTGATGCTTTTGAACTGTGGTGTTGGAGAAGACTCTTGAGAGTCCCTTGGACTGCAAGGAGATCCAACCAGTCCGTTCTGAAGGAGATCAGCCCTGGGATTTCTTTGGAGGGAATGATGCTGAAGCTGAAACTCCAGTACTTTGGCCACCTCATGCGAAGAGTTGACTCATTGGAAAAGACTCTGATGCTGGGAGGGATTGGGGGCAGGAGGAGAAGGGGATGACAGAGGATGAGATGGCTGGATGGCATCACTGACTTGATGGACGTGAGTCTGAGTGAACTCTGGAAGTTGGTGATGGACAGGGAGGCCTGGCGTGCTGTGATTCATGGGGTCACAGAGAGTTGGACACGACTGAGCGACTGAACTGAACTGAACTGGACTTATAAGAAGAGGAGGTGAGGAGACATATATCCAGAGGGAAGACTCCTCGAAGACGTAGAAAATGGCCTTCTGTAAGCCTAGGAGGGGTTTCCCTGGTGGCTCAGTGGTAAAGAATCTGCCTTCAATGCAGTAGACACAGATCCAATCCCTGGGTCGGGAAGATCCCCTGGAGAAGGAAACAGCAACCCACTCCAGTATTCTTGCCTGGAAAATCCCATGGACAGAGGAGCCTGGTGGGCTGCACTGCGTGGGGTCTCGAAAGGGTCAGACATGACTTAGCAACTAAACAACAACAAAAAACCTAGGAGAGAACTCAAAATAAACCAACCCTGCTGATGTCTTGATCTTGGCTTTCTAGCCTCCAGAACTGCGAGTAAATGCATTTCTGTTGTTTAAGCCACTCAGTCTGTGGTACCTTGTTATGGCAACCTAGCAAGTTCATACAGCGCCTATGAAAACACTGCAGCCAACACTGTATTTAACGGTGAAAGACTAAATGTGCTCCTCAGTTAATAGCAGAAATAAGGCAAGGATGTCTACTCTCACCACTTCCACAACACTATACTGTTGAATGTGCAATTAGTGCAAGAAAACAAAGGTATCCAGATTGGAAAGGAAGAGGGAAAATGGTCTGCAAATGATATGATGCCGAATGTAGAAAATCCTAGGCAATTTTTAAAAAACTTGCTAGGACAATGTTCTCAGGATACAAAATAAATATGTAAAAATCAATTGCATTTGAATAAACTACAAATAATACGAAAATGAAGTTGACAAAATATTTCCATTCACAATAGCATAGAAAGTATAGACCTAAATGCATAAGACTCAAGAGCCTTACTGAGAGAAATGAAAGAAGATCTAAATAGATGGAGAGACATCGCACATTTATGGATTAAACAACTCAATATTGTTAAGATACCAGTTACTTCCAGATTCATCTACTGATTCAGTGCAATTCCTATCAAAATCCCACAGCCTTTTTTTTTTGAAAGGACAGTGATTTTATTCATCACTATTCCTGGCTGCACTGGGCCATTGTTGCTGTCCTCGGGCTTCTCCAGCTGCGCCAAGTGGGGGCTGCCCTCTGGGTGTGGTGCACGGGCGCCTCATTGCGGAGGCTTCTGTTCTGGAGCATGCGCTCTGGAGCATGCACGCTTCAGTAGTTGTGGCGAGGGGGTTTAGCTGCCTCTTGGCATGTGTGATCTTCCTGGACCAGGGGTCAAACTCATGTCTCCTGCATCAGCAGGCAGATTCTTAATCAGTGGACCACCAGGGAAGTCCCTCTTTCTTTTCTTTTTCTTTCTTTTTTTGAATGAGAACTAGGTCCTAAAATGTATACGGAAAGGCAAAGCAATCAGAATAACCAAAACAAATCTGAAAAAGCAAAAAATGGGAGAACGAATACTACCAGATTTCAAAACTTGCTATGAAACTATAATAACCATAACTATGTGGTATGGAGAAAAGATAGGTCTACAGATCAAGGGAACAGAATAGACACCCTGGAAATAAAGAGCTAAACTTATGGTCAATTGATTTATTGTAAAATTTACTGGAGTATGGTTGATTTACAACGTTGGGTTAGTTTCAGGCGTACAGCAAAGGTATTCGGTTACACATGTGCATGTATTCATCCTTTTTCAGATTCTTCTCTCATACAGGTTATTATAGAATATTGAGTTCCCTGTGCTATTCAGCAGGTCCTTGTTGATACATAGCAGTGTGGGCTTCCCAGGCGGCTCAGTGGTAAAGAATCCACCTGCCAATGTAGGAGACACAGAGGATGCCAGTTTGATCACTGGGTCGGAAAGATCCTCTGGAGGAGGAAATGGCAACCTACTCTAGTATCCTTGTCTGGACAATCTCACGGACAGAGAAGTCTGGCGGGCTACAGTCCATGGGGTTGCAGAGAGTCGGACACGACTGAGGGACTGCGTGTATGTATGTATGCAGCTTAGGTATTTTGGTGCAAGATGCTTTCAACTTTGCAGTACATTTGAAATCTCTCTCTTCTTTTGAATTTTTAGCTGCGTTGGGGTCCTCATTGCTGGGGCGTGGCTTTCTCTAGGTGCAGCGGATTTCTCTAGCTGCGGTGGTTTCTCTTGCTGCAAAGCATCTCCTCTAGAGTGTAGGGGTCCAGTGGTTGTGGCCCACAAGCTTAGTTGCTCCCCAGCCTGTGGGATCTTCCCTTCCCTGGGATCCAACCTGTGTCCCCTGTATTGGCAGGTGGATTCCTAACCACTGGACCCCCAGAGAAGTCCAAAGAACCTTCTTCAAGCCCTGGACTAGAATGTTTTGGGGCTTCCCAAGTGGCCCAGTGGTAAACAATCCACCTGCAATATAGGAGACATGGGTCCCACCCGTGGGTCGGGAAGATCCCCTGGAGAAGGAAATGACAATCCGCTCCAGTACTCTTGCCTGGAGAATCCCCTGGACAGAGGAGCCCGGTGAGCTACAGTGCAAGAGGTCGCAAAAGAGTGAGAGCCGACTTAGTAACTAATCAAGAGCGTCCTTGGGCGGTGGACCACCGGGGATCAGTCTTGGCGACTCGCCTGCAGGGCGGAGCAAAGCCCAGCCCTCCCACGCTCAGCGGAGAGGCGCCTGCAGGAATCACCTGGGTCTGAGGGGCGTCTCGGGCGGAGTCCAGGGCGGCTCCGAAAGACCCAGCCCGCCGGCCGTTCGCCTGCGTCTTGGCCGAGGCGGTGTCCCCCGACGGAGGTGGGGCCTCGCGAGACCCGACGGAGGAAGACAGGGCTGCAGATGCAAGGAGGTTTACCGGAGGGTCTCAGGGATGAGATGAGACCGGTTGTCTGCTCCAGAGAAGGAAGAGAGGAGGGCCTGGTGGTCCAGTGGGTAGGACTTTGCACTCCCAGTGCCGGGGCCCTGGGTTCAGGGAACAAGATCCCACAGGCCGCAACTAAAAGGCACTGCATGCTACAATGAAGATCGAAATTCCCTCTGCTTCATTAAAACCCAGCACAGCCACGAACCCTGGTCTCCCGCATTACAGGCAGATTCTTCACTGTCTGAGTCACCAGGAAGCCCAAATAGAAGAGGGGATGGAGTCAAAGGTCAGGAGAGGACCTTATGGGTCCTGCGCTTAACAGGAAGTAGCCCGGAGCTAGGTAGGGGTGCCTGCTAGCTTACGCCACAAAGGTACAGGGTCTTTTGCAAGGATGACCGAGTGGTAATGGTTCAGAAGCTAGGAGGACGCTGACCGTACCTCTTGATGGTGAGGCCCGTGGGACAGGGCTGGCCATGTGGCTGCCGATGCCCTCAGGAGAGCTCCGTTTCCATTGAGACAGCGGGTGGAGAGAGCATCAGTGACGGTGTCACCACCTAGGGTTCTTGGCCTCTTTAATCAACAGAACTTGAAAAGAGGCCAGACAAGAGATTCAGGCCAGGCTGCACCAGGAGGGAGTGAAAGCAAGTAGCAGAGTCCCTTTATTGGTGGCAGTGAGGGTCCTTGTATGAGGTGAGTGTAGGAGCGGGTCCAGGGGGTTGGGCTGGAGGAGGGGCTTAAGCGGTCTGCCCGCCTCTGCGGTGGTGGTGTGTGCAGGGGTTTCTTCTACATCCTCTCTAGCATCCGGTATTTGCAGATTTTTTGATGATGGCCGTTCTGGCTTGTGTGACATGATACCTCACTGTAGCTTTGTTTTCATCTCTCTGATAATTAGTGATGCGCATCTTTTCTTGTGCTTTTTGGCCATCTGTCTGTCTGTCTTTGGAGAAATGTCTATTTAAGTCTTCAGCATATTTTTTAATTGGGTTGTTTGTGATACTGATCTGCATGGGCTGCTTGTATATTTTGGAGTTAGATCCCTTGTTGTTCGCTTTGTTTGAAAATATTTTCTCCCATTGTGTGGATTTTCTTTTCATGTTGTTTATGGTTTCCTTTGGGCTTCCCTGGTGGCTCAGATGGTAAAGAATCAGCCTGCAATGCAGGAGACCTGGGTTCGATCCCTGGGTCAGGAAGATCCCCTGGACAAGGGAATGGCAACCCACTCTAGTATTCTGCAAAGAGTTGGACATGACTGAACAGCTAACACTTTCACTTTTTCGCTGTACAAAAGGATTTAAGTTTAATTAGGTCCTATGTGTTTATTTTTGTTTTTATTTTCATTATTCTAAGAGGTAGATCACAAAAGATAAGTGTCGTCATTTATATCAGAGACTATTCTCCCTATGCTTTTTTTTCTCATAGTTTTATAGTATCCGGCCTTACATTTAGGTCTTTAAGCCATTTTGAGTTGGATTAAATGAAGAATCCATATTGGTTCTTCCAATCCAAGACCATGGTATATCTTTCCATCTGTTTCTGTCGTCTTTGATTTCTTTCATCAGCATCTTACAGTTTTCAGAGTACAGGTCTTTTGCCTCCTTCAAGTAGGTTTATTCCTAGATGTTTTATTCTTTTTGATATGATGGCAAGTGGGATTGTTTCCTTAATTTCTCTTTCTGATCTTCCTTTGTTGGTGTGTAGGAATCCATAGGTCATTTTATTTATTTTTAGAGTAATCGCCTTTTATTAAATTTTCTTTTATGTGTATTTATTTTGGGATGTTCTGGGTTTCTGTCGTTGCGGCAGGCAGGGCTCCTCCTTGCGGTGGTGCCTGGGCTTTCACGTTTTAGTTTTGGCTGTGCTGGGTCTTCAGTGCCGCGCGGGCTCTCTCCAGTCATGGCGAGCAGGGGCTACTGTCTAGTCGCAGGTGGCAGGCTTCTCACAGCGGAGCACAGGCGCTAAGGCAGGGGCGCTTCAGTAGCTCTGCCCCATGCCACGTGGGATCCTCCCAGACCAGGGATCGAACCCATGTCGCCTGCCAGGTAAGTTCCATAAGGCATTTTAAACAGGCTAAGCCTCAGACCACTCCTAGGGTCTACACTGACCCTGAGGAGTGCAATGGGATGCAAGTTGGTCTAGGGTTGATGAGCTTCTTGGCAGAGCTTTGCTAAGGTTCCTTTAAAGTATGGTTTATTTTCTTTCCCTTCCCTGAAGGCTGGATGTGACCAGAGGCTTATCGTTTATCGCTAGGGTCGTTGTGAACCACTGTGCGGTTTTGGCTATAAAAGAGGGTCTTTTGTTGCTCTAGAGGCACTTTGGAAATCCAAATCAAGGAATTATTTCTTTTAAAAGGAATTTACAGGCTTCCATAAGCCTTTTTAGATCGTATGGGAAAGACTTCACTCATCCATGGAAGTATCAACGAGCACCAGAAAATATTTATATCCTGATCGTGGGGCATTTGGGTGAAATCTAGTCTTTCCCCAGACATGTCCCTCAGTGTTGAATTGGCCCGAGTGAGGAAGGGGGAATTGGATGGGCCTGGGGTTTATTAAGGGACGTAATCACAGGCCAGCATTCCATGAGTGCGTCCCTCCCATAGTGGGTGGCATCATGTCAGCTCTTAGAGAGTTTCCATTGATGGGCCTCAGGGATTAGCGCCTTATTCTCCTTTATATACCAGCCGGTACTTCCTTTCTCATAGCCCCATTTCTCAGCATATTCTTTTTCCTTTGGGGAATCCTGGGGCTGGCTTGGGGAGGCTGGGGGGCCAATCTCTAGGGCTGTAACTCACGTCGACTCCTGCCGTCAAGCTCCCTGGTTTGCAGTTTGATCAGCATTGCTGTTCTCTTGGCTCACAAAGACCCATCCCTCTGATGGGCCCTGCAGTGGGTTCCTGCTCCCTGAGTCAGGAGCTGCACTCTTCTAAAAGATCCAGACTCAAGTCTTCATGATTTTGGGGTATTTCTAACAGTTAATATTCCTTTTGCTTTCCCACTGCACGTGGAACCCATATTTAAAGTCACTGAAAATATTTAATTTCGTATCCTTCCCCAGTTGCAAAGGGCTCATCAATGCAGTAGTTCCACCTCCTGGACTGATGTCTCGGGTGGCAGAACCTTGGTTTCTATGACTTCATCTAGACTGACTCTGTCACACGCCGCCTTTGGAGTTAGTTCCCCTCTCCATAAAACTGCTCCCATTAGTAAACCATTGACCCTCAGGGCTGTCAAAAGGTTCATCTAGAAGACTGGATTTGCTGGAGTAAGTTTGTTCTGTGGTTTCTATACATGGATGCGCTGAGTCTCCACTCTTGACTGCTGGAAGCAGAGTTGCTTTCAGGGCTTGGCACACCTTTAAGGTAATGTCAGGAGTGTCCATTAGCAGAGCCTGATAACTTGTTAACCTCCCTTCAGTCAACCAGTGTGCCCTTTGACTTCTAGCACAGACTGGACCTGATGAGGGTTAATGCATCTACGTGTTGTCCCAGGGGAAGCTTGGAAGCCTTGTTAGCCAGCATGGCTCGGGCTGGAGCTGCCTGCAGGCAGCTTGGCCATCCCAGGGTCACTGAATCTAGCTGTTTTGGAAAGTCAGTCACTGGCCTCTGCTCTGGTCCCAGGTTTTGGGCCAGGACTCCTAATCCTTTTCCTGGCCACTCGTGGATGTAACAGCGTGAGGGGCTTGTCCAGATTTGGAAGCCCCAGCGCTGGTGCTGTACTCAGTCTTTATAGAGTCTCAAAGGCCACCTGGTGGTCCCTATTCCATTGAAGGGGTCCACTTTCTTCTTTCTTGAGAGCCTCTTACAGGGATTTTGCTTCAAGGCCATAATTGGGAATACGGATGTGACCGAACCCAGCCATCCTGAGAAAGCTTCTGGGTTGCCTGTTTGTGGTTGGAGATGGTAATGCACTAATTGCTTTTTCAGTCTGTGGCCAGAGCTTATGCCCTTAAGGTGAAAACAAATTCTAAATATTGAACCACTTGTTGTGAAATCTTGTGAGCCTTGTTTGGGGAGACGTTATAGCTCCTTTTTGCCTGAAAGTTTAGGACCCTAGTAGTATTTTGATCTGAATCTTCTTTGGTCTCTCTACTTATCATTAATCATAAACGTATTGTGGCAGAGTTCTGTCCTTGAATTAGCTCAGTTCCCTTGCTAATGCATTTCCAAAAACATGGAGGCCATCCCCAGAACCCTGAGAAAGCATTGTCCAGGTATACTGGGTAGCCTTCAGGGTATCAGTGTCCTTCCATTCAAAGGCAAAGGATATTGAGAGTCTGGATGTAGGGAAATACAGGAAAATGCATCTTTGAGGTCCAGTCCAGAGAAATTCCTAGCACTCCTGTCTCTTGGCTTGGGAGAGTGTATGGATTGGCAGTGGGTGAATAGGGATGACTGCTTCTTTACTGCTTGTAAGTCCCGAACAAACCAGCACTCCCGTGAAGCTTGGGAGCTGGCAGGCTCAAGGTGTTGTAAGGGGGTTAGCAGGGCCTGATAAGTCTGTGTTTTAGGACCGTGAGCAGTTACGGGATTCCTTTCAGGCTTTAAAGGATATTGTCTTTTCTAAGGGTCTTTTTCCCCTAGACCTTAACCTTAGTTTATTGGGGGAACACATTTTGCTCTTTCTGGCCCAGAGGTGTCCCAGACTTCAGGATCTGCTTGATCTCTAACTTCTTGGGGGATGTCTTGGGGAATATTTTGATGACCAGCAGGTGGGTCATCTGCGGCTACTGGGAGATGCATTCTCTGTTTGAATTCTCTACCTCCTTGGACTTTACTCTGTCCTAAGAATATACTAGTTCTCAATTTATTTAGCAGATCTCTCTTGAGGAGGAGGACAGGGAATCCTGGCATAGATTAATACAAAAAGGAGTGAGTAATAATAATGGACCCGGTTCCACAGGCAAAGAGAGACGTGAATCACCTTACCTTTGGCTGTCCATTAACTCCTGTCACAGTACAGTCACGGTTGGAGAGTGGCCAGCTGGCCAAGCCAGATCAGAGCGGGCAGCTCCAGGGTCTACAGGAAGTTCACTTCTCCTGCCTGCCACATTGAGGGTGACTTGAGGCTCTGCTGGAGTGATGAGGATGGATCGGGTGGGATCTGGAGCTGGGCAGGTTCTGGGGCCCGTCAGTGTGCGGGACTCTTATCTGAGAGACCGGCAAGAAACGGGGGCCAGTTGGGGCAGACTTACCAAATGTGGTGACGTTGAAACAGGAGCCTCAGGCAGCCACTTGTCACCCGTGGAGAAGCTGCATTCGAGTCCGGGGGTGCCCAGATCCTCCCCTGGGAAGGGCACACTTGTCCCTTTGTGGTCACTTCTTGGTATCACCACAATGTATGTTACCAACCAGGTTCTCTGGCCTCCTTGATCAATGGAAATTGACTAGAGGCCAGGCAAGAAGTGCAGGCGTGGCTTTATCGGGTCCCTGCTGCAGCCAGAGGGAACGACAGCAAGTATCAGTTTCCCTTGCTTGTTTGCTCCCCGAGGGGGCGCAGCCTGTTCCCTTCATGACGTGGGAGTAGGGGAGGGTCCAGGGGTCGTGCTGGAGGGCCGGCTGAGGGGGCTGCCTGCCCCTTTGGTGATGCGATGTGCAGCGGCGTGTGCAGTGCCCTGCTTTTGCTCCTGGCCCTTCAAAGGTGGCAGTTGGGCTTCTTTGGTCTTTACGTATCGTGTCCATAATTAGCCCCAGCTGCACATGCACACTGTTATTTTTAGTCCCTTATAGTTTCTCTTGCGATTCCCAGGTGGTGCAGTGGTATAGAATCCTCCTGGGAATGCAGGAGACCCAAGAGACGTGGGTTCAATCCCTGGATTGGGAAGATGCCCTGGAGTAGGGAAATGGCAACCCATTCCAGTATTCTTGTCTGAAAAATTCCATGGACAGAGGAGCCTGGTGGCCTATAGTCCCTGGGATTGAAGAGTCTGACACGACTGAGCATGCAGGAACACGTGGTTTCTTTGTATTTTGCTGGTCAAGGAGACGTCCAGGTATAAGCATTTCAGGAAAGGTTCCCAGGTCTCAGGTTCCAGCCTATCTGAAAGGGGTGGGTCAATGATTTCAGAAAGGATGTTCTCAAGGGCGCAGTGGAGATGTTTGAAGGGGAGGCCAGCAGAGGGTGACTGGAACTGGGGAGAGAAATGGGTGATGTGGAGGCGAGCTTTTACAACACCGCTCGCTGTGTGGACAACTTTCCATCTCGAGGCAGAGTCTGACAGGGACCTGAGGCGCGGTGGGACACGGTTGGCCAGGATGCCTGCCTGGGATTTCTCTTGGGATAGTGCCTGTGCCTGCCTTGGTCACGGATCCGAGAGTCCCCCGACGGACGATGGTTCGGGCTGCTGGCGGCGCACGGGTGGGGGGCTGTCGTGGAGGAGGTGGGGGCTTGCTCGCCGCGGGCCGCCCTGACATCTGCTCGGCACCCCCTCTGCTCCTAAGGCCGCCTCTTCCTGTGCGTCCGCGACTCTGTGGTCTGCCTGCAGCTCTGTCTGCAGTTGCCCGAAGCTTGACCAGTTCTCCGTTCTGCTGTCGCATCAATTTTGTTAGAACCCTGCCTTGGTCGTGTGCAGCCTGTGGTGCTGGAGCGAGGAGCAGAGCCTCCTGGGTCAGTTCCTGCCACTGCCCAGGGTTCACAGACGCGGCAGCCTCCAGGCCGGGTCCCTCGGTGTCAAAGTGGGTTCTGGAACTCGCTAATCAACAGAAGTTCAGGCGCGGCTTTCTTGGGAGTCGTGCTGAGACATGAGCGCGAAAACCAGCAGCAGGGGCCCTTGGTGGCTCCTGGGGAGGAGAGCAGGCTGCCCACCCGCTCGGTGCTGCTGTGCAGGGGGTCCAGTTCCTGCTTCTGCTCCGGGCACCTCAGAGATGGCAGTCTCACGCTTGGGCACCAGCTGCTCCGAGTTTCCCAGGGCTGCCTGCTGGGTCTCCGGCTGTTGACTCTGTGGAACCTTCCACTGTGCTCACAGACACCTCACAGCCTCTGCCATGTCTGGTCCTTCTCAGGTTAAACATGGTTGTTTAACCCTCAGACTTGGCCCTCCTCCTTATTTCTCCGTTTTTCCCATTTTAGCATCAGTTGTTGGCAGATAAGTTCTGTCATCTCTGTTTCCCAAGCAATCCAGGCGTTGCTCTGGCTCCGCTGCCGCCATCCTCATCTGAGCCAGCCTGGCGTTTCCCTGAGAAGTGTGACAGTTTCCTGGCTCACCTCTGCTGTCCCTGTCCTCCTGGGAGCCTTCTGTGGAGCCAGCCTCACCCTGGAGACACGGAGCAGACCGTGTCATGCCCCTGCTTTAGTGTTTTCCTCTGCACTTAGAGTAAGCCCCGCTGCTCGTGGGGATCCGGGAGCCCCCGCGTGGTTGGCCCCCGCCCCTCCAGCGCAGCCTCTCGTGGTGATCTGGAGCCCCCGCGTGGTTGGTCCCCGCCCCTCCAGCGCGGCCTCTCCTGGGGATCCTGGAGCCCCCAGATGGTTGGTCTCTGCCCCTCCAGCACGCCTCTCGTGGGGATCCTGGAGCCCCAGATGGTTGGTCTCTGCCCCTCCAGCGCGGCCTCTCGTGGGGATCCTGGAGCCCCAGATGGTTGGTCTCTGCCCCTCCAGCACGCATCTCGTGGGGATCCTGGAGCCCCCGTGTGGTTGGTCCCCGCCCCATCAGCGCGGCCTCTCCTGGGGATCCTGTAGCCCCCAGATGGTTGGTCTCTGCTTCTCCAGCGCAGCCTCTCCTGGGGATCTGGAGCCCCCGCGTGGTTGGCCCCCGCCCCTCCAGCGCAGCCTCTCCTGGTGAGCTGGAGCCCCTGTGTGGTTGGTCCCCGCCCCTCCAGCGCAACCTCTCCTGGGGATCTGGAGCTCCCGCGTGGTTGGTCCCTGCCCCTCCAGCGTGGCCTCTCTTGGTGATCTGGAGCCCCCATGTGGTTGGTCTCTGCCCCTCCAGCGCGGCCTCTCCTGGGGATCTGGAGCCCCCGCGTGGTTGGTCCCTGCCCCTCCAGCGCGGCCTCTCGTGGGGATCCTGGAGCCCCCGCGTGGTTGGTCCCCGCCCCTCCAGCGCGGCCTCTCCTGGTGATCTGGAGCCCCCACGTGGTTGGCCCCCGCCCCTCCAGCGCCGCCTCTCCTGGGGATCTGGAGCCCCCGCGTGGTTGGCCCCCGCCCCTCCAGCGCGGCCTCTCCTGGGGATCTGGAGCCCCCGATGGTTGGTCCCCGCCCCTCCAGCGCGCCCTCAGGTGGCCCCCTCTTACGTGCTGTGCACACACTGTCCCCTCTTCTGTGCTGACTCCTCGAGCTCTGCCTCTCCAGGCCTTCGCACACGCTGCTGCTTTCCGACCTCACATGGCTGGTTCTTCTCATGCAGGTCTTTTCAAATGTCTCCTCTCTGACCTCTGTATTTTGAGCTGCCCCCAGTGACCCTGTCCTGTTAGCTCTGCTGCTTATGTTGTTCGTATATTGGCTGCTTGTCTGTCTCAGACGTAAGTTGTGTAAAGACAGGGACCTCCTCATTTGTCTTCACCGCTGTTAAGACTGGCAGCGTGTCTGGAACTCAGGAAGTCCTGAAACTGGCTGAGTGAACAATCAGCGTTCTGGGTTTCAGGCTTTTCTCGTTAATCCTGTGCTCTGAGCACAGCGGAATGACACACTTGCTTTCCTCTGTCTAGTGTGAATTCCTGGGATCTGCTGCGTGGTTGAGCGAGAGCACGGCCCCCGTTGCTGACAGACGCGATGCTGCACCGGTTGCTGGCGGCGGTCCGAGGACCGCGAAGCCGCCGAGGCTGGCGGAAGGGCTCCCCGGCCAGAGGCAGCGCGTCAGCGGCCGCGGCGCCCCCCGTGGCCCTGCTCGCCCACCCCGGGCGCAGGTGGTCCCCTGCGGTGGTGGAATGAAAATTGACTTCTATGAAATTTTGATTTCAAAGTACGGCTTTGCAACTTTTTCAGTTCATATAATTCATACTTCTAGGAAGCGTAAGTTTATTTGTTAAGTGCCAATTACGATGAAACATCTAGAGATGAGTGTTTGTAAAACACTAGCCTGTTTTAACTGGCTGCGGATCAAGGAGATGCCAAGAGAGCAATGAAGCGGAGGAGAGGGGCGCGCTGTGGTCTCCGTTGCGTGGCTGGCCCGGGGCCCCGGTGAGGCCCGCACGGCCCTGGCCTGACCGCGTGCTGGTGCGTGGCTGAGTGTGTGCCCCTCGGACCCTGTGTGCCCCTCGGACCCGGCGTGCGCCTCGGCCGTGGCGTGCCCCGTGGACCCGGCTGGCCTCACCCTGGCTCCTGCCGCTGTGGGAGCCTCAGTCGGGTTTTGGTGTTGCCTCGGCCAGGTGTCCTCCGAGAGGCAGAGGCTCTTGAGTGAATATAGAGAATGTGGTTCCTGCTGCTGTGCTGTTTCTGGCTTTTACAAGGGACAGGGCCCGCTATAGGCAGGGGAGCTGGGAAATAGTCCTTTTTGGTTGGATTTAATTCAATGACAAGGTCCTTGAATCAGGCATTAACCAGGGTTTGGGTCCGGATAGGGTCCACTACAGGCCCAGAGGGGCCACTGCTGACTCCTGGTCCCTTGGTTCAGTGACTCGTGCTTTGCTGCGCCTGACACTCCCCCGCTATTAGAGTCCAGAGGGATGGGGATGTCAGGAAGATAACTGAGTCTAGCCTTTGTTCTGGGTCACCGTCTGGAACCGCCTGTTGGGCCTGATCTCTCCCTGGTGCCTGTGGGGCGGTGAGGAAGTCAGGCAGCTGAGAGCAAGGGCATCCCCTCGATGTGTCACCCCGGTGCCGTCCACCAGGGCCGCAGTGAGACACGACGTGGGGGCTTCCCTGGTGGAGGAGTCTGCTGTCCGGCAGGATGGACGGGTGTGCACTCCCATGACCACAGTCGTCCAGGGGACTGCTTGAGACATTAAATAAATGACATCTGTGCAGCCTAGATTTAACGATAACATATAATAAGCGAATCGTCTGAAAATAGTTCATTCACATGAGCTGTGTGTTAACTGCTCTCTACCTGGAGTTGCTGGGTCACTTCAAGAGTCTTCGGTATGCAAAATTAGTGTCTGAAGTGCTTTTTTTCTACTTGGTACAACTTTTATCAAGTGACCGAATGTGATAATCTAAAAGTTTTAATAACCTTTTGAAAGTCTTCCGCATATTGATCCTCTAATAAGGAAGGATGATTTTTTTACAGATGATATATCTAGATGGAGGTAGATTAAGCCAATTTACCAATATAGTGATAAATCCATTTTAAAAAATTACTTTGGGTTACATGGAACTTCTTAAAAGTTTAAAACATATGTAATAAGTTATATACTCATTATAATAAATGTGAATGATACAGAAATATAAAAGTGGCTCTCCCCACTGAATACTCACCGAAAGTCGGTCTATATGTGTATGCAGGTATATTTTTTCTTCTAACCAAAACTGAGACGGTATTAAGCATCTTATGTTTATTATGTACCTTGTTTTTCTCCATTTAAGAATGTCTTCTATAAAAATATACACGTACAAGACTACTTATTGTAACATTATTAATGCAACTGTGAGATTACATTTAAATGATACCCATACATTATTGGGGGGCTTCCCTGGTGGCTCAGAGGGTAAAGCGTCTGCTTGCCATGTGGGAGACCTGGTTTGAATCCCCAGAATACTAGACCACCTGACCTGCCTCGTGAGAAATCTGTATGCAGGTTAGGAAGCAACAGTTAGAACTGGACATAGAACAACAAACTGGTTCCAAATTGGGAAAGGAGTACACCAAGGCTGTATATTGTCACCCTGCTTATTTAACCTATATGCAGAGTACACCATGAGAAAGGCTGGGCTGGATGAAGCACAAACTGAAATCAAGATTGCCAGGAGAAATATCAATAACCTCAGATGTGCAGATGATACCACACTTAAGGTAGAAAGTGAAGAAGAATTAAAGAACCTCTTGATAAAAGTGAAAGAGGAGAGTGAAAAAGTTGGCTTAAAGCTCAACATTCAGAAAACTAAGATCATGGCATCTGGTCCCATCACTTCATGGCAAATAGATGGGGAAACAGTGGAAACAGTGACAGATTTTATTTTTGGGGGCTCCAAAATCACTGCAGATGGTAACTGTAGCCATGAAATTAAAAGATGCTTGCTCCTTGGAAGAAAAGTTATGACCAACCTAGACAGCATATTAAAAAGCAGAGACGTTACTTTGGCAACAAAGGTCCATCTAGTCAAAGCTATGGTTTTTCCAGTAGTCATGTATGGATGTGAGAGTTGGACTATAAAGAAAGCTGAGCGGCGAAGAATTGATGCTTTTGAACTGTGATGTTGGAGAAGACTCTTGAGAGTCCCTTGGACTGCAAGGAGATCCAACCAGTCAATCCAGAGGAAATCAGTCCTGAATGTCCATTGGAAGGACTGATACTGAAGCTGAAACTCCAATACCTTGGCCACCTGACGTAAAGAACTGACTCATTTGAAAAGACCCTGATGCTGGGAAAGTTTGAAGGCAGGAGGAGAAGGGGTCGACAGAGGATGAGATGGCTGGATGGCATCACTGACTCAATGGACATGAGTTTGAGTAAACTCCCGAAGATGGTGATGGACACGGAGGCCTGGCATGCTGCAGTCCATGGGGTCAAAAAGAGTTGGGCATGACTGAGTGACTGAACTGAACTGATATGATTTTGATAAAATAAAGTGGAACAGCCACACAGAGGACTATCAGGTAGATGTGAAAAGAAGGAGGAAGATGTCTGTGAACTGCTATGAAGTAATCTCTGGGATACATTGTTATATGAGAAAAAGAAGGTGCTAAAAAGTATTGTAAAATGTGCTACATTTGTGTAAGAGCTAAGAAGAAATAAGAAAATATGCAAATGTATAGTTATTTTTTGCAAAAAAAAAAAAAATTGGAAGGCTGAAGCAGAAAGTGCTGAGCTTGGTTACCTCCCAGAGTAAGCGGGAAATGGGGTGCAAGGTTGGGGCGTGGTGGGTATTGATATTTCTGGCTTGACTTTGTGTAGTTTTGACTTTTAGAATGATGTGAACGTTCTGCATGCTCAAAACCACCAGGGCTGGGGGAAGCCTACACTGGAACACTGCCAGAAATAACCTACTTGCATTTCAGATGAATAACAGCTTTACTATAGAGGGAAAAAAGAACAGACCCAGGGACTTCTGACCACACCAAAACCTTCTGAAGGTTTTGAGTCTACCTTCATTCAAAGACGAAAGGACATGGAACAAACATTGACTGCAATTAGCAAGTTTCTTTTTCATAGGGGTATGAACATTTCTGCTTTCTGTGTATTGTAAGATTGAGAAAGGAGTAAATATATTGAGGATACATCTACCACTTATGAAAAAGAGGCTCTGAAATTTCAGCTCTCCTAAGTTAACAATCTTGTCATGTCAGCAAAGGCCTTATTTATCTGATGATTTCAAAGGAATAAGAAAATACTTAAATTATCATGACTATATTTCCTTTTAAAGAGACACCTGACTGATTCAAGCTTTTCTTATGAGAACTGATAAGACATTGCACTCTGGGAGGCTTGTCACTGACTCAAGTGTTGTAGTGGTCACATCCAGTACGTTGACCGCAAACAGCAGGAATCGCCCGGGGCTAAGCTGGGCAACAAGGAGCTTCTGGAAGGCCACTGGGGCCTGTGGACTAGGAGGCGGCTGCCAGCTGGAGGCGGGGTGGAGCCGGGTGGTGAGGACCCAGGCCCTCAGCTGGAAGGAGGGTGGGCTGGCCGGGACACTGCTGCTCCTGAGATGAGAGGAGGGACCTCCGCCTTCTCTCCTGGCTCAAGCCCCAGTGTTCCAGGAGGTCAGACCGGCTGAGCGCAGGTCACAGGCCTGCGGCTGCGCTGAGGACAGCCATCGCCACGGTTACGTGCCCACCAAGGACCGAGGAGAAAAGGGCCTGGTTACCCAAAGGGGTGCAGGAGGGAGGGGTCACAGTTGCGTCCCTCGCAGAGCTGTGAGCTGAGCCCGTCCAGGACTCCCTGCGGGTCGCCCGCCTGGCAGGCTGGTGGGCCCCCGCTGTGCCCCCGCGGGTGGCCCGGTCTGTCTGAGTCTGGGCTGCTTCTCCCTCCAGGTTACACTAGGACGGGCTCCATCTTTCTGGCCCAAACTCAGGACCGGCTCATCTCCCTGAAGCGCATCAACTCGAGGCTGAAGTACGTATGAGGCTGAGCCCGTCCCGACTTCCTGTCAGCTGACCTCTGCGGAGGCCGGGGAATGTCATTGTGCCCTGTGTTCTGTGCCAGTGTCGTAGGCATCCCCTGCGAGATCGTCTCCCCCAAGAAAGTGGCCGAGCTGCACCCTCTGCTCAACGTGCACGACCTGGTGGGGGCCATGCACGTCCCCGAGGACGCGGTGGTGTCCTCCGCCGACGTGGCGCTCGCCCTGGCCAGTGCCGCCTCCCAGAGCGGTGAGTGGGCGCGGGGTGAGGAGAGGGCTGGTCTCAGGAGAGCGGCCCAGCGGCGGCAGGGCCACCAGACAGCGTCTGCATGGAACTCCAGCTCGCGGCTCTTGAGTTTTTGTCTCAGCGCGGTACCTGTCAGCGCAGTTTCCCTCAGGGCCACGTTTTTCTTGTGCAGTCTCCTAGGCGCTGCCTTCAGTCCTGCTTAGAGCATTCTAGGTGTAAGGGCCTTTCTCCCTCCACAGGACCTGAGAAGCTCCGAGGCTGGCACATGCCTCGGGGCTTTAATGCACAGCTGGGGTCATGTCCTGGGGTTGGAATGAACGAGGGGAAGGCTCATCTGTGGTGGTGTCTGCTCTGGATGAACTGCTTCGTGGTGTGGGTCGATCAGGATTGAGGCGGCCCTGTGGCTCTGTTTCTCTCCTGCCCCTTTAAGGATCCCTGGATTTTTGTTTGGCTGCGCCATGCCCCTTGTGGGCCTTTGATTCCCAGCCAGGGATGGAACCCAGGCCCCTGCAGTGGAAGCGTGGACTGGAACCGCCGGACCGCCAGGGAAGGCCCATGATCCCTGAGATTTCATTATGTGCTTCAGTTGCCCTGGTATTTTCAGTCTTAGGAAAGGCCCAGTTACACAGTAATGGGTCTCAGTTCTGGGCTAGACAGCTGGTGTTTGACAAGTGGAGTAAAATTCATCCTTTGTTCTCACTCAGACACTCCAAGGACAAAGCTGGTGTCAAAAGCTGAGCTCTGCTAAAGTAAAGAGATAAGGTCCCCCTCTCGAGGTCAAGAAAGACTTCCCTATCTGTGCATGCACAGGAAGGCTTCTTGAGGGTCCAAAAGGGAGGGATGCCACCCCATAATAAGGGTGGACCTGCACCACAGTCCTCTGTAGGGGGATCATCTTAGAAACAGCCGTGCAGGGTGTTTCTTGGGCAGGGTGCTAGGACCAGCTGTGTGAAGGCCCAGATGCGAGTGCTCCCATCCAGGAGGCTGTCTGCAGTCCTCTCCATGTGTATTTCTTCCCTGCTTCTGACTTCTCTTTCTCTGTGTGCTCTCCCGTATATTTTGCTGTCTCTCTGATAATAAACTTCGTACTTGTTTTGCAGTTTTTGCCTCCTGGAAAATTTTTGCTTTCAAATGGGGTAAGAAGAAGGGAACTTTGCGTCTAGCCTCCAGCCCTTGGTTGACTGGCACGGTTCAGTCCCTAGACAGGGAAATGAGATCTTGCATCAGGACTACTGTCCCTCTGAAAAACAGCCGGACAAGTATTCTTCATGTTATGGTCAAAAGAGGTCAAGTCACCGGCATGGAGACAGATGAAGGACAGACCCAGTGCCAGTATTTTGTCAACTTTGCTGGTCAGGTAGGTCAGTGACGAGACTGGGTCATGACTTTCTTATTTAACTTTTTCTCCAGGATTTGGGGTACAGAGGTAAGCCTAGTTTTCTGATGGACTAAGCAGGCGTCCGGGACACACTGTTCCTTCTGTGGCCGGGAAAACTCGGAATCCCCCCTCCACACGGGAAGCCCGCCCTCGCCCCTCGTGTGGAAGCTGGGCGCCGTCCCCCTCCTCCCTGGCCGAGGGGCAGCCCCGCTCAGGGAGGCCCAGAGAGTCAGCGCGGACAGCGCTCGGTCCCTGGTCGGGCTGCGTGGTGGTTCGTGCCATCCCGCCACCCAGCAGACGAGCGTTGGGGTGCCCCTGTGTCGGGAGCGTGGGTTCCGTGTCAGGACCCTAATCCCTGCAGCCCAGAAGGCAGACTGTCCCTTGCCCCCCTCCACGGTCCTAGGGGCAGCCGGGAGTGCTTTCCGCCACGTGGAGGTCTTCGTGGTTGGTGTTTGGGGTTCCAAGGGCCTGGCTCCCCTTCCGAGCTGGTGGCTCTGTCTTCTCTGCTCAGAAAGCAGACTCCGTGGCTCAGCCGGTACAGTGTTGCTCCCCTCTGAAACGTTAGGAACTAAAGCTGGGAGTCGGCTTCCCACAGCTGATGGGGAGTGGGAGCTCCCAGGAGCCGCTCGCAGTGACACTCGTCTCAAGAGGCTGCCCTTGCTCACGCGCCTTTCTGTTCCTCTCCACCCACCCCTCCCTCTGTGCGTCTGTAGTGGGCATACGAGCTGGGTCTGTGCAGCGAGGAGCCGGTTAGCATCCCGTTACATGCCTGCGAACACTTCTACCTTCTGACTCGCCCCTGGGAGACCCCGCTGCCGAGCAGCACGCCAAGTGAGGACTTGCGCTTTGTTTTTACTCTTGTCTCCTCGCCCCTGCTCTGTCCTCTGCCAAGAAAGGCTTTCTGCTGAGGACAGACTGCGCCCAGAAGAGTCTTTTCACTTCTTTTCTGGAGCATGTTACAGGGCGGTGGACCCCGTTCTAACTTGACTTGAATGTCTCTTTATGAAAGGATGGCCAAAGTGGGCGTACCATTTGAGCAGTTTTGTTTCTTTGTTTGCAAGCTAACTGTAGTCCCAGACAGAGGTCTGAATTGAATATGTTTGGAATATAACCTCCCGTCAACCTTGATTCCAGCTTGTGCTTCATCCAGTCCAGCATTTCGCATGATGTACTCTGCATATAAGTTAAATAAGCAGGGTGACAGTACCGCCTTGACGTACTCCTTTCCCAGTTAGGAACCAGTCTGTTGTTCCATGTCCAGTTCTAACTGTTGCTTCTTGACCTGCATACAGATTTCTCAGGAAGCAGGTAAGATGGTCTGGTATTCCCATCTCTTGAAGAATTTTCCACAGTTTGTTGTGATCCACACAGGCATTGGTGTAGTCAATAAAGCAGAAGTAGATGTTTTTCTGGAACTCTCTTGCTTTTTTGATGATCCAGCGGATGTTTGCAATTTGATCTCTGGTTCCTCTGCTTTTTCTAAAATCAGCTTGAACATCTGGAAGTTCATGGTTCATGTATTGTTGAAGCCTGGCTTGGAGAATTTTGAGCATTACTTTGCTAGTGTGTGAGATGAGTGCAATTGTGCGGTAGTTTGAGCATTCTTTGGCATTGCCTTTCTTTAGGATTGGAATGAAAACTGACCTTTTCCAGTCCTGTGGCCACTGCTGAGTTTTCCAAATTTGCTGACATATTGAGTGCAGCACTTTCATAGCATCATCTTTTAGGATGTGAAATAGCTCAACTGGAATGCCATCACCTTCACTAGTTTTGTTTGTAGTGATGTTTCCTAAGGCCCACTGGACTTCCCATTCCAGGATGTCTGGCTCTAGGTGAGTGATCACACCATCGTGATTATCCGGGTCGTGAACATCTTTTTCGTATAGTTCTCTGCCATCTCAGAAAACGAAGATCATGGCATCCCGTCCCATCACTTCATGGGAAATAGATGGGGAAGCAGTGGAAAGTGTCAGACTTTATTTTGGGGGGCTCAAACTCACTGCAAATGGTGATTGCAGCCATGAAATTAAAAGACACTTACTCCTTGGAAGGAAAGTTATGACCAGCCTAGACAGCATATTGAAAAGCAGAGACATTACTTTGCCAACAAACGTCCGTCTAGTCAAGGCTATGGTTTTTCCAGTGATCATGTATGGATGTGAGAGTTGGACTATGAAGAAGGCTGAGCACTGAAGAATTGATGCTTTTGAACTGTGGTGTTGGAGAAGACTCTTGAGAGTCCCTTGGACTGCAAGGAGATCCAACCAGTCCACCCTAAAGGAGATCAGTCCTGAGTGTTCACTGGAAGGACTGATGCTGAAGTTGAAACTCCAATACTCTGGCCACCTGATTTGAAGAGCTGACTCATTAGAAAAGACCCTGATGCTGGGAAAGATTGAAAAGGAGAAGGGGACGACAGAGGATGAGATGGTTGGATGTCCATCACCAACTTGATGGACATGAGTTGAATAAGCTCCAGGAGTTGGTGATGGACAGGAAGGCCTGGTGTGCTGCAGTGCATGGGGTTGCAAAGGGTCGCACGACTGAGCAACTGCACTGAACTGAAGTGGAGTGTAACCCAGAGTTGACATAATGCTACCTATTGTGGAGATGTCACCGGTGAGCTCTAAACTCGGGGTGTTCAGTGCCTCCCAGTGCCATAGGGAGGGTTCGATACCACTTGGAGGTCTTCATCCCTAAAGTGGACTCTGCAGCCCCCTCTGTCAGGCTTTCCTGTGGCACAGTGGGAGTTATGTGGTTTGATTCTGAGAACTAGCTAAAGCTTCTAGGTAAGTGATTGGGTTAGCAGTAATCTGAAAATGTTTCCACAGTAAATCTGGGAGCAAGCATCCTTGCCCATGACTGAGAAAAGTATTTTTTCCCCATGCTGAACAGTAAACCCTTGTAGTGTTTTTCTTTCAAGCCTGTTTTACATATAGTGGTATGCAACTGTTAATGCTGCACTCCTAACTTATTCCTCCCCCTCCCTCGCCATTGTCTCCTTTGGTAATCATAAATCTGTTTTCTATGTCTGTGAGTCTGTTTTTTTTATAGACAATTCATTTGTATCATTTCTAATTCCACATGTAAGCCATATACAGTATGCGTTTGTCCCTATCTTACTTCACTTAGTATGATAATCTCTAGGTCCATCATGTTGCTGCAGATGGTATTTTATTCTCTTGTATGGCTGAGGAATATTCCATTATGTACACATATACTATAAACTTTAACCATTCACCTGTCAACGGACATTTAGGTTGCTTCCACATCTTTGCTCTTGCAATTGTTTCTGCTCTGAACATAGGGGTGCATATGTCTTTTGGAATTACAATTATTTTTCAGCTATATGCCCAGGAGTGGGACTGCTAGACCACTGGGCACTCGTATTTTTAGTTTTATAGGGAACCTCCATACAGGTTTTCGTAGCGGCAGCAGCAGTTTACATTCACATCAGCAGTGTACGGGGGTCCCTTTCTCCACACTCTCTCCAGTACCTGTTGTTTGTAGACTTTTTAATGAACACCATTCTGATTGGGTAAGATGGTATCTCACTGTAGTTTTGATTTGTATTTCTCTGATAATTAGCAGTGTTGAGCATTTTTTCATGGCCATCTGTCTGTCTTCTTTGGAGAAATGTCTATTCAGTTATTCTGTACTTTTTTATTTTTTAAATTTAGTTGGAGGCTAATTACAATATTGTAGTGGTTTTTGCCATACACTGACATGAATCAGCCATGGGTGTACATGTGTCCCCATCCTGAGCCCCCCTCCCACCTCCCTCCCCATCCCATCCCTCTGGGTCATCCCAGTGCACCAGCCCTGAGCACTCTTGTCTCATGCATCCAACCTGAACTGGCAATCTGTTTCACATATATGTTTCAATGCTTTTCTCTCAAATCATCCCACCCTCGCCTTCTCCCACAGAGTCCAAAAGACTGTTCTATACATCTGTGTCTCTTTTGCTGTCTCACATATAGGGTTATCATTACCATCTTTCTAAATTCCATATATATGCATTAGTATACTGTATTGATGTTTTTCTTTCTCGCTTACTTCCTTCTGTAGAATAGGCTCCAATTTCATCCACCTCATTAGAACTGATTCAAATGTATTCTTTATAATGGCTGAATAATATTCCATTGTGTATATGTACCACAGCTTTCTTATCCATTCGTCTGCTGATAGACATCTAGGTTGCTTCCATGTCCTGGCTATTATAAATAGTGCTACGATGAACATTGGGGTACATGTCTCTTTCAATTCTGGTTTCCTCGGTGTGTATGCCCAGCAGTGGGATTGCCAGGTCATACGGCAGTTCTATTTCCAGTTTTTAAGGAATCTCCACACTGTTCTCCATAGTGGCTGTACTAGTTTGCATTCCCACCAACAGTTTAAGAGGGTTCCTTTTCTCCACACCCTCTCCAGCATTTATTGTTTGTAGAATTTTGGATAGCAGCCATTCTGACCAGCGTGAAATGGTACCTCATTGTGGTTTTGATTTGCATTTCTCTGAAAATGAGTGATGTTGAGTATATTTTCATGTGTTAGTCATCTCTATGTATTCTTTGGAGAAATGTCTGTTTAGTTCTTTGGCCCATTTTTTGATTGGGTCTTTTATTTTTCTGGAATTGAGCTGCACAAGTTACTTGTGTTTTTGAGATTCTTTGTCAGTTGCTTCATTTGCTATTATTTTCTCCAGTTCTGAAGGCTGTCTTTTCACCTTGCTTATAGTTTCCTTCATTGTGCAAAAGCTTTTAAGTTTAATCAGGTCCCATTTATTTTTGCTTTTATTTCCATTACTCTGGGAGGTGGGTCATAGAGGACCCTGCTGTGATTTATGTTGGAGAGTGTTTTGCCTATGTTCTCCTCTAGAAGTTTTATAGCTTCTGGTCTTATGTTTAGATCTTTAATCCATTTTGAGTTTATTTTTGTGTATGGTGTTAGAAAGTGTTCTAGTTTCATTCTTTTACAAGTGGTTGACCTGTTTTCCCAGCACCACTTGTTAAAGAGATTGTCTTTAATCCACTGTATATTCTTGGCTCCTTTGTCAAAGATAAGGTGTCCATAGGTGTGTGGATTTATCTCTGGGCTTTCTATTTTGTTCCATTGATCTATATTTCTGTCTTTGTGCCAGTACCATACTGTCTTGATGACTGTAGCTTTGCAGTATAGCCTGAAGTCAGACAGGTGATTCCTCCAGTTCCATTCTTCTTTCTCAAGATTGCTTTGGCTATTCGAGGTGTTTTGTATTTCCATACAAATTGTGAAATTACTTGTTCTAGTTCTGTGAAAAATACCCTTGGTAGCTTGATAGGGATTGCATTGAACCTATAGATTGCTTTGGGTAGTATACTCATTTTCACTATATTGATTCTTCCAATCCATGAACATGATATATTTCTCCATCTATTTGTGTCCTCTTTGATTTCCTTCATCACTGTTTTATAGTTTTCTATATATAGTCTTTTGTTTCTTTAGGTAGATATATTCCTAAGTATTTTATTCTTTTCATTGCAGTGGTGAATGGAATTGTTTCCTTAATTTCCCTGTTTTCTTATTGTTAGTGTATAGGAATGCAAGGGATTTCTGTGTGTTAATTTTATATCCTGCAACTTTACTATATTCATTGATTAGCTCTAATAATTTTCTGGTGGAGTCTTTAGGGTATTCTATGTAGAGGATCATGTCATATGCAAACAGTGAGAGTTTTATTTCTTTTCCACTTTGGATTCCTTTTATTTCTTTTTCTGCTCTGATTGCTGTGGCCAAAACTTCCAAAACTATGTTGAATAGTAGTGGTGAGAGTGGGCACCCTTGTCTTGTTCCTGACTTTAAGGGAAATACTTTCAATTTTTCACCATTGAGGATAATGTTTGCTGTGGGTTTGTCATATATAGCTTTTATTATGTTGAGGTGTATGTTCCTTCTATTCCTGCTTTCTGGAGAGGTTTTTTTTTTTTTATCATAAATGGATGTTGAATCTTGTCAAAGGCTTTTTCTGCATCTATTGAGATAATCATATGGTTTTTATCTTTCAATTTATTAATGTGGTGTATTATGTTGATTGATTTGCAGATATTGAAGAATCCTTGAATCCCTGGGATAAAACCCACTTGGTCATGGTGTATGATCTTTTTAATATGTTGTTGGATTCTGTTTGCTGGAATTTTGTTAAGGATTTTTGCATCTATGTTCATCAGTGATATTGGCCTGTATTTGTGTGTGTGTGTGTGTGTGTGTGTGTGTGTGTGGCATCTTTGTCTGGTTTTGGTATTAGGGTGATGGTGGCCTCATAGAATGAGTTTGGAAGTTTACCTTCCCTCTGCAATTTTCTGGAAGACTTTGAGTAGGACAGGTGTTAGCTCTTCTCTAAATTTCTGGAAGAATTCAGCTGTGAAGCCATCTGGTCTTGAGCTTTTGTTTGCTGGAAGATTTCTGATTATAGTTTCAATTTCTGTGCTTGTGACGGGTCTGTAAAGATTTTCTATTTCTTCCTGGTTCAGTTTTGGAAAGTTGTACTTTTCTAAGGATTTGTCCATTTCTTCCAAGTTGTCCATTTTATTGGCATATAGTTGCTGATAGTAGTCTCTTATGATCCTTTGTGTTTCTGTGTTGCCTGTTGTGATCCTTCCATTTTCATTTCTAATTTTGTTGATTTGATTCTTCATTTCTTGATGAGTCTGGCTAATGGTTCGTCAACTTTATCTTCTCAAAGAACCAGCTTTTAGCTTTGTTGATTTTTGCTATAGTCTCTTTTCTTTTGCACTTATTTCTGTCCTAATTTTTAAGATTTTTTTCCTTCTGCTAACCCTGGGGTTCTTCATTTCCTCTAGTTGCTTTAGGTGTAGTTAGGTTATTTACTTGACTTTTTTCTTGTTTCTTGAGGTAAGCCTGTATTGCTATGAACCTTCCCCTTAGCACTAGTTTTACACTGTCCCATAGGTTTTGGGTTGTGTTTTCATTTTCATTCATCTCTATGCATACTTTGATCTGTACCTTTTTTGATTAGGTTGTTGCACTATTTGTATATTTTGGAAATTAAGTCCTTGTCTGTCACATTGTTTGCAGGTATTTTCTCCCAGTGTGTAGGTTATGTTTTCATTTTGTTTTTGGTTTCCTTTGCTGTGCAGAAGCTTATAAGCTTGATTAGGTCCCATTTGCTTTTATTTCATCTTGGGAGACTGAAGGAGATACTGTTATGGTTTATGTTAGAGAGTGTTTTGCCTATGTTCTCTTTAGTTTTATGGTACCATTTTGAGTTTATTTTCATATATGGCATGAGGGATGGAAAAGTATTTGAAGGCCAATGAATGCTTGTGTTCTTTGGATGTTGTTTTAATAAAGTCAATAGTGTTTTTGTTTTGCCTTTTCTGTCCACTTAGATAGCTGGCTTGCCTCTCAACTCTGTTTTTTCCCTTCTGCTCCCCACTCCCTTGTCATTTCTCTTCCTTTGCTGCCGTGGATGAAGACGGAAGAATTTATATTCGGAACTGACATGGTGGCATCCTCTCTGGGGGCTTTGAGAACTGGAAACCAATTTTCACTAAAGTTAAGAACCAGCTGGAGATTCAGAATCTATAGAAAGCTTGGGATCACTTTGGCATGTGAACTAGATTATAACAAAAATGCCTCATATTTGTCTAAGATGTTAATTTTCAACACATTTTCAGGAAGAGCTCCTTATTTGATCTTTGTAACAACGTAAGGGCAGCGTACAGTTTGCCTCTTGGAAGGCTGCAGTCACTGTTTAGCAGATTCAAGGAACTAAAATCTTGTTAAGGAACTTTCGGCTTATTACTTATTTAAAATCAGTGCTGGTATGTTACACTGGGGGAAGCATTTTTGTAGAACTTCATATAAGACTGAAGACATTTTTAAAAAGGAGAACTGTTTTATTAATATGGTCTTTTACTCAAATTTAAAATAATTTATTGAATAGTTAACATAGTCACATCATTTCAAAATCAAAATATATGGAACGGTTTATAAATGAAGAGATTCTCCCTGTCTCTGTGGACTTAACTTTGGGGAAATTTCTAACTTTTAAAAGTGGAGAGAATAATATAAAGAACACATGTCCCTGCCAGCCAGCTTCAGTCTAGCTTCATCTTGATCCCTGTCCCACTGGATCTTTCCTGGGTGATGGACTGACCTTAAAACAAGCTGAGGATCTGTCTTTCGCAGCTGTTAGAACATAGGAAAATACTGCCTTTTATTGCGTATCTCTTTGGGGGCCTTTTAAGAGCTTTTGTCCTACCATTGATGCCTGTAAGATTTTATTTGAGGGCCACACATAGTATCTTCCATAGCACCTTTCCTTTCTACAGAGTATCTTTTTTTTCCCGTCTTTATGACAAGAACTTTGTAGGGATGTCCCGTAATTCCACCAAGGCTTCTGCTTCTGATAGATGGCCCAGTTGGCTCTTCTCACAAAACCTCCCCAAGACACTTTGAGAAAGGAGCAGGAGGCGAGGTGTGAAGGGCAAGGCAGTTTTGAGGCCCCTCAAGCTGAGGACTGGGTTTGGGTCTGTTGTGTCGCTCAGAGCCCCTGCTGAGTTCCCTGCTGCGTCGGATGCCACAGCTGGAGACGCTGGAGATCGTGAAGCTGGTGAACTGCCCCGAGACCTTCACCCCAGACATGCGGTGCATCATGGGCGAGTCTCCCTCAGTGCGGGGCTACTTCGTCCTGGTGGGAATGAACTCCGCAGGCCTTTCGTTTGGTGGAGGAGCTGGAAAGTAAGTCCTTCCCACTCAGACTGGGCTTGCTGGGCTTCCTCCTTTCTTGTTCACATGGTGTGTGATGTACTTAGTCCAGCACGTCCGTAGTTAGCAGATGACATGTGTCCATAGAGAGCTGTCCCCTTAAAGGTACTTGCCCCTTGTTCCAGGCACGTCACTGTACAGAATGTGTTTGGAACCCCTCTTTTGGAGTTAGCCTTGGATTTAGACAGGCATCTTCTTTACCTGTTTCCAAATTCTCTGGTACACTCTGGTAACAGGTACAAATGATTTTATGTGCAATGTTGATCCTTAGTGACGGTAAATACACATACCTGGTTACCACAGATGCAGAACATTTCTCAAGGACACATAGCAGGAGTAGAGAAAAATGTCTGTTTATTCATTTACAAACTTAGTAACATGAAAAGAAAACCTTAATTGAAATCTGGCTTGATAGAAACACAGTGCACAAAGTTAATGCCGCATTAATGGGGGCAGAAACACTCGGTCACCCTGGGTGCCTGTCATCCCCAGGGTGTGGGAGAAAGAGCCCGTTTACTAAAGGGCCTCGCACAGCTGCAGGACCACATGCTGACAGGGATGGGAAAGGGCTGAGCTGAACGGCACATTTACAAACGCAAAGAATGAATTGTATCCGCTGCACTAGTTACAGTGGCGTTTTCATACATCCCAGGGGTTGACCAGAGAGTAGTGTTAGCTGTGCTGCTGGAAAACCCTTCACTGGAATGAGCTGCGGAAGCTTTCGACCCCACCACACCCGCCTGCTGAAGGTCCTTCTTCCATTTTTGCCCGCCGTGTGACGCTCTGGAGTGTAAGGCACTAGAACCTGGCTGGGTGGAGGAGGGCCCCAAGCCCCAGTTCCTGGTGTGCAAAAGGGAATCCTGGCATCAATCTGTTGAAACAGGTGCTAAAAGTATCCCCTCCACGACTTATAATTCCTGTCCTTGAGAGACAGAAAAATGAGAAGGGAGGAAGTCTGCAAAGGATAAAAACAGGTGTATCTAAATATCATGAGAAAAATGGCCCATGAAGAAATGTGTAATTCTCCAAGGGTTTTGCTCAGAGAAGAATCATATTATACAAGGAACAACTCTGGTGTTTAATGGACAAAGAGAAGGCAAAGACATACAAAAATACTCAGTCCTCTTAAAAAATAGTGTATCTGTAGTGGTGAGGGGCTGCAGATGCCAGCCCCAGATAGTGACAATGAAGGAGCCTTACAGCTAACTCAGCACCATAACGTGGAGGGCAGAGTGGCAGGGGCGTGGGGCACACGCTCACAGGGGAGCCCTAGTCCCCTCAGGACTCACTGCCCGGCCTGGTCACTGCCGTGTACTTCACCTGCCCTCTCTCTCTCCCACTCAGCTGTGTTTGAGGCCACGTGCCTGCACATGACGCGCAGGAGGAAGAATCCTCGCTCAGGAGGAACTTCCTCTGTATGATGTTGAGAAAATGCTGCTCATATCAACGTTTGTGAGGGATGAGTGTGGATGTGCAGAAAGAAAGGAAATAGTAGGTTATACTTGAGTATTCAACACTGTTGACCAGATCTCTAGCTTGGATACTAAAGACGATCCTCACTGACTACACTGGCCAAGAGGCAACAAAGAGACACAAAATGGACCTTGTAGTTAATGCCTGAAAGCCAGCTGATATAGTGGTTTTAGAGACGGAATCAAGGGGGGGAGTCATCTCTTCAGTAACACAAAATCACTTTTCAGAAGTGCCTGTCACTCCAGCCACACGTGTGGTGGGAGACAGGATTAACATCTCCAATGCATGCAAAGGCAGGGGAAAGAAGCAAGCTGAAGAGTTATTCTTCACGTTTTGTTACTTTCTTGGAAGCAACAGCCCAGGAAAGAAGAGATGCAGCTAAAACTCTTGATCTGTACAAGGAGGTAGAGTCCAAGGACCGAATGCCTCCTGAGGAGAATCAAGCGGAAGTGACTTGGTGCTGCTCCGGTAGAAATGGGAACTCTGGGGCCAAGCTGAAACTGGGGTTAATCACTGGGCTAAATGGCATAGTGTGCATTTAGGGGGTACAGGGACTCCCCAGAAGAGCACCTGAATGTAGTGGGAACTGTTCGGTTCTGTCTCCTGGAGTGTGTCCTGCCCACACAGTGCTGTGTGACCAAAACACAAGCTAAGGGACAGCAAATGGGCTACCCAGCCAGGGAGGTTTCTTGTCCCTTTTTTGTGTGTGTGAAAACCTTCTCATTTAGAGCTTTTATCGCAGAGAAGAAATCTTCAACGTCAATCACATGACCATAGGACTTACACATGATACAAGTAACTAGGGGCTTATCTCAAGGGAGAAGACCCCAGTAGACGTGGAACCTGGATTCTCCATCTGTTTGAAGCCAACACACTGTATTTCTAGGTTCAAAATGACTCAACTGAATATGCTGAGAAGACTGTGGACCTCCTCTCACAAGACAAATCATTTCAGAAAAGAAAGTTCATCCATCTAAAACAGAGTCCAGCCATCCCTTCAACAAACCCTTGAGTCTCCAGGAAGAAAGAGATGAGTTGTCACGGGTCCAGTCCCCAAGTCAAGGAAGTGATACAGAAATGATTTTGATTGTCAACCATGCCTGAGGCAGGAAGGAGTCACTCTTTTCAGTTTAGGACCAAACAGAGAAAGCTACCAGATTCATATTGCCTATTCCAATGAAACAAAGGAGATTTCCAGGGTGAATGTAAAGTGCCAGAAGGTAAATATGTAAGTTTCAGGCCACTCAAAAAACAAGTGATGCCCCCAGAATCTTGACAGCTTGTACTTTACACATACATCTAAAATCTAGAAATTTCCTTTGGATTCAGTCCGAAATGAATTTTCATTTATAAAGACAACTTCGCAGTGGTGCCGAGCATGGGATACCTTTAGTTCTACATCAGTCTCCATCTTCCTGGGTCAGTCAGCTCTCTGCGGACAACACCTGCGTTGGCGAGGGCTCATGTCCTGCTCCCCCAAGTTTCACGGCTGCTGTTCTGTGCTCTCCAGCTGGGCAGCACCCCTCCTCTCTGCCTGGAAGCAGCACCTCTCAACTCATTAAACACACACTTACATCAAAATACCAAACCCCCAACAGATTTCTAATCACGTACTCCCTCATTAATCAGTGAAGACCTTGTAAGAAGGTGGACACTGAAGTCAGTGATCAAGTGGGCAAACAGAAATCCCAGAGAAATGCCAGAGTAGGCAGAGATCTGAGAAGTTTAAGCTTCTCTAACAACATGAAAGGATCATCTTGAATATACTTACAGACCTGTCAGGACTAATGCAGCCAAGACACCAAAGGCTACGGTTCAAGTCCCTAGCAGCAATTTGTCTACAAGGGGAAATGACATGTGGGGATGGATATCACAGTCCGGGAGATCTTTAGCAAACATAGGCAATGCTTAAAGCGAGCAGGGCCTTCTCACCCCTGTCACTTTCTATTCCAGAAGATGTGGAGAGATGGCTAGAAAGAGAAGATGGAAGCAGACCTCGGGCTCAGGTAACACACTCTCCCTACACGGGGATCAGAGGGCACCTCCACGTGGCTCTCTTCTCTGTTGGGGAAGCCAGACCCGGAGTCCCAAGTGGCTCCCAGCCACTCAGCATGGCCCCAGGCTCACTCCCTCAACCAGGGTGCCCAGCCTGCCTCCCTCGCCCTGCTCTAAAGGGGGAGAAGGTCTGCTGAGCCAGCGGCTCCTGTGGCAGGGACATGGGAGGCCGACCTGAAAGTTACGTGGGGTCGGAGAAGAGGATCACCAAGGTGGGGTGGCTGAACTGTGAGCAGCTGAGAGAAAAGCAGCACTGTTTCCAGAAGACTCAGCACTGCTGAGCTGTACTTTGAGGTCAGACTCTGTCAGCTGGGAAAAGCAACCCAGAAGGCAAACTGGCCTTTCTCTTCAAACAGTGTGGCTTACTTGTCTACTCAGCCAAACAAACCAACCAAAAACCCCCTCACTGTAGAGGTTAGCAAGAGATGAAGAAACTTACAGGCAGGTGGCCCTTGCCCAACAGTCTGATAACTGGGTCAGTGGGGAGGCCCAGGAGGGTTAACTGTTTATCTCTGCTAACCCCCAGGTATCGTCCTCACCATGCCTCTCTCATCAGCGAGGTAGGTGGTCATCCTCCTGACAGAGGGCTCAGGGAGCCAACCCGTAGCACAAAGAAACGGGAGAAGGACCTGCCTGGCTGACAAGCATAAGCTGTTCCACAACAGCAACCCACAGAATTCACAGGTTCTTCCAAGGAAACAGCCCCACAGAGAAGGACACTTAGCCTGCAGCCTGCCTTGCTTCAAGACACAGCACGTGAAGTCAGGCTGTCAGCACAACCCACCTCACAAGGAGTCTGCTCCTACCCTCTGCCACCACGGGAACCTGAGAGGTGGAGTAGCGGCAACCAGCCCAGGGTATCAGGAGATGGGGGACGCAGGGGGACGGGGAGATGGGAGACGCAGGGGGAGGAGGAGATGGGAGACGCAGGGGGACGGGGAGATGGGAGACACAGGGGGACGGGGAGATGGGAGACGCAGGGGGACGGGGAGATGGAGGGAGACAGGAGGGAGCAAAGGAAGAGTTAAAAGCGGGAAGGTCTACCAGGAGAGAAGAGATGGGAGGCCAGGCTTAACTCAAGAAAAGGGAGGGGTCGGGAGGAGGAGAAAAACCCCTATGATGATGAGAAGGAGGGGTGGCAACGAGGCCGCCTGGCCTCACTTCCCGTGCAAGTCACTTAGCTCCACGTCCTCCTTCCGGCGCTTATGGGTGAGGAGGGAGGGGACCGGGTAGAGCTTGGCCTTGGCCTGGAACCGGTGTCCTGCAATATCAATCTCATATTCTCCCCGGTTGATGAAATCCGCTGTCACTACCTGCTCCTCCCCTGTGTCCTCGGAGAAGTTGTGCACGAAGCCCAGACACACGTGGCGCTCCAGGGTGTAGCCGTAGGCGCTGCTGGTGGTCTTGCCCACGTACCGCCCATTCCGGTAAATGGGCTCCCCCCACCACGGCCAGAGGTCCAGGTCTGTGTCGTGGTCGTCCAGGATGAACATGGTGAGGCGCTTGTACACTCCATTCTGCCTCTGCTGCAGCAGCGCGTCGCGCCCGATGAAATCCACGCCCTAGGAAAGAGAGGCAGCGCTCGAGAGGTCAGGCCCCGGCGTCACCGCGGAGGACCGCCCCTCCCTCCCTCCCCGCTGCACGCTCTGGAGAAGGCGTGCTTCCCACTGTGTGGAAACCTGCGTTCCCAACACGAGACGCCTTCAGAGGATCCTTGTAACAGCAAGGTTTACATCGTTCTGTTTTATAAACACATTTCAATCACGAGACCACACAGAACAAAAACAGGCAGAAAAATCTACACTTAAAAGTGCTCGTTTGAACTGTTTTAGAAAAGCCATGTTTTCATATAATCTCAACAAAAAGTCCATTTATATATTGTATGCATATATATTTATGCATATTACAAAAAAGCAGAATAAAAAATTTAAAAAAGTTTTCTTTTTATATTGGAATATAGCCAATTAATATATTGGATTATATTCTAATTATTTGGAATGTATTAACTCTAATATAATATCCCAATTAATTGGGATATATGCTGGGAGGGATTGGGGGCAGGAGAAGGGGATGACAGAGGATGAGATGGCTGGATGGCATCACTGACTCGACGGACCTGAGTCTGAGTGAACTCCGGGAGTTGGTGATGGACAGGGAGGCCTGGCGTGCTGTGATTCATGGGGTCGCAAAGAGTCAGACACAACTGAGTGACTGGACTGAGCTGAACTGAATTGATTAGCCAATTAATTGGAATATAGCCAACTGCACTCCCCTGAACTACAAAGAGCTCAAACCAGTCCATCCTAAAGGAAATCAGTCCTGAATATTCACTGGAAGGACTGATGCTGAACCTCCAATACTTTGGCCACCTGATGCGAAGAGCTGACTCACTGGAAAAGACCCTGATGTTGGGAAAGACTGAGGCAGGAGGAGAAGGGGATGACAGAGGAGGAGATGGCTGGATGGCATCACCGACTTGATGGACATGAATTTGAGCAGACTCTGGGAGTTGGTGACGGACAGGGAGGCCTGGCGTGCTGTAGTCCATGGGGTCGCAAAGAGTAGGGCACAACTGAGCAACTGGAGTGAACTGGACTGACTGCCAGATAACAATGTTGTGATAGCTTCAGGTGAGCAGTGAAGGGACTCAGCCATAGATATGTGTCCATATATAGATCCATATATGTGTCTATCCCCTGCCCCCCGCCCCCGTCCCAGGCTGCCACATAAAACAGAGCAGAGTTCTCTAAGTTCTCTACACTATACAGTAAGTCCTTGTTGGTTATCTATTTTAAATATAGCTGTGTGTTCACATCCATCCCAAACTCCCCAACTATCCCTTCCCCTCATTCTTCCCTAAAATAAACTTAACAGTGATTGTGTCTGAAAAAAAATGAGTGATTTTAATTTTGTTTTTCCCTATTTTCCAAACTGAGTATTCTTTAATTTTATATCAGAGAAAAATACTTACCTAATCATTCAAAAAGAGCAGCAGAGATCTACTATGTTGTTTGGTAGAGGATGACTGCTAAAAGATTTTGTTAAGTGAAAAAAGTAAGGTGCAATATACCAAGTGTGTAGTGTCCAAGCACCACAATTAAGAGAGCAGTGAAGGGAGACTCCTCTTCGTGCTCTGCACGGATGCTCTACAAGGAGACAGGGCACTGGTGCTTCTGGTCAAGCTGGCAGGAGGGCTGGGGGCACTCAGAGCGGGGAAAGAGAATTTTATCCTCTTAAATGGTGATTTCAAAAGAGCATTTCCATATATTAATTTTGAAACAAAAAAAATTGGGAAGTTGAATGTAATGTGACTCATTTGTACATGTTTGTGGCAGGGTAACGAATTGCCATAGCCAACTCTGGAAACTGCCCAGAAAGCACTCAGTCTAAAACAGAGTGTTGCCTTAGTCAGTGTTTTATCCCTCAGACATCCTGAGGCCTCAGCCCGTCCACCTGTTCTCCTGCAGGCTCCCTGCCTGGAGAGCTGAGGGCGGAGTGGAGTATGCACACGAGTACAATACCTTGTCTAACTTCACCCGAGACTCTCCTCCACATTCCAGGGGTGTGGTGAGGGTGTTTAAGTCCTGACCCCAGAAGGCAAAAAACTTCTCAATTCGGAGACTACGAAGAGCATAATACCCAGCATTCCGGATTCCGTATTTCTGGCCCACGCTCATCACTTCATTGTATACGTGCAGGGCGTACTAGAGGGAGAGACGAGAGGTCAGTAATGAGCAGACCTTCAGCACTGAACACGGCGCACGGCTGGCTGTCCCTGCTACCTGGACAGGGCGGGAGGTTGGACATAATCCTCAGGAGCCCCATTGCCACAGCCCAGACTTAAGCTCCAGGAAAGCAGCACCTGTCTCTTCACTTCTCTAGAACGTCTAGGATCTAAGCACCCAGCAGCATGACATAACTCACAGAAGCTCTCTTACCACTCAGCAAACAACCAGTCTCGTAACCGCCTCTCCGACAGCCACGCATCCTCCCCGCCGTGTTCTCTTGCCCCTGCTCCCCAACCCTGGTCCTTCCCTCGTGCATTGGCCCACGCTGTGAAACTAGTATTGCACGTAACTCTAGGCGTGCATGCACAACTCTGATCTGTCACACCAACTGCGGCATCTCAGCCCGGGAGCAGGTCACAGAGGATCTCCCACCACGTCCCGCAGCATCCAGTCTCTCACACTGCTTTGTTTTTGGTTCCAGATATGTTTAAGTACCAGACAACTTAAATGAGCAGAAAGTTTTCCAAACTGAAAGCAAATAATCTAAACATACTATATTAAGCCTAAAGGCCAACAACAGCTATACTGTTTACTTTAAAAACTGTAACTCAGAGAAAACAAAACACAGAAGAATGAGAAAGACAGATGTTATATAATCCACACTTAGGTGTGGAATCTTTAAAAAAAAACACCAAAACAACCCCCAAAATAGCATCCAAACTCACAGAACAAGAGACCAGATTGGTTACTGGTAGGTAGAGGGGTGAGGACTGGAGGAAGGTGGCCAAAAGGTGCAAACTTCCTCGTAAGGTAAACACTAGGGATGCAGTGTACAACATTTAACTACAACCGACACTGCTGTGTGGTACATATGAAAGTTAAGAGTAAACCCTGAGACTTCCTGTCATCACAGGAAAAAATTATTTTTCTTTTTTATTGAAGCTGTATGAGACGGTGAATGCTAAGTCTACGTAAGTCAATCCATTATACTGTCCACCTTAATCTTATGCAATGATGTATATAAATTATCTCTCAATATAACTGGGGGGAAAAGGAAAAGCAGCTTCATTGGTATTGCAATTCTTTAATGTATATGGCTCTATAAACTGTACTACTGCAGCAAACAGGCCTCGACTAAGCAGAACAATGTGGTCAAGACGATTTTAGATGTGGAAAAGGGAGTCTGAGCTATTGGTACAACACAGCCTGTGGTATGTGTGTAAGTCAAACACTGGAGATAGCAAAGGTGGGTGGAGGAGACCAGCGGGGACTGGCTGGGCAAAGAGAGTAAAAATGAGCCGTATCTTAGGCGGGGTCAGTGTCTCAAGCTGAACGCTTTGTGTCTGAGTTAAGAGGAAGACAGAGGAGGAAAGACGGAAAGCAAGTTACTAGTCTTGAACTAGAGAAGAAGAGCAAAGGGAAAAGTAGGTCCCCACCGTTTACTCACTTTCTCACTAAATGCCAGGCATTGAGGGTAAACAATCTGCCGTCTGCCACCATGCTTCTAGGAACTTGTCTCTTCTAAGAGACAAGTATAACCTTCTTGAGGACAAAGACCAGCTTGAAAAGAACCCAAGCAGTGCAAAAATTACCTCTTAGACTCATGGAAAACATGAGTAAGAATGGGACCAGCCCAAGAAAATCAGGCAGGAAACAGACCTTCCCCCTCCTGATAGACTTTGCTGATTAATGACCCGGGAGCAGGTGGTAACAGCTCAGTGACCATATTCACAGTTGACCCCTGTCAGTACAGGCAAAATGTATCAGCTATATGTGTATTAGCTCTTCTCAAATTGTAACATTTGAGTGTGAAAAAGCAGATGAACTTTCATGAGATGGCAAATCCATGCTTGTCACAACTGGACACAGGAAAGAAAATGCAGGAATAAAATTGTTAAGAAACAAGAAAAATGATTACTATTTGTATATGGTCAGACTGAACTCTGGAAGTTCCAGAGAAACAACTAAAAAACAGCTATAAACAGGAAGACAGTTTAGGAAGAAAACAGGTTAAAGCATTAATAAACAGAAGAAAATCACCTACAAGATACTAGAATAAAGATACCCTTCCTATTCACAATAGCAACACCACCAAAATATTCTTCATATAAATTTATAACATCTACATGAGGAAAACTTCAAAATGCTTCTGAAGGTCACACGCATGCGTCAGGGAACGTTTAACAGGAGGGCTCCTGTGTGCTGCTTTCTGTCTCTCATGAATCCTCCGTTCCTTATCAGTTCCTGGTAACGACTGGAGCGGCACGCTGGTCCCAGGACTGAGGCCATGAGATAAAACGCATGCGTGGATTTCCTTCAGCAAACACTCTCTTTACGACAAAACTGCTTAGTCACGACCTTCTTTCTCGAGATATGGACTGTCTTCTGACATTACGGCCATTGCTAATTCCTTGTTTCCTTGGTAACAGTTGCTGTACGTCTGGTTTTCTGATCTCTGTCATTGTTGAAAGAAATTCCTTGCACAACAGCCTATATATACTCACAGAAGGATCATTAAAGCACCCTTGCTCCACCAGAGGCTTAGGTCCCCGTGTCTCTCTCTCTCTTCCCCCTCTGGCTAATTCTCTGGAGCGTGGAAACCCGCCAAGCTCACTCTCCTGCCCAGGCTTTCAAGACCTCTTTGAGAGAACGCCCTGTGCCTTCGTGAGCGGTGCAAGCCCTGTTCAAGGGTTTTATTGGTTCTCTGCGTAAACCAGGGAACATTAGCTTCTTTCTCTCTTTCACTTTCTTATCGTCGACTCTGGACCACCAGGTTCTGGTCCATTAAAGGACCGCAACACACACACACAAACCCAAATATAAAAGGTGCATTCTGATTGTAATATTCAACACATGTAAGAATGTCAATTCTTCCTAATTGACAAACATAACACAACCCAAAAAATCAGGGTATTTTTAACTAGATGATTATAAATGTTTATGAGGGAGCATAAGGAAATAGGAATTATTTTCCAGAGTTTTCCAAGCTGTGAGGGAGGAAAGCATTACCAAGTATTAAAATGAACAATAAAAACTCAATAATTAAGATAATGTGGTCCTGGATAAACAGAACAGAATAAAGGTTCAGAAATATACCCAAACATAGCAACTTAGTATGTGATAAAGGTAGAATCTCATGCCGATTGGTCATCCATATTAGAAAAAATAGTCTGATCCACAGCTCATAAAGTGTACCAAGAGACAGTGCAAAAGATTGGTGCATTTAAATATTGAAAAGCCCCACAAACCCATAAATAGCAATAATACAAACTATAAATAAATTTTTTAAAAAACCTGAAAACACCAGAAGAAAAGAGGAAAAATTTTCTAACTCTGGGATGGGGAAGCCCCTTCTATGTATCAAAGTTTGGAAGCCACAAAAGGTTGATCAATTTACCTACAAAAAGAATATATTTTTTTGCAACATATGGAACATTTTCAGTAATAAAAGTAAAATTTAAAAAACCCGTCTACACGGTAAAAAAAAAAAACAACAAATCAAGACAAATGGGAAAAAAAATTTACAACTTAATAGTAAGGACTGTCTGGTTCAGAGAAATTGGGTAAAAAGACAAATAATTCAATACAAAAATGGACAAAAGATAGAGCCAGAACATTCATTCATATAGCACTTACTAAGCATTTACTATGTGCCAAGCTCCTCTGTGCTGGTGACACAGAAGTTAAATAACTCTGCATTCAGCAAACCTGTATTTAAAATGGTTAAACTGTTGAACAAAATAAAGAAAATATATATTCTGAGAGACACTGGTAAGCACCCTGAAGAAAAACAGGGAAGGGGGCTAGGGAGGAAGCGGCTGGTGGACGCAGCTTTGAAGGTCTCATCAAGAAGGCAAGAGGTGTGAGCAGACCTGAAGCAGGTGTGGCCCTCAGCCTGGTGGCGCTATGGAGGAGGACGGACTGCCAAGGAGAGCGGAGGGCAGGTGGAAAGGCCCCCCGAGGCTTCAGACGCTCGCCCAGCAGGGAGTGAAGGGCTGGGAGCGAGAGGCAGGAAGAGGGGAGATAGGAGCAGCAGTGAGAAGGGCAGGAGGAGCGGTGCAGGCCTGCGGACAGGCTTTCCCTCAGAGGGAGCCGGGTTTTGAAAAGCAGCTCCATCTCTTGCATAAAACTGCACTGACAAACTGCTTTGCCCCCGTCGGCCCAAAGCCTGACAACCTGGTGCCGGCGCAAGCAATAAAGAAAAAGGGACTCTTGTACACTGCGGAACTTTTTATAACAGCCAAGGACGAGAAACCTGTAAATGTCTATTAACAGCAGACTAATTAAACTATGATTCAGGCCCTTCCCTGCCAGTGGCTAAGACTCTGCACTCCCAATGCAGGAGGCCTGGGTTCCATCCCTGGTCAGAGAATGTGCTGCAACAAAGACTGGAGATCCCACATGTTGCAACTAAGGCCCAGCACAGCCAAATAAATCATTTAAAAATAAATGATTCGACTACATAATGGAATACAATGGAATACTGTAGCACTTTAACTAAAAAATGAAGGAAAAAAGGAAAAGGAAGCTCTTTCTTAGGTCCTGGCAGGGGAAGATCTGTAAACTGTTCGATGAAACAATCAAGATGAAGAAGCGCAGTATGCTTCCACTTGCGTTTCTAAAAAGGGGGTTGTGAAGATATCTTTGAACTTGCTTCCATACGTACAAAACTCTGACGTGATATAAACAATTATATCACTGGTGGTGGCTGGTGAGAACTGGTCAGTGGCGCTGAACACATTTTAGAGATGTTTAATTTTAGACTATGTGAATGTTCTAGACCTACAGAAAACAGTAAAAAGGTCACACCCTCTCTCACGCAGCCGGCTGCGGCGAGGAAGGCTGGCAGACGGGCCCTCTGCAGCCCCCCACCCCCGCCCCGCGGTGCTCACCTCTATGGGGATGTAGAGCATGAACCCCGGCTCGCCCGTGTGCGTCATGCTCATCACCCGGATCCCGTTGGCGTAGCCCACGCTCATCTCCTGTGGAGACCAAGGGAGGGGGTCACCGTGGAGGTGTCAGAGGATGAAGGTCTCAGGAGCCCTCTCATTAGCTCTGCACCCTCCCTGCGTCTGACCCTGGAGGAGACAGACACATGTGAATGAAGGAATTTCTTCCCCGGTGGTCTGCTTCCAGGCAATGGGGTCACTAGGCACACAGCCCAGCCTCCCAACGCCCAGCTCAGGAGCGCCAGCCCAGCCGCTGGGGGAGTGGAGGCAGTCTTTGACAAGTAGGAAACACTCCTCTCCACAAAGTCCTGCTGAAGATCTGCTGGTTTTAGTCAGGACATCAGGAGCTATAAAGAGCAGGCAAATGTTCCTTGGTGGACCTGGCCGAGCAGCCCTGGGCACCTGCCCCAGAGAAGACGCTGGTTCACCTGCTACCCTGGAGGGCAGACACTGGGCTCCCCGTGTTCTGAACACGTTTCCAGCAGCAGTGACTCAAAAGGGCCTCTGACTCGACCTCGCTCTGTGGCGGGGTGTGGGGAGCCCCAGAAGGCCCCTAGCAGGCCGCCTCCGTGGGGAGGCACAAGGGTCTGGGGCAAGCCTCTTCTCAGAGCAAAGAAAGGGCTTTGACAGGGCTGGCTGACAGCTAACAGAGCTTTCTGCTGCTTTAACTGTGCCACAGAGAAGAGAGAGCTGTGAAGTCACTTAAGAGGAACCTGACTTCAGTCTGAACTTCAAAGAGCACCCCATCAGTAACTGTCCCAGAGCTGCCTGTGACAGCTGCCAAAACATCCGTCTGTGCAGACCTCTCCATTAGCCACTTCCCAGAGTGTTCAGCTGTCCTTCTTTTCACTCAGTTGCACTTTGTTTCACTCAGATCTACTTGCCAAGTATAAGAAAGAAAACCATGTATGTTTAGGGATTCGCCTAGCCATTTCTTATCTGAAGGGGCCACATACACAGAAGTTACTTCATGGGTGGAAAAGAGTAAGCTCTGCATGGAGAGAAGGGACCTGACCTTGGCTGGCGTTTTTTGGCATCAGTCTCATAATACTACAACATAAAAATGTAATCCACTGCTACAGAAAGCAATGGGCTTCCCTGATAGGTCAGCTGGGAAAGAATCTGCCTGAATGCAAGAGACCCTGGTTCAATTCCTGGGTTGGGAAGATTGCCTGGAGAAGGGAAAGGCTACCCACTCCAGTATTCTCCAGTATTCTCCAGTATTCTGGCCTGGAGAATTCCGTGGACACGACTGAGCGACTTTCACTTTCACAGAAAGCAATAAATATATACAACTGATATTGAGAAAAGTTAGGTCCACTTTAAAGATATCAATGTTTATTAAATAAGAAGACTGTAAAGAATGGAAAATAGTGGATATACTCATTTTGTTTGCTTAATGAATGTAAGAATACACTTTGTGGATGTTAACACCATAATGAGAACATGTAATTGCCATCTCTATAAAAGAACATTCCCTGCTTATTTAAAAACTAGAAGTTTTCCAGTACTCACCTTGCAGAACAGACTTGGGAAGTGGTCTGGAGTCATAGGGGCATAGGACAACTCAGATAGCACGTCCACAGCTCGAGGACCAATCAGGTTGAGGGCTAAAGGGGAAAGAAAAGGACATGTCTGGCTGCTCCAGGTGAACAGCTGAGCCAATGGGGAAGGTCTGTTCTGGACTTGCTCACCTATGGCCAGGTCTGGGTGGCAAGACCATGAAAACCTTCCTGTGTTTAGGCAGTCCTAGGATGCACCTAGATTCTGGCGAACACACTTATCCTGACAAGGCTGTTAAGTGCTGCCACTGACTCCTGGCATGTGAGAGCCTGGCCAGTTGTGGCCTCTTCCTGGGTACAAAGGAAGACGAGTCTCTACAGCCTCCTCTTCAGGGAGACTGGGAGCATGAAGCCAGAGGACAGGAGTCCACTCCCAGGCCTGGCCCTGAACACCTGCAGAGGTCCCGCTCCCCGCCTCTTCCCAGTGCAGCTGTGTGATGGAAAAGCCTCAAACACAAATCAGTAACAGGAGAGCCCCGAGGAGAGCTGCCCCCTGGCTGGGATCTGTGACAGCAGCTGAGCACGTCACACATCAGATACCCTCAGACGGACTGGAAAACAGGCTGGCTTCCGTAAGCCTCTAGTTTTCCAATCTGGTAGCAAGAAGGCCATCATATTTGCTACGATGAACTCGCCTCTGGTGGAGGCAAGGCAAGGGTCCTTTAAGTGAGAAGCAGGGAGGGGTTAAAGCTGAAATTAGGGGGTAGAAGAGAAAGGGCTGCTCCATGAGAGGATTGCTGAGGGGAGATAATCAGGGAATAAGTTAACCATCCTTAAGAAGTATTTATTTAAAAAAAAAAAAACTAGGGGAAATTGTGATGAAAACAACATTTACATAATGAATTAAAATAATTTAATAATGAGTCATTCGTTAATTCAACAAATATTTGCACTCTGATTTGCTGACTGTAGGGGATACAGCAGTAACCACATAAACAGAGAAGCGATAAGTCATCCCACACTTCACTTATAACATGTGGGGAAGCGCTAGCGATCCATTGGCTATGACCAGGAGCCTCTTACAAGAGGCTAATTCTGACACTCCTGAACACCAGATATGAAGAAGGCAAATGGAGAAGACAAACCTGGATCACTGGGCCAGCTGACCCCGGAGGGCCCCTGACCCCAGCAGGCCCCCTGACCCTGGAGGGCCCCTTACCAGTGTATTTCCAGGTGACGTCCTCCAGAATCAGGTTGCTGTCTTCTGGCATGTATTTCTTAAGCCAAGCCCAACAATGGACCTGCTGGTCAGTTGGAGAAATCATGAAGAAACTGAAAGTGAGACCAAAAGTAATCAAAACCAGGCAGCAGCAGAATGATCAGGAAGCAGGAGTTCTCAGCTAGAGTGAAAGCAACGGACAGAACATGCCCAGCGGTCTCTTCACTTTCAGGAAGGGCCAAGAGCACATCCTTCTCGGACACACCACGTCCGGACCAAGCAAGGTCTGGCATTCTGCTAGTGCCAAGAAATCATACAGCCTACCAACGTAAGATAAGGCACCTTCTCCAAGTAGAATAACTAATTCTCCACACTAGGTTTTAAATAATCTGGTGCGTCTTTTTCCCTCTCCTCGTGGCGGGGTGGAGTGTGTGTGCGTGCGTGCGCGTGCGCGGGCACTGCTGATGAACTGGACATGCATTAATGAAATGTTTTTTGTTCTCGGTGTTATTAACAATGTCCTGCAAAAGTGGCCACGCCATCTAGGGCCCAGGTGTGGAGGGAGCAGGGCGGCGCCTGGCTCACCTGCGCTTGCTCAGCCGGGCTATGCTGCAGTCGTTTTCGTACCCGCCACGCTCGTTGAGCATGCCGGTATGCACGATGTGGCCCACGGGCACGTCAAGGTCGTTGGAGAAGAGGTACTGGAGAATTTCTAATGCCTGATCCCCAGTGGACTGTAGGGTTGGGGAATGAAACAGAGATAACAGATGTAAGAACCTCTGGCTGGCAACGCGGCCTGACGTGCAAAGCCACTTGCTGAGAAAATTCAACTAGCTGGGCCTCGCGCAACAACATCTGCAGATTCACCCCACTGCAAGGAGCTCAGGTAAGCTAGCTACTGATTCTAGTGTCAAACGGGCCTCTACAAGCAGAGAAAGAATCAGAAACAAAGAGCTAAAAATTCCAGAAAATGTTATAATTCAGTTGACACACCAAAATATACCCGAGTTCTTACAGAATCAGTTTTGAAGTGACAGACGAAAAACAAGAGGCATATAATAAACATGCATGTCTCCAAGTCTGTTCTGCTGGTTCTCAAATACTTACTGTTATTTCAAACTTTGTGAAAGAGGACATGTCAATGACACACACGGCTTCCTTACAGCACTTGACTTCCGACTCCACAATCTCAAACCAGTCTGGCTTGTAGAAAGTCTTGCTCTGCTCCAAGGCCAGGAGGTCTATAGGACAGAGAAAACCAGAGGAAGAAGCAAAAGGAGGAGGAGTTTTGTCCTGGCGAGTTTCCTTGATAGCTTAGGACAGTATAATTGGTTTTTATTATTTATTCTCCCAGGAACACAGTCGAGTATACTGATTTAAAAATGAGGTTTAGGACTTCCCTAGTGGTCCAGTGGTTAAGAATCTGCCTGTCAGTAAGGGGGACACAGGCTTGATTCCTGACCCAGGAAGATCCCACATGGAGCAACTAAACCTGTGCACACAACTCCCGGAGCCCGCGTGCCCCAGGGCCTGCACCCTGCAACGAGAGCCCGCGCCACAGCCGGAGAGCGCCCCCGCGCGCCACAGCCGGAGAGCGGCCTCCGCGCGCCACAGCCGGAGAGCGGCCTCCGTGCGCCACAGCCGGAGAGCGGCCCGGTGCCCCACAGCCGGAGAGCGGGCCCCGCGCGCCACAGCCGGAGAGCGGCCTCCGTGCGCCACAGCCGGAGAGCGCCCCCGTGCGCCACAGCCGGAGAGCGGGCCCCGCGCGCCACAGCCGGAGAGCGGCCTCCGTGCGCCACAGCCGGAGAGCGGCCCCGTGCGCCACAGCCGGAGAGCGGCCCGGTGCCCCACAGCCGGAGAGCGGGCCCCGTGCGCCACAGCCGAAGAGCCCGGAGCCCCCAGCGCGTGCGCCACAGCCGGAGAGCGGCCTCCGGTGCCCCACAGCCGGAGAGCGCCCCCGTGCGCCACAGCCGGAGAGCGGGCCCCGCGCGCCACAGCCGGAGAGCGGCCTCCGTGCGCCACAGCCGGAGAGCGCCCCCGTGCGCCACAGCCGGAGAGCGGCCCGGTGCCCCACAGCCGGAGAGCGCCCCCGTGCGCCACAGCCGGAGAGCGGGCCCCGCGCGCCACAGCCGGAGAGCGGCCTCCGTGCGCCACAGCCGGAGAGCGCCCCCGTGCGCCACAGCCGGAGAGCGGGCCCGCAGGCCACAGCTGAGGGAGCCCCCGCTCGGCAACAGAGACACGGCACAGCCAAAATCCGTAATTTAAAACCAGACCAAGGGTGGGATGATATGGGAGAATGACATTCTAACATGTATACTATCATGTGAATTGAATCGCCAGTCTATGTCTGACGCAGGATGCAGCATGCTTGGGGCTGGTGCATGGGGATGACCCAGGAAGATGTTATGGGGAGGGAAGTGGGAGGGGGGTTCATGTTTGGGAATGCATGTAAGAATTAAGGATTTTAAAATTTTAAAAAATAAAAAACTAAAATATTTAAAAAAAAATAAAATAAAATAAAACCAGACCAAACCAAGATTTATTATTCTTAGGACAAAAAGAACAAATATGAGAACGTGCCTTCTTACCCTTATCTGGTGGCACGAAGTACTTTGGCCTCTCGAATCCGTGTTTCTCCATCCACCTGGCTCCCTGCGCGTCCAGCCGGTCATAGAGAGGAGAGGTGCGTAACTGCCTGCCAGTCTGGAAATCCCAGCGGGGAACCTTCAGGTCGTAGAGCAGAGCTAGGGGACGGAAGAGCAGGCGGTGAGAGCCCAAGCCATGGAGCTGAGCACCCCTACCCACGAGACTCTGGAGACGGAAGAGCAGGCGGTGAGAGCCCAAGCCACAGAGCTGAGCACCCCTACCCACGAGACTCTGGGGCTGCTTCCATTCAAAAGGGCATGCTTTCATGCTGCTGCAGCCCAATTCCCAACAGCACCCAGTGTGACAGGAACGCTCCAGAAGAGAAGGCTGCATTGTAAGAGCTGGTGTCGCCCCTCCACAGAGTTATGCAGCTGTGAGCCACGTCAAGACTCCAGATCTTTGTTTACAGTTGTTTTTAAGCTGGCAGGTGGAAACAATGGGAGAAAGGGTTCTAAACCTTGCTGAGCTCCCAGCAGGAGTGAAGGTCACGTCTACACAGGACACGCGAGGTTATATAGTGTGAAGCGCCGGCACCTGCTTCTTTCCAGCGCGTGTGTGGTTGGAGTCTCAGACCTGTCACACACTTGCCCGGGCATTTAACCATCTCTGAAGCAAAAGGGCACACAGCGCACTTGATATGGAACCTGACAGGTTGCACAGCTGTCCCACTGACATTGTTACATAACAAGGCTAGGGGCAGAATTCACTTCTCCTAATGTCCAATCTGCAACAGCAGTAAGTAAAAATATCCAGAAAGAGTATGATCTTTAGTGTCTTCCAGAGAGAAGACTGGACTTCATACAAGGCCAAACAAGAGGTACTTCGCTGAGGCAGAAGCAAGCCATGCTGCGCTCTCTGAACGGTCCAGATCTCTTCTGGGCTTTAGGCTCTACCTTCCAATTCCCCATTTTCTGTCATGAAAAAACTTGCAACTCATGAGAATCAGAGAAGGGCCCCCAAAGTGCTGTATCTATAAGAAGCTCAAGCTTCATTACGATTTGCACAGAAAACAAAAAATCTTGGCAGTCACACATACGGCTACCAGCCCGTGCACCACAACCACTGAAGCCGGTGTGGCCTGGAGTCTGTGCCCCGCAAAGAGAGAAGCCGCTGCAACGAGAAGCCTGCACACCAGAGCAGAGCAGCCCTCCCTGCCAGAACTGAGAAAGGCCGCACGCAGCGCCGAACACCCAGCACGGCCAAAAGAAATACAGTATATATAGAGATATTTTAAAGAGCTCACTGGGAAATAAAAAGCCAAGACAAGACAGTAACCCTTCAAAGTCAGAAGCAAAACCAAAGAGAAAGCAGGAATGCATGTCTGGCATCTACAAGAGAAGCGGTTTCCTCTTTGGTGAGCAGACGGTGGATTGATGATGAGAGTCACTTATGCTTTGAGACTAACTTGACAAATTCTCTGCCTTGGAAAGCAAACCATGATCTCAAAGACCAAGTGGGGAGTGCGAGCATTCACTGCGACACAGCAAAGTGAAAAGAAGGCAAAGACAAGAATGTTCAAGAAGCTGCTGCTCGGCGCCTGACAGGAGTGACCCCCGTGCGTCCCAGTCCACTTCCTGGTCACGGAGGTGAGTACCGTACAACACACTAAACAAAGCAGTCCACATGTCATGGGCATCACACCCCCAACACAGGCCTGGAACGGTCAAACGCCAGAAGCCCAGCTTGAAGCCACTGCTGAGGAACCGAGGAAGAATCTGCCCTGTGGAGACAGAGCCAGCCAGACGCCTGCGGAGAGGGGCAGTGGGGATGCAGCTTCACTCACGCATGACCTCCATGACACGGTGGCGCAGGAAGGTTCGGCTGCTCTGGAGGGCTCCAAACCGCTTCAGGTCCAGTTCCCAGACGTTTTCCGAGGGGTAGCCGTGCACCATCCATTCAGCGAGGTACCTGCAAAGGGGGAAGTTGCCAGGCCTCTCAGCGCTGTGACACTCTCAGCGCAGGACTAGGACTCCAGCACCAACGGGACTGAAAGACCCTGTCTTGTCAAGACTGGCTGAGAGATTCTCTAATTCCTTAACTTCTGGAGGAAGCAAATGAGATCCACCTACTGCTCTCACAAGACCACCATGAGGACATGAGCACTAATGGTAAGACTGCCTGGGAAGTATTAGGGCACAGCAGCCCACTCCAGTATTCTTGCCTGGGAAATCCCACGGACAGCGGAGCCTGGTGGGCTACAGTCTACAGAGTCGCAGAGTCAGACATGACAAGTGACTCAGTACACACGGGTGAACAAATAAGGCTAAAATAAACATACAAATGTACTCTGTACATGTTGATTTCTTTCCCCCTGTAAAACAGTCATCTCAGGAGGTTATATAGTTATATGGCCTATCACCTTTGCTCCAAACATTTTTGGTAACTTCTAATCCATAACTGTTTTCAGAGCCATTCCACAGTTCACCCAAGTATACTTACTGGTCAGCTAATTAAAATTTTTTTTTAATTGTGGTGAAATACAGACAATATGAAATTTACCATCTCAACCATTTAAGAGTACATACATCAGGGATGTTACGTATTTTCACACTGTCTATAATGATCACCACCATTCACCTCCAGAATTCTTTTCACTTCCCAAACAAACTACATCCAGTAAACAGAGACCACCCCCCGCACCCCCATCAACCACCATTCTATGTCTGTCTCTATGAATAGCACTACTCTTATGTATTCAAATAGGTGGAATTTTGTAGTACTGTCCTTTTGACACTGGCTTTATTTATATTAGTACCAAATTTTAAAATAAAAACTTGGGTGATGAGCATGATCTTCTACTCCGCTCACCAACACTACTTCCAAACTCAAAGAAACACATTCGAAGGACCAACGCTTGTTATGACTGAAGCAGTACAGACGAACACCCCACTGGTTCCCAGGCTAACTCCACAAGAGGGGTTCACGGTGACATGCCTGCAACAAGGGCCGAGTACCTTTACAGGGACAGAGCTCTCTACGGACACGTGTCGTCTGCTTACTACGAACGTGCTGGACTAAGTACATCACACACCATGTGAACAAGAAAGGAGGAAGCCCAGCAAGCCCAGTCTGAGTGGGAAGGACTTACTTTCCAGCTCCTCCACCAAACGAAAGGCCTGCGGAGTTCATTCCCACCAGGACGAAGTAGCCCCGCACTGAGGGAGACTCGCCCATGATGCACCGCATGTCTGGGGTGAAGGTCTCGGGGCAGTTCACCAGCTTCACGATCTCCAGCGTCTCCAGCTGTGGCATCCGACGCAGCAGGGAACTCAGCAGGGGCTCTGAGCGACACAACAGACCCAAACCCAGTCCTCAGCTTGAGGGGCCTCAAAACTGCCTTGCCCTTCACACCTCGCCTCCTGCTCCTTTCTCAAAGTGTCTTGGGGAGGTTTTGTGAGAAGAGCCAACTGGGCCATCTATCAGAAGCAGAAGCCTTGGTGGAATTACGGGACATCCCTACAAAGTTCTTGTCATAAAGACGGGAAAAAAAAGATACTCTGTAGAAAGGAAAGGTGATAGCCTATGGAAGACCAGATACTATGTGTGGCCCTCAAATAAAATCTCATAGGCATCAGTGGTAGGACAAAAGCTCTTAATTAAAAGGCCCCCAAAGAGATACGCAATAAAAGGCAGTATTTTCCTACGTTCTAACAGCTGCGAAAGACAGATCCTCAGCTTGTTTTAAGGTCAGTCCATCACCCAGGAAAGATCCAGTGGGACAGGGATCAAGATGAAGCCAGACTGAAGCCAGCTGGCAGGGACATGGGACATCTGTATGTTTTTCTCTTCACTTGTAAAAGTCTGAAATTTCCCCAAATTAAGGAAAAAAAAATTAAGTTCAAGTGGAAGAAAGGACACTCTTCATGACAGACCCTTTCATACCTTTTGAATTTGGAATTACATGATTATATTGCCTATTAAATAAATTATTTAAAAACTGAGTAAAAGAACATATTAACAATTTCGCTTTTAAAAATTCTCTTCCATCTTAAATGAAGTCCTATCAAAAGAAGGTTTCAAAAAAAAAGAAAGTAGGTTTCCTCCTAGCCTAAAATTTCAGCAAAGAGTTTAGACGAAAAAGTGAGAAGACAAGATTAACCAAGATTTTAATTTTAGGTCTCTGAATCGGCTTCCCAGGAACTATATCCTTAGACCAGACAACCTCTGTGGACACCAAATGGGGTTGTTACAAAGATCAAATAAGGGATCACAGGTATACCTTGATCTGTTTCCAGACTATTGTAATAAAGTGAATACTGCCACAGTGAGCTGTGTGAATGTTTTGGTTCCCTCAGCGCATATCAAAATTATGTTACAGTGCATGTAAAAATTATATTGTATTATGTGTTCAATAGAATTATGTCTATAAAAAACGAATGGACAGGATATGCCCTGGCAGTCCAGTGATTAGGACCCCACACTTTCACTGGTGTGTGCATGGAGTTCAATAGCTGGTCAGGAAATTAAAATCCTGCAAGCCTTGTGGGGAAAAGAGCACCAAACACAAAAAAAGCAAAAACACAATACCAATATACATACCAAAAAATGTAAATTAAAAAATACTTGGCCAGATATACAAGCAACCTAAGTGTCCATCAACAGATGTGGTATATGTATATACAATGGACTGCTATGCAGCTATTAAAAAATTTTTTTGCTACTTGCAACAACATGGACAGACTTAAAAGGTATTATGTTTAGTGAAATGCGTCAGAGAAAGACAAATACTGAATGCTATCACCTATATGTGGAGTCTAAAAAGGAAAGAACCTAGTGAATGTAACAGAAAAGAAATGGACACAGACTTGTGGTTATCAGTGGGAGAGGGAAGTGGGAAGGGGCGAGGTAAGGGGAGGGAGTATAGAGGTACAAAGTACTACGTATGAAACAAATAAGCTACAAGGATGTATTGTACAACACAGACTACAGTATGTCATAACTATTAATGGAACATAACCTTTTAAAATTGAGAACTGCTATACTGTTTGTACACATGAAACTTGTATATTGTGTACATCAATCATATCTCAAAAACGCCACTGAACATTAAACAATTTCCGCTCAGACTTCAGTATATTATTAAAACTATAAAAACTTAAAAAAAAAAAAACCCTTACTGCTAAAATATGCTATTATCCGAACCTTCAGTAAATCCTATCTTTTGCAATTGACAGATCACTGATACAACATAGATCATTAATACAACAGACAGATCACTGAAGAAATACACAGATCACAAACCACAGATCCAATAACACACACAACCATGAAAAAGTCTGAAGAATTACTGTAACTACCGAAATTCAAGAGATGAAAGTCAGAAAATGCTGTTGGAGAATGGTGCCAATAAGACTTGTTCAGCGCAGCGTTTGCCACAGATCTTCAATTTACTGAAACAAACTCAGTATCTGAGAAGCACAATAAAATGAGCCATGCCTGTGTTTCTGAAAAGGCTTTAATGAGTAACATCTTAGACAAATACAAGGCTCTCATGTTAAAATCTAGTTTACGTACCAAAATGATCCCAGTCTTCCTGCAGATTCTGAATCTCCAGCTGGTTCTTGCCCTCAGTGAAAATTGGTTTGGGGTTTTTCTCAAAGCCCCCTGACAGGATGCCACCCTGCCAGTTCCGAATATAAATTCTTCCATCGGCATCTACAACAGCTGAGAGGAAAAATGACAAGGAGGTAGGGAGCAGAAGAGAACACAGGGTTTAGAGGCAAGCCAGCTGTCTACACGGACAGAAAAAGAAGTTAAACAAAAACACCTAAAATTGCCCGTATTAACCAGGCAGTGTTCAGTAAACACAAGCACCATTAGCTTTAAAATGCTTTTCCCGGTCATGGGCAAGGATGCTCCTTCCAGATTTATTGTGGAGACTGTTTTTCCGATTACCCCTATACCAATCACTTACCTAGAAGCTTTGACTAGTTCTCAGAATCAAACCACATAACTGCCACTGTGCCACAGGAAAGCCTGACAGAGGGGGCTGCAGAGTCCATCTTAGGGATGAAGACCTCCAAGTGGTATTGAACCCTCCCTACGGTGCTGAGAGTCACTGAGCAGCCCGAGTTTAGAGCTCACCAGTGACATCTCCACAATGGGTAGCATTATGTCAACTCTAGGTTACACTCCAGACATGGCCAAGTCAGACCTCTGTCTGGGACTACAGTTAGCTTGCAAACAAAGAAACAAAACTGCTCAAATGGTACGCCCACTTTGGCCATCCTTTCATAAAGAGACATTCAAGTCAAGTTAGAACGGGGTCCACCGCCCTGTAACATGCTCCAGAAAAGAAGTGAAAAGACTCTTCTGGGCGCAGTCTGTCCTCAGCAGAAAGCCTTTCTTGGCAGAGGACAGAGCAGGGGCGAGGAGACAAGAGTAAAAACAAAGCGCAAGTCCTCACTTGGCGTGCTGCTCGGCAGCGGGGTCTCCCAGGGGCGAGTCAGAAGGTAGAAGTGTTCGCAGGCATGTAACGGGATGCTAACCGGCTCCTCGCTGCACAGACCCAGCTCGTATGCCCACTACAGATGCACAGAGGGAGGGGTGGGTGGAGAGGAACAGAAAGGCGCGTGAGCAAGGGCAGCCTCTTGAGACGAGTGTCACTGCGAGCGGCTCCTGGGAGCTCCCACTCCCCATCAGCTGTGGGAAGCCGACTCCCAGCTTTAGTTCCTAACGTTTCAGAGGGGAGCAACACTGTAATGGCTGAGCCACGGAGTCTGCTTTCTGAGCAGAGAAGACAGAGCTACCAGCTCGGAAGGGGAGCCAGGCCCTTGGAACCCCAAACACCAACCACGAAGACCTCCACGTGGCGGAAAGCACTCCCGGCTGCCCCTAGGACCGTGGAGGGGGGCAAGGGACAGTCTGCCTTCTGGGCTGCAGGGTTTAGGGTCCTGACACGGAACCCACGCTCCCGACACAGGGGCATCCCAACGCTCGTCTGCTGGGCGGCGGGATGGCACGAACCACCATGCAGCCCGACCAGGGACCGAGCGCTGTCCGCGCTGACTCTCTGGGCCTCCCTGAGCGGGGCTGCCCCTCGGCCGGGGAGGAGGGGGACGGTGCCCAGCTTCCACACGAGGGGCAAGGGCGGGCTTCCCGTGTGGAGGGGGGGGATTCCGAGTTTTCCCGGCCACAGAAGGAACAGTGTGTCCCGGACGCCTGCTCAGTCCATCAGAAAACTAGGCTTACCTCTGTACCCCAAATCCTGGAGACAAAGTTAAATAAGAAAGGCAGCGACCCAGTCTCATCACTGACCTACCTGACCAGCACAGTTGACAAAATACTGGCACTGGATCTGTCCTTTGTCTGTCTCCACGCCGGTGACTTGACCTCTTTTGACCATAACATGAAGAATACTTGTCCGGTCATAGATCTGAACACCTGTCCCAAGGTAAACACAGAGTTGGGTTTTGTCATCTGCTGTCTCAGAGTCAGGCATCTGCAGCAGCTTCTCAACAAACACTGAACAGACCAGGTCCATGCTTTAACTTTGGAATCCAAAACACTCCTAGAACCACATCCTGAGATGGTAGAAATGGGCCTTTCCCAAGACTGAAAAGACCAGGCCAACTGAAAAAACCAACTGAAGCACATAATGAAATCTCAGGGATCATGGGCCTTCCCTGGCGGTCCGGTGGTTCGGGTCCACGCTTCCACTGCAGGGGCCTGGGTTCCATCCCTGGCTGGGAATCAAAGGCCCTCAAGGGGCTTGGTGCAGCCAAACAAAAATCCAGGGATCCTTAAAGGGGCAGGAGAGAAACAGAGCCACAGGGCCGCCTCAATCCTGATCGACCCACACCACGAAGCAGTTCATCCAGAGCGGACACCACCACAGATGAGCCTTCCCCTCGTTCATTCCAACCCCAGGACATGACCCCAGCTGTGCATTAAACCCCCGAGGCATGTGCCAGCCTCGGAGCTTCTCAGGTCCTGTGGAGGGAGAAAGGCCCTTACACCTAGAATGCTCTAAGCAGGACTGAAGGCAGCGCCTAGGAGACTGCACAAGAAAAACGTGGCCCTGAGGGAAACTGCGCCGACAGGTACCGCGCTGAGACAAAAACTCAAGAGCCGCGAGCCGGAGTTCCATGCAGACGCTGTCTGGTGGCGCTGCCGCCGCTGGGCCGCTCTCCTGAGACCAGCCCTCTCCTCACCCCGCGCCCACTCACCGCTCTGGGAGGCGGCACTGGCCAGGGCGAGCGCCACGTCGGCGGAGGACACCACCGCGTCCTCGGGGACGTGCATGGCCCCCACCAGGTCGTGCACGTTGAGCAGAGGGTGCAGCTCGGCCACTTTCTTGGGGGAGACGATCTCGCAGGGGATGCCTACGACACTGGCACAGAACACAGGGGCACAATGACATTCCCCGGCCTCCGCAGAGGTCAGCTGACAGGAAGTCGGGACGGGCTCAGCCTCATACGTACTTCAGCCTCGAGTTGATGCGCTTCAGGGAGATGAGCCGGTCCTGAGTTTGGGCCAGAAAGATGGAGCCCGTCCTAGTGTAACCTGGAGGGAGAAGCAGCCCAGACTCAGACAGACCGGGCCACCCGCAGGGGCACAGCGGGAGCCCACCAGCCTGCCAGGCGGGCGACCCGCAGGGAGTCCTGGACGGGCTCAGCTCACAGCTCTGCGAGGGACGCAACTGTGACCCCTCCCTCCTGCACCCCTTTGGGTAACCAGGCCCTTTTCTCCTCGGTCCTTGGTGGGCACGTAACCGTGGCGATGGCTGTCCTCAGCGCAGCCGCAGGCCTGTGACCTGCGCTCAGCCGGTCTGACCTCCTGGAACACTGGGGCTTGAGCCAGGAGAGAAGGCGGAGGTCCCTCCTCTCATCTCAGGAGCAGCAGTGTCCCGGCCAGCCCACCCTCCTTCCAGCTGAGGGCCTGGGTCCTCACCACCCGGCTCCACCCCGCCTCCAGCTGGCAGCCGCCTCCTAGTCCACAGGCCCCAGTGGCCTTCCAGAAGCTCCTTGTTGCCCAGCTTAGCCCCGGGCGATTCCTGCTGTTTGCGGTCAACGTACTGGATGTGACCACTACAACACTTGAGTCAGTGACAAGCCTCCCAGAGTGCAATGTCTTTTCAGTTCTCATAAGAAAAGCTTGAATCAGTCAGGTGTCTTTTTAAAAGGAAATATAGTCATGATCATTTCAGAGCCTGGTTTTTGTAAGTATTAGACATATCCTCATTATATTTATTCCTTTGCTCTGTCCTAGGATATACAGAAAGCAAAAATGTTCATACCACTGTGAAAAATAACTTGCTAAGTACAGGTCAATGTTTGTTCACAGTTCTGTTTGTCTTCGACTGAAGGTAGAGTTAAACACTATGGTCAGAAGTCTCTGAGTTTGCTTTTTTCCCCATAATAAAGCTGTTATTCATCTGAAATGCAACTATGTTATTTCTGCTAGTATTCCACTGTTGGTTCCCTCCCATTCTGATAAGTTTTTTTTTTATATTTGAGTATGGAGAATGTCCAAATCATTCTATAAGTCAAAACTACACAGCGTCAAGGCAGAAATATCAACTACTCCCCACTTCCCCACCATGCACCGTGTTCCCCACTTACTCTGGGGGTGACCACCCTCAGCTGTTGTTGTTGAGGTGCTATGTCATGTCTGACTCTTCTGCCACTCCATGGACTACAGCCCTCCAGGATCGCCTCTGTCCATGGGATTTCCAGGCAAGAATACTGGAGTGGGTTGCCACTTCCTTCTCCAGGGGATGTTGCTGACCCAGGGATCGAACTCTGGTGTCCTGCACTGGCTGGTAGATTCTTTACTGCAGAACCTCCAGGGAAGCCCAGCCAACCTCAGTACTTTCTGATTTATCCTTTCTATATTTATTCGCAAAATAATGTATATTTTCTTATTGCTTCTTAGTTCTTATACAAAAGCAGTGCGTTTTATACAGCTTTTAACATCTTGGTTTTCTCATGTGACAATGTATCCCAGAGATCATTTCATAACAGTTCACAGACATCTTTCTCCTCCTTTTTACATCTACTTAATACTCCTGTGTGTGGACTTCATCAATTTTATGCATGCATATTTTTGTGCAAGATATTAAGTGGAAAAAACAAGGTACAGACATGCTTAATACAATCTCATTTTGGTTAAAAAAAAGTACACATCAACAAACCACAGAGTGGTAACCTTGTGGTGGGTATTCAGTGGGAAGGTTGACTTTTTCTTTTTATATTTCTGTATTATTCACATTTATCATAATAATTTATTATATATATTTAAAACTTTCTAAAAGTTCCTTATAACCCACAAAATATTTTTAAAAATTAATTGGTCATCAACTTGGTTAAGTGGCTTAATCTACCTGTATCTAAGTTTTTCAACTGTAAAAGAATGACCCATCCTTACTATAAGGTCAAATAATACATGAAATACTTCCAGAAGACTATTAAAATTTTTATATTATCACATTCAGTCACCTGACAAAAATTTATCAAGTACAAAAGAAGCACAGCAGAAACTAATTTTGTATAATGAGGACTCCTGAAGTGACCCAGTAACTCTGAGTTAAATGCAGTTACCATACACCTCATGTGAGTGAACTATTTCAGAAGATTAGCTTATTATACGGCACCATTAAATCTAGGTTTTGGGACTTCCCTGATGGGCCAGTGGTTGTTAAATCTCTGCATTTCCACTGCAGGGCAGCGGGGGAAAGTCTGACCCCTGGTTGGAAAACTAAGATCCTGCATGCTCCTAGGCCAAGAAAACAAAACAAAACAAACTAGGCTGTAGAGATGTCATTTAATGTCTCAAGCAGTCCCCTGGAGGACCGCCGTCATGGGAGTGCGCACCCGTCCATCCTGCCGGACAGCAGACTCCTCCATCAGGGAAGCCCCGTGTCGTGTCTCACTGCGGCCCTGGCGGACGGCACCGGGGTGACACACCGAGGGGGTGCCCTTGCTCTCGGCTGCCTGACTTCCTCACCGCCCCACAGGCACCAGGGAGAGATCAAGCCCAACAGGCGGTTCCGGACGGTGACCCAGAACAAAGGCTAGACTCAGTTATCTTCCTGACGTCCCCATCCCTCTGGACTCTAATAGCGGAGGAGTGCCAGGCGCAGCAAAGCACGAGTCACTGAACCAAGGGACCAGGAGTCAGCAGTGCCCCCTCTGGGCCTGTAGTGGACCCTATTCGGACCCAAACCCTGGTTAATGCCTGATTCAAGTCATTAAATTAAATCTGTCTGAAAAAGACTGAAATACATTTAGGTCCGTGTCTACCATGTTTAAGTTACTAGAAAATCAGTCTTAAGTTACAATTTACAAATAAGGTTATACTTCAGTTGGCAAAAATAAAAGCTACCATCCCTTGTCAGCATTACTCTTGATGTATCTGTGATTTGAATGACACAAGGCCTGCAAAAGAGCATCCCTCACACAGGCTTCGTCCAGTCGTCAGCACCGGGCCTTACCATCCCCTAACAGTACTGTGGTCACCAAACTGCTTCATCAGCAATGAAACTAGCTTTGACTCTGGGCTTCTTGCTAACATGTCACCTTACAACAAAGTACTAGATTTTTCTTTCTACCTTGCTGCCATATGGATCATGGTCTTAGATTCATCTTCCTGCTCTTGGGACTCTTACTTACTCCAATAAGTGGCTTATAGTCTGTGTCCTTATTCCCCTAATTACACAGGTAAGGAGAAACACACGTATGTGCTTTATAGTTAGAAATACCAGTAAGTATCAATATTTGGGTGGGTCAAGCTATGATTTAACCATCAAATACCTGAAGCTGAGGTGCCAAGTGTTGCCACTTATTATACTTTGAGGAGTGGAATATATAGGAAATGGTCCAGGAAGATTTTCACCTCATAAGAATAACAGAATCTGACAAGGAGCTAGGGTACTGATTGAAGACCCTCCACTTACAGATAAGGAAAGCAAAGACAGTGCTACAAGCTAGGAGACTCGCCCAAGGCTAGAGTCGGACAAGTGGCAGAGCCCAGCCTGAGCCTCAAGTCTGATTACCAGATCAACAGGCCACCTTGGTGCAGCGCTAGAGTGCTGAGTACAGGTCTAGGCTACTTGCTTACCTGTTTGGATCCCCGTTTCTTGCTCTAACTGGTGGTAGAGTTTGTTTGAATAATCTGCCATCTTTTGCTCGATGGCCAAGTGCCTGGCGGTGCTTAGGATGCCAGCACAGAACCTCGTAGAGCCAGCAGCCAGCCTGCAGGATAGATTGTTAGGGAGATACATACGTCAGTGAACACAGCAAGGTCAAGGTCCCTCATTACACCGCTGCTGGAACGGCCACAGATGGAATCAACCTCACTGTCTATCAACACAAGAATGAGTTAAAATTTTGGAATTTCACCTATACAACATTAAAAAAAAAAAAAAAAAGAACACTTTCATGGACCAATCCTAATGGAGCAACTCTAATGAAAAGGGCGAGGTGAGGAAAACTATTTAGGGTATGCTGTCACTTGTATGAAAAAAATAAATAAATCTCCAGATACCCGCATACACACCTACCAACACTTATTTGATTATACATGGAGAGGATTATCTGGAATGGTACCTAAAGAACTTAACTCACTTCCATAAGGGAACTTGTAGTCAGAGGTTAGGAGCTGAAGGAGGCCTTTCCTATGAGCTCCTTTACACACTTTCAATTCTGAACTACGTAAACGTGTCACCTATTCAGAATTCAGAATGAACTCCAATTTGTGGCAGCGAACAAAAGCCTGGAACAGAAAAAGGACACTAGGGGAAATAAAGCCTCAACTTTAGTTTAAACGAATGTATCAGTACTGGCTCATTAACTGAAACATTAATCCTGACAGAAGATGTTGGTAACAGATGAACATGGACGTGAGGTATACGGTAACTCCACACTATCATTGCAACTGTTCTGTACATCTAAAGTAATTTAGATTACTTCTAAAATAATCAAAGAAAAGGAACAGAAATAAGACAGAATATAGCCAATTTCATTTCAGCTCACAGAAGAAGCACCCGAGTCACAGTATTTATTGTTGAATTAATACAACAAAGAGAGCAAGATGTACTTTAAACCAGAAGTAAATACATCATTTATCTACTTGTTACGTCTCAGTCTCTGAAAACTAGAAAACAGAATATTAGGCATCACAAAACGAAGTCCTGAAGATTTCATTTTTGTACTTTATTCATACTACTTAGTGACATTTAGGTTAGCTATTGGTGGGTGAGCATTACTGAGATGACAGAGATGAGGGAAGCCGAGAGCAGCAGAGCCCCAAGCCATGGCCAGCGGGAGTCCTACCTGCCCTGCTCCAGAAGGACGACATCCTTCCACCCCATCTTGGAGAGGTGATAGGCCACGGAAGTGCCCATGATTCCACCACCGCAGACGACCACCTGCGCCTGGGCGGGCAGGGCCACGGGGGGCGCCGCGGCCGCTGACGCGCTGCCTCTGGCCGGGGAGCCCTTCCGCCAGCCTCGGCGGCTTCCCCGTCCTCGGACCGCCGCCAGCAACCGGTGCAGCATCGCGTCTGTCAGCAACGGGGGCCGTGCTCTCGCTCAGCCACGCAGCAGATCCCAGGAATTCACACTAGACAGAGGAAAGCAAGTGTGTCATTCCGCTGTGCTCAGAGCACAGGATTAACGAGAAAAGCCTGAAACCCAGAACGCTGATTGTTCACTCAGCCAGTTTCAGGACTTCCTGAGTTCCAGACACGCTGCCAGTCTTAACAGCGGTGAAGACAAACGAGGAGGTCCCTGCCTTTACACAACTTACATCTGAGACAGACAGACAAGCAGCCAATATACGAACAACATAAGCAGCAGAGCTAACAGGACAGGGTCACTGGGGGCAGCTCAAAATACAGAGGTCAGAGAGGAGACATTTGAAAAGACCTGCATGACAAGAACCAGCCACGTGAGGTCGGAAAGCAGCAGCGTGTGCGAAGGCCTGGAGAGGCAGAGCTCGAGGAGTCAGCACAGAAGAGGGGACAGTGTGCACAGCACGTAAGAGGGGGCCACCTGAGGGCGCGCTGGAGGGGCGGGGGCCAACCACGCGGGGGCTCCAGATCACCAGGAGAGGCGGCGCTGGAGGGGCGGGGGCCAACCATCTGGGGGCTCCAGGATCCCCATGAGAGGCCGCGCTGGAGGGGCAGGGACCAACCATGCGGGGGCCTCCAGATCACCACGAGAGGCTGCGCTGGAGGGGCAGGGACCAACCACGCGGGGGCTCCAGGATCCCCACGAGAGGCCGCGCTGGAGGGGCAGGGACCAATCATGCGGGGGCCTCCAGATCACCACGCGAGGAGGCGCTGGAGGGGCAGGGACCAACCATCGGGGGCTCCAGGATTCCCATGAGAGGCCGCGCTGGAGGGGCGGGGACCAACCACGCGGGGGCTCCCGGATCCCCGCGAGCAGCGGGGCTTACTCTAAGCGCAGAGGAAAGCACTAAAGCAGGGGCATGACACGGTCTGCTCCGTGTCTCCAGGGTGAGGCTGGCTCCACAGAAGGCTCCCAGGAGGACGGGGACAGCAGAGGTGAGCCAGGAAACTGTCACACTTCTCAGGGAAACGCCAGGCTGGCTCAGATGAGGATGGCGGCAGCGGAGCCAGAGCAACGCCTGGATTGCTTGGGAAACAGAGATGACAGAACTTATCTGCCAACAACTGATGCTAAAATGGGAAAAACGGAGAAATAAGGAGGAGGGCCAAGTCTGAGGGTTAAACAACCATGTTTAACCTGAGAAGGATCAGACATGGCAGAGGCTGTGAGGTGTCTGTGAGCACAGTGGAAGGTTCCACAGAGTCAACAGCCGGAGACCCAGCAGGCAGCGCCGGGAAACTCGGAGCAGCTGGTGCCCAAGCGTGAGACTGCCATCTCTGAGGTGCCCGGAGCAGAAGCAGGAACTGGACCCCCTGCACAGCAGCACCGAGCGGGTGGGCAGCCTGCTCTCCTCCCCAGGAGCCACCAAGGGCCCCTGCTGCTGGTTTTCGTGCTCATGTCTCAGCACGACTCCCAAGAAAGCCACGCCTGAACTTCTGTTGATTAGTGAGTTCCAGAACCCCCTTTGACACCGAGGGACCCGGCCTGGAGGCTGCCGCGTCTGTGAACCCTGGGCAGTGGCAGGAACTGACCCAGGAGGCTCTGCTCCTCGCTCCAGCACCACAGGCTGCACACGACCAAGGCAGGGTTCTAACAAAATTGATGCGACAGCAAAACGGAGAACTGGTCAAGCTTCGGGCAACTGCAGACAGAGCTGCAGGCAGACCACAGAGTCGCGGACGCACAGGAAGAGGCGGCCTTAGGAGCAGAGGGGGTGCCGAGCAGACATCAGGGCGGCCCGCGGTGCGCAAGCCCCCACCTCCTCCACGACAGCCCCCCACCTGTGCGCTGCCAGCAGCCCGAACCATCGTCCGTCGGGGGGCTCTCGGATCCGTGACCAAGGCAGGCACAGACCTTGTCCCAGGGACCAACCATCCTTTGGGGCCCACCGCGCCTCAGGTCCCTGTCAGACTCTGCCTCAAGATGGAAAGTTGTCCACAGAGTTAGTCCTAGTGTAAGCCCCTCCCCACAGGCCCCATCGTCTCCCCAGTTCTAATCCTTCATTTCTCTCCCTGAAAACCTCACCATTTCTCCAAAGACGACAGACAGATGGCCAAAAACACACAAGAAAAGATGCTCAGCATCACTAACCACTAGAGAAATTAAAATCAAAACTACAGTGAGGTATCACCTCTCACCGGTCAGAAGGGCCATCATCAAAAAACCGACAAACTCCAAAAGCTGGAGAGGGTGTGGAGAAAAAGGGAACCCTCCTACACTGTTGCTGGGAATGCAAATTGGCACAACCACTATGGAGAACAATATGGAGGTGCCTTAAAAAACTAAATATAGAGTTACCGTATGATCCAGCAATCCCACCACTGGACTTATACCAGAGAAAACTGAGTCACTAAGATACACGCCCTCCAATGGTCCCTGGAGCACTATCTACCACAGCCAAGACATGGAAGGGAGCTAAATGTCCACTGACGGAGGAAAGGATGAAGCCGGTGCAGTACATATGCTACATATACAAGGGGCGTGTGCAGCAGTCCATATACAGTGGGATACTCCTCAGCCACTAACAGGAACAGAACAAGGCCATCTGCAGCAGCACGGAAGGGCCTCGCGATTACCACACCAAGCGGAGCCAGCCCCACAGAGAGCGACAGAGACCATGTGAAAGCACTCACACACGGGATTCAACATAAAATGACACAGGGCTTCCCTGGAGGCTCAGTGGGAAAGCCTTCCCTCTAATACAGGAGACAAGGGTTCAGTCCCAGATCCAGGAAGATCCCTGATGCCTCAGAGCAACTAAGCCCGGGCACCACAACTACTGAGCTTGTGTGCCCAGGAGGCGCAACTCCTGAGCCCACACGCCGCAGGTGCTGAACCCAAGCACCCTAGAACGCGAGCTCCGTAACGAGAGAGGCCACGAAGCGAGCATCCTGAGCACCCCACCTAGAGAGCAGCCCCTGCTCGCCGCAACCAGAGCAAAGTCTGCACAGCAGTGAGGACCCAGCACAGCCAAAATAAACACAACAAACGAAAACCACACAAGTGAACTTTTTACAAAAAACAGACTCACAGATCTAGAAATCAAATTTATGGTGACTAAAGGGGGAATGTGGGGTGGTGGGATAAATTAGGAGATTGGGGTTAACAAACACACACTATTACATAAAGCTGATGAGGACCGAGCATATAGCACAGGAAGTTCTACTCGATGTTCTGTATAACCTATTTGGGAAAAGAATCTGAAAAGGAACAGAGATTTATATCAGATCCACTTTCTGTACACCCGAAACTAACACAGCACTGTAATTTAACTATACTCCTATAAAAGGAAAATTTTAAAAACTTTAATCACTTAAAAAATAAAGTGACCAGGGCTTCCCTAGTGGTCTAGTGGTTAAAAATCCACCTGCCAAAACTAATAAAATAAAAAATGGAAAAAAAAAAAAAAGAAAGAAAGAATCTGCCTGCCAATGCAGGGGACACAGGTTGGATCCCTGGTCCGGGAAGATTTCCCATGCTGCGGAGCAGCTAAGCCGGTGTGCCACAGCTACTGAGCCCGAGCTCTAAGCCCACAAGCCACGAGTACTGAGCCCGTTTGCCTAGAGCCTGTACTCGACAAGAGAAGCCACAGCCGTGAGAAGCTCACGCACCAAACACAAGAGAGCCTCCGCCAGCTGCAACTAGAGAAAGCCCGCCCAATGCAACGAAGACCCAGTGTAGCCAAAAGTAAACAAATAAAAATTACAAAAAAACCGAAACAAAACAAAACCCAAAAACCCTGATAAGAAAGGTTCTCTGAAGACCAACTAATGCCAATATGGAGAGGCACCTATAAAGTAATCTGAACCACTCCCACTGCTGGCAAAGAGCAAGGGATCTCTTAGCTGGCTACACTTGTCCAGACTAAAGCTTTTACCTCCAGAAACCCCACAGGTCACAACAGAAGAACAACGCCTGTAAAGCCAGTGGAAGAGCTGAGATACCTATTCAAAAGACAGGCAGCATCAGGACTTCCCTGCTGGCCCAGTGGTTAAGAATCCACCTTGCATCGCAGGAGGCGTGGTTTGATCCCTGACTGGGGAACTAAGATCCCACATGACAGTGAAGATCTGAAGATCCCCTATGCTGCAGCTGACAGTGCCACACACTCACATAAATAAACGATGGAGGGGACACAGGTCTATGGCTGAATCATGTTGATGTTTGGCAGAAACCAACACAACACTGTAAAGCCGATTATTCTTCAATTAACAGTAAGTAAATTCAATTACATATTTTTTAAAAAGCATCATCAGACAAGTTAAATGGTGCAATGGGTTAGATTGTTAATAGCCATTCTTGCTACTACACTCAGCAGGATCTTACATGAACATCTTGTTCAATGTTGTCGAGCTTTACCCACTTCATTATCAACATAACGGTCTGCTGTTCCCTCATTGTTTTCAGTTACAACAACAGTTACGTCCTTCAAGGATGTCTCCAACTAACAACTGTGAGATGGACATTCAGATCTGCATCCCTTCCTCTGCAGACACCCAAACCCTCACGTTACGGAACTCTGGCCCTGTGCTTTTCCAGCCAGGCTACAGACTATAAATGCACTGATAAAGTTCACTTTAAAGGAACACATAGTGTAGGGACTACAAGGTGAGTGGGATTTTCATCTGCATCAGGACCACTCTGGCTCACACTGTACCCAGAGAGCACTAGGAATGATCTCAGTGGAGGTAGGGCTGGCCATCAGATCCACAGTTTCATGGGGAGGTTTTACCTATCATGAAGCAACACTGAGAAATCTCATCAGTTTGTTATATGATGGCACAGATTGGACAAGTCCTCTCATTTCTTTGGCTAATGTATTTCTTGACAACAGTCTAGCTCTCAACCACCTGCTGGCAGAAGGAGGTGGAATTTGCGAGATAATACTTCTGGCTGCACCTGAATGAATGTGATAGCACGGGTGGAAGTTCAGTTCAGTTCAGTTCAGTTGCTCAGTCGTGTCCGACTCTTTGCAACCCATGAACCGCAGCACACCAGGCTTCCCTGTTCACCCCCACCTCCCGGAGTTTACCCAAACCCACATCCATTAAGTCAGTGATGCCATCCAACCATCTCATCCTCTGTTGTCCCCTTCTCCCACCTTCAATCTTTCCCAACATCAGGGTCTTTTCAAATGAGTCAGCTCTTCACATCAGGTGGCCAAAGTATTGGAGCTTCAGCTTCAACATCAGTCCTTCCAATGAACACCCCAGGATTGGTCTCCTTCAGGATGGACTGGTTGGATCTCCTTGCAGTCCAAGAGACTCTCAAGAGTCTTCTCCAACACCACAGTTCAACAGCATTAATTCTTCAGTGCTCAGCTTTCTTTATAGTTCAACTCTCACATCCATACATGACTACTGGAAAAACCATAGCCTTGACTAGATGGACCTTCATTGGCCAAATAATATCTCTGCTTTATAATATGCTGTCTAGGTTGGTCACAACTTTCTTTCCAAGGAGTAAGCATCTTTTAATTTTTTGGCTGCAATCACCATCTGCAGTGATTTTGGAGCCAAAAAAATTAAGTCTGTCACTGTTTCCATTGTTTCCCCATCTATTTGCCATGAAGTGATGGCACTGGATGCCATGATCTTAGTTTTCTGAATGTCGAGCTTTAAGCCAATTTTTTCGTTCTCCTTTTTCACTTTTATCAAGGGCTCTTTAGTTCTTCTTTACTTTCTGCCATAAGTGTGGTATCATCCTCATATCTGAGGTTATTGATATCTCTCCTTGCAATCTTGATTTCAGCTTGTGCTTCCTCCAGCCCAGTGTTTCTCACGATGTACTCTGCATATAAGTTAAATAAACAGGGTGACAATATACAGCCTTGATGTACTCCTTTTCCTATTTGGAACCAGTGTGTTGTTCCATGTCCAGTTCTAACTATTGCTTCCTGACCTGCATACAGATTTAGGTCAGGTGGTCTGGTATTCCCATCTCCTTCAGAATTTTCCACAGTTTATTGTGATCCACACAAAGGCTTTGGCATAATCAATAAAACAGATGTTTTTCTGGAACTCTCTTGCTTTTTTGATGATCCAACGGATGTTGGCAATTTGATCTCTGGTTCCTCTCTCTGCCTTTTCTAAAAGCAGCTTGAACATCTGGAAGTTCATGGTTCATGTACTATTGAAGACTAGCTTGGAGAATTTTGAGCATTACTTTGCTAGCGTGTAAGATGAGTGTAATTGTGAGGTAGTTTGAGCATTGTTTGGCACTGCCTTTCTTTGGGATTGAAGGCGAGAGGAGAAGGGGAGGACAGAGGATGAGATGTTTGGATGGCATCACTGACTCAATGGACATGAGTTTGAATAAACTCTGGGAGTTGGTGATGGACAGGGAGGCCTGGCGTGCTGCAGTCCATGGGGTCGCAAAGGGTCGGACGTGACTGACTGACTGAACTGAACTTCTTTGGGACTGGAATGAAAACTGACCTTTTCCAGTCCTGTGGCCACTGCTGCGTTTTCCAAATTTGCTGGCATATTGAGTGCAGCACTTTCACAGCATCATCTTTGAAGATTTGAAATAGCTCAATTGGAATTCCATCACCTCTACTAGCTTTGTTCGTAGTGATGTTTCCTAAGGCTCACTTGACTTTACATTCCAGGGTGTCTGGCTCTAGGTGAATTATTACATCATCGTGGTTATTTGGGTCATGAAGATCTTTTTTTTTTTTTTCTTTTTCATGAAGATCTTTCTTGTACAGCTCTTCTGTGTATTCTCGCCACTTCTTAATATCTTCTGCTTCTGTTAGGTCCACACCATTTCTGTCCTTTATCGAGCCCATCTTTGCATGAAGTGTTCCCTTGGTATCTCTAATTTTATTGAACAGACCTCTTTCCTATTCCGCTGTTTTCCTCTATTCCTTTGCATTGTGTGCACTAGGACCCAGGAGAAAGGAGCAGTGACCCCACAAGAGACTGACCCAGACTTGCCTGTGAGTGTCCAGCAATCTCCAGCGGGGGCGGGGGCTGACGTTGGCCTGCCGCAGGGGTGGGGGCACTGAGTGTAACAGTACATGCGTGGGGGGCTTCTGAAGATTATCTTCATTACCCCCACCACAGTTTGGCCCAGGTAAACAGCAGGGAGGGAACACAGCTCCATCCATCAACAGAAAATTGGATTAAAGATTTACCGAACATGGCCCCAACCATCAGAACAAGACCCACGTTCCCCCTCAGTCAGTCTCTCCTATCAGGAAGCTTCCTTGTGAAGCCTCTTATCCTTCTCCATCAGAGGGCAGACTGAAAGCCACAATCACAGAAAACTAACCAATGTAATCACATGGGTGGAAGTTAACATTAAGGGAATATACATCCAGGCCAACTGGCTTCACAGTTTTAGCGGTGGCAATATTGTCTCCACTGTCTGGTCAACAGTTAAGTTAGACCTCCCAGGGTTAACCTGGTTCGTTCCCTTCCCAGGCCCCTTACAGGATACTACCGTTCTCTTTTTGGCCCTTGTTTGTTACCTTCTGGGCAAGTTTGTGTCTTCTAAGCTCCAACAGTTTCAGCTAAGACTCATGATGGCACAAGAACTTAACCCCTTCCAGCAGAGGGTGGCCTAGGTCTCTGCAGGTCCTCGGAGCAGTCAGAGAGGGACTTCTAACCTCCAGGGTAGGCTAGGGGCTGCAGCCCCTGTCCAGCAGGAAGGAACTCTGGAAGAGGCCTTTGCCCTCTTACCCTCAAGAGTAAAGGGTGTAGAATCCCTCAGGGGGAATGAGACAGGCTGGAACCTGGGACCCTTTGCCGCAGTGCTTACATCTGAACAAACGTCTTCTTAAGCAACAAAATGCAAAAAAACTATAAAGGACTAAAAATAACTATATGTGTGTGCAGCTGGGGTAAATTATGGACAAGATACGAAAAAGACCCAAAGAAGTCAACTGCCACTTCTGAAGAGCAGAGAGCAAAAGCAGGTGTTGGGGAGCAAAAGCAGGGTGCTGCACGTGGACCCAGCACACACCACCACCAAAGGGGTGGGCAGACCACCCAAGCACCCCTCAATCCCAACACCTGGACCCGCTTCTACCCTTACCCCATATAAGGACCCAGACCACTGACGCCCTTGGGAGTGAGCAAGGGAAACCGTTACCTGTCTTCGCGCTCTTTTGCTACAGCAGGGGCCCCAATAAAGCCTGGTCTGAATCTCTTGTCTGGCCTCTTTTCAATTTCTATTGATTAAAGAGGCCAAGAACCCTGGCTGGTGACACCATCACTGATGCTCTCTCTACCCGCTGTCTCAATGGAAACGGAGCTCTCCTGAGGGCATCGGCAGTCACGTGGCCAGCCCTGTTCCACGGGCCTCACCATCAAGAGGTATGGTCAGCGTCCTCCTAGCTTCTGAACCATTACCACTCAGTCATCCTTGAAAAGACCCTGTTCCTCTGTGGCGTAAGCTAGCAGGCACCCCTACCTGGCTCCAGGCTACTTCCTGTTAAGCGCAGGCACATCTGTGTCTACATCTGGTTTCTGAACCTGTAACTCTGCTCCTCTCCTAACCTCTGACCTCATGTCCTCTCTTCCTTCATCACAGCAAATAACCTGTCTCATCTTGTTTCCTGAGACCCCTCCTGGAACCCTCTTTGCATCTGCAACCATCTCTGCCTCCTTTCACAAGGTCAAAGGTAATCCCTCACAGAGGCCTGGCTCCCACTTCCTGCCTCCTTCCTTTGAATCGAGTTCCATCAGCTGTTCTCCTCTTTCATGTAACTTCACATTTCCCTCCTTCTCATCAGCATTTAAATGTGCTCGAGTACCCCTCGGCCTGCCGAGGAGATTTAAGCGGAAAAAGCAAAGCTCCATAACACTCTTCAATTAGCTATGTTTAATTTCTAAAATTCTAAATTATAAAACAATGGTCATTGCAAAAACTCAAAAACAGAATGAAATTAAGATTTCCCTCCACTCAAAGTTCACAGTATCAGTGTTAATGATATTTTCATGTTATTTTTGCAGCAATGAGCTGCCCTGATGTCCACCTGTTTGCCATCACCTGTGTCCTAAGTCTTTCTTTTATGACCTTGGTGATGGCATGGTTGGTCAAGGAACGTTTTAAGCAAAATTTCTTAACATGTACACAATAAGTAAGTACATAGGCATTGCTCATACTTTGTTTCTCACTTTCTGCCCAACCTACTCTCTCCTAAACCAAACTGGTCGGGCTTCTTCCCCACTAGACCACAGCACCGCTCTCACGGGGAACACAAAGGCTACTGCTTCCCAGGGCACAGCCTGGGCGCCACCCCACCGGCCCACTGAAGGCTCCCTCCTGCTCACACGCTTCCCTGGTTTGCTAGGCAGCCTCCTCCCTTATCACATCCCACCAGCCTCTCCTCTGCCCTCCCCTCTGTGTGGATGTCCCTCAGGGCTCCCTGAGGCCAGCTGCTCTCCCCATCCATCCCTGTCTACACTGACATCCTTTCCTACCATGACTGACGGCCTAACCCATCCCTGAGCTCAGACCTGCAGGTCCAGCCGAAGAAGAGCCACCTCCACTTGGACTCCCACGGGTCAGACTGAGCACATCTCAAAGGTAAAGGCATGTTCCTCAATCTCCAACTCTGCTCCACTTCCTCTGTCCCCCGGGGGACCCCACTCAGTAGAGTCCCAGGTGTCATCCCGCATGCCTCCCCTTCTCTCACTTCCTCTCTCCAGGCAATCATCCAGGCCTAACTGACAAGCCTACAGCCTACACTTCCCTCCAACGGACCTACTTCTCTCCGTCTGCACTGCCCTGTCCTGAGCACAGACCACAAACCTCTCTCTCAGTTCACTGCGGAAGGTTCCCCATGGGGCTCCCCACCTCTGACCTGCGCCACGGTTCTCCAGATGCCCCCCAGGCTTCACACAGGGGCCTGAGTGCACCTCTAAAATGAAGACCCTATTTCGTGCCCCTGCTTGCACCTTGCAATGACTATCTGGTGCCCTCAAAGTCACATTCCTTAAGAGGAAGTGTAAGACCCTTCCGCGTCTGCTCACTTATCTCTGGTCTCATTTCTCTTCTCTCACCTCTCACACTCTCATCAAATCTAAACTGCTGTAATTCTGCACACATGCCAGCATGAACTTCCTCTTCCACCTCCAGGATCTGTGCAAGCTCTACCTTCTAACTGGCAGTTCCTGCCACCCCTCCTCGCCAAATAAAGATAATCCCCTCAGCTCTCAGCCTGGGTGATATCTTATTTGTCCCCACCCTCCCCCCAACAGTTGGTTAGGTGACTCCTCTATGTTCCCCTAAACACCCTGCACATCCCCCAGCTCAGAGCCAGCCACACTCTGTAACAGTCTGTTTGCTGACCAGGGAAGCAAAACAGGAACCCATCTGAGAATAAAGATTTTAGAAGCAGATAGATCTGGGTTTGAGAATCTCCTTCACCTCTCATCAACAGTATGACATTGAGCAAGTTATTCAATTTCTGTGCTTCGAGCTGCTCATCTGTAACACGGGTTAGGAGTTCTACTTCACATGGCTGCTGCAAGACCAAAGCAGACAGGGCAGGAAAAACAGGGCAAACGGCACCTCAGAAGCACTCGGAAAGTGGGAGCCTTTAGTCCTTGATACTGGAAGTCTCTGAGAGCAGGGGCCAGGTGTAACTCAATCAGCACTTTTCTCAGCATTCACCGTAGGCACCTTGGAAATACTACTTGAATGAGATACAATGAATGAGGACAAAGAACAAAGAAGATGGGGAAAAAGATTAAGCGATGACTCAGATCTCAAGCCTAGGGCCCCAGATGTGAGGGGATAGCCAAATAACATGAAATAACTTTTTTCCAAAAGGGTAATATTCTTATAAGTAATTATTATGTGCCAGACACCGCTTTATGTATACTGCTAATTTAATCCTCACACATCCATGAAAGAGATGGTACAATTTCTACTGTACGCCTGAGGAAACAGCAGCGCCGAGAACTGAAATGACTGATCCAAGCTCCTACGATACTGATGAGCAGCAGAGCCTGAACTGAAAGCCTGCCAGTTTAGCACTAGCGTCTGCCATTGAATCATTATTCCATGCTACCTCTAAATTAAAATGAGTTAAAAAAGGGTAGCTGTAAAGGAGGCCAGAACCACAAGGGTTAGCAAAGGTGGCATTAGAAACATAATAACGTTTCAGTTTCAAAAAGAAATAATACTAAAAGACCAGAGTGATAAGAACCAAGAAAAAGATTTTTGACTTTGTGCTCATCATGACCTTCAAGGGTCAGTGAAGTAGTGAGAACAAATAAAAGGATTTACAGCGGATGCAAAGAATGAAAGTAAGGAAGGCAAGAGTCTATTCCAGTAGGTTGGCAGCAACAGCAAATACAGCCTGAGGGCAAAGGAGACACAATCAGTAGAGAAGAAATGGAAAATGTCAAAGATGAAGTAAAACACATCTGACTGAAAACCAATCATGTGTGTAATTTCTGCTAAACAACTTCAAAACTGTCTCTGGTTATGCTCAGATGTGCTTCCACAGATAAGAAGAAGACAGCTCCAGCTCCTGTGAGTTGTTCCTCTGCATGGTCACAGCATCCCGTACAAATTGGCTGCTGGTCAAGAGGGACCCTGGGTGAGAAGCGTCTATTAATGGTGTGCTAAATGGATCAGCACACCATTCCCCACACCTCCCTCAGCATAAAGCCCACCTCCCGCAACTGGTTTAAAACACGCACACACACACTGACAGGCTCCTCTGGAGAGTCTGTTCCTACTGGTCTACGGTGCTGCATCTTTCAACAAGTGCACCCCGTGATACGAAGTTTGAGAACCTGATCCAAACCCCTAGCCCGAGAAAAGCGCCCCTTGAGTCCGGCTCTCTCCTCGCCCCGCACCCCGTACACCACGCTCACAAACGCATGGGGAAAACAGACTTGAAGATGCCTCACTCAAACCTCAGTGCCATGCACATCAGTCCCAAAGGGTCAAACGTTAGAAGAAAGCTCCCTGCCCCGCCCTGGACGTTCCCAGGTAACCTCGCTGCCGACTCTGCAGCAGCTGACCAGCTGGTCAAGCACAAGCACGTCCCCACGCGGGAAAACGACTCCACCTGCAGAGACGACCCGGGTGGACGAGCCTGACGCGCGGCGGGGGGCGGTGCACGGCCGAGGGGCGCCGGGACAGAGGTCACCCGGCCGCGCTGGGCGCCCGCAGGGCCGGTGCCCCGGCCTCGGCACGGCTCTGCGAAGCGTCACAGCCGCAGAGAGGCTGGGGGAACGCGGGGACGCGGCTCCCCAGGGCCGGCCGGAGCTACCGGAGCCAGACCGCGGGAGAAGGCTGGGGGCGCGGGGTCCCGGGCCGCCGAGGCCCGCGCGGACGGCAGGCCGGAGCGGCGTCCTCACCAGAGCCTCCCTTTACTTCACGGGCGGCCGCCTCGGCTGAGGCGGGGCGGCAGGCACGGGAGGACCCAGGGGTCCTGGGGGCCGGAAGGGGGGGTGAGGGCGGGGAGGGGGCGGGGCGGAGGGCGTGAGGTTCCGGGGACGCTGGAGACGCGACCTTCCGCGCTTTACGGTCCCGGGCAAGGGTACGCCGGCGCGCATGCTCACTCGCGCACGCGCGCCGCGACGCCGTGGCGAAGCTCCGCCCCTGACACGTGGGCTTGTTTGGGTCTCGCGAGGCTCCGCCCCTGGACTGGGGCTCCCGCCTCCGCATCTTCCAAGATGGAGGCGAAGTGGAGGCCTGCATTTTCCGAGCCTGCCTTTTAGGACTCTAGCCTCGGGCCGTTGATTTTTACAGATGCTGCCGAGACGGCGGCAGCCCCGCTGGAGTGAGTGAGTGAGTGTGAGTGAGTGTGTGTGTGTGTGTGTTCTCGCTTCCGTCGGGGCGAGTGCCCAAATGTGATACCCCGTGGTCCGCAACCCAAAGACACTCTACTCCAGGGAGTAAAGGCTCTTGGACGGACATCCGCTTTGTTTTTTGGAAGTCGCCCGAGTCTTCTTGGGGAATCGCTAGCAGGGCAAATCGGGAATCCGGTCTACTGGACCGGTCCGACCTCGGAGGCCGGATAAGATCTCAGCTCTGGGCTGGATCTTTCTCTTTGCACCTTCCCTGCTAGTCTGGACCAGAAGAGGAATCATTCACTCCATCCTCTGAGGAGCTCACCGCCGACTCTTTCACCTCGCTTCCTATCACATCCTGTTTTCTCTCCTTTCTAGAACGTATCACTATGGTAGATCAGTGTTGAACGTCTTTCCAATCTAGTTGCAAAATCTACCCTCGCACACGGTACCTACATTTCATGCATGACTATGTTCTCGCACTTAGAACTGTGTTTGGCACAAAGTCCAGGAAAAATGCCCGAATGGACAGCGATCTAATGGCACAGGCTCGGCTGTGTTGGGGGCCACATTCACCAGTTCCCAGTCTTTGGATTCAAGCTCGTCTCACCACACAAGCCAGTTTTGTTTAATGGATGGCTTCTTGTGGCCAGGCGTCATGCTGGGTAAGGGAGTAAACGTTGCTTATAAAACCACTGTCCTGTTTTCAAAGCAGAGAAGAGAATCTGGGAACCGAGATAAGGAAGACACACAAACGTCTACAGAGTCACTCTCCATGCAGTGGGCACGTGGCTGGGGAGAAGCCGCGCTCCTCCCCCTGAGACTACGGTCGCTGTCACTAGACTTGACATCCAGCATTCAGTGACTCCTCGGTGAGAACCTGGTTCTGTGCGTCTCCACCATGTACCTGTGAGCCCATGTCTGCGTGGAAACCAGGGCTCTGTATGCATTCCAGTTCACACCCGTGGGGAGGGAGAGAAACAGCCAATGCCTTCAGCACACCAACCTCCACCCATAAATCATGCTGCAGTTTTGCAGTAAAACACCTGCCATTTCACAGGGAACCAGTAAGACAGGGTCATATTACAAGTGGCTCCTGTGCCAGGCATTGTGCCAGTTGAAACTTCATCACAACTGTGTGAGTTTCAGGGATCCCTAACCTCTGGGATCCAAAGCCTGACGATCTGAGGTGGAGCTGATGTGATAACAGAAATAAAAGTGCACAATCAATGTACTGCGCTTTATTCATCCAGAAACCATCCCTCCTACCCCAGTTGGTGGAAAAACTGTCTTCCATGGAACTGGCCCCTGATGCCCAAAAGGTTGGGGATAGCTGAATTCCTGCACCTGTGAGGAAAGTGAGGCCTATAAAAGCATATTCTCATGTTACAGATAATGAAAACCAGGCCTCACATGTAATATTTACATGAAGTAGTAAATATTCAAGTCAGTGCTAAGAAATGTGGTAGAGACAGTGGTGGTACATTAGGACCACCTAGGGAATCTAAACCTGTTTTGTCAGAATGAGCCGGAATCAACAAGGCTGAAAGACACATCAGGTAGTTCCTGGAAGTTCCAGAAACTTCCCTTATATCTAGAAATAGCAGTTGTGTAAAGCTTTGTGGATGATGTAGGGCTTGAGCTGGTTCTTAAAGAAGCTCTGTCCATATAAACCAGCAGTAGGTGGCGCTGTGGCCTAGGAAATGGGGTTTCCTGGGTTTAGACAGCCCCTCCTATAGAGGGCACTAGGTGGAGATTAGAAACCCGTCAGACTAAAAATCTCCCTGGAGAGGTGATAATGCAGCATGGTCCCTGGAACATAAGAGCGACTGAGGAGTGGCTTCTTGGGGTGCTGCCTCCCAAAGGGGTGGGACCATCTCTGCTGTTCTTAGCAAGAGAGGCTCTGTGGAGTCAGGGACCATCAGACAGGTGGATCCCACGCATCATCTGACTTGAGCCCCTCAGAGTCAGAGCTGAGACGGTGGTTGTGCTGGTTGGTTAAGAGCACAACTTCGGGCTGACCTGGCCTGGGTCTGGATGCCAGCCCTCCTTGGTGTATGACCTTGTGAGATGTTACCTCTCCTGGGCATCTGTGGGAGTTCCCAACAAAGACTCTATATAAAGAGAAAGAACCAACAGGCTGTGCATGTACATAGAGGGAGAGATTTATGTTGGAGTGACTCACAGGACAGTGGTGCTGGCAGGTCTGGAATGCGCAGGACAGGTGGGCAGGCTGGAAACCCAGGGACCAGCTGATGTTGGGGTCTCCAGCTCCCAGGCAGTGTGGAGACCCAATTCCTTCTTCGTCCACAGGAACTCTGTGTTTTAAGAGCTTCACCGGAATGGATGAAGCCCACCCAGGTACAGAGGGTAATCTGCTTTACTCAAAGTCTAGCGATAAAACTGTTATTCACATCCAGAAAATACCTTTACAACAATATCTAGACTGGTGCTTGATCAAACATCTGGTTACCGTCTTCTAACCAGGTTGACACATAAAATTAATCATCACAGCATTCAATTATTTGCTTGAAAAGTGGGCAATGACACTGTTTTGTTTGCTTTTGCAGACTCAAAACAATGTGTGTAGACTACTTGGCCCAAAATTTGTGAAAAATTTTGTGCCACAGATACTTTTAATATTATTCTTGCAAACTGAAACATACCGCCCGGCACCAGGGGCTCCAGGCTGTGGGAAGTGGGGGTGATGAGCCAAACTGAATGACTGTGGAGGCTGGTGACACACGGTCGAAGAGCAGAAATCTGTGCCAGGCCTGTTAGCCTGATGCCTGTGGTGGGCGCTGGTGGGAGTCCCTAGGGGCCCGGGGCTGCTTTGAGCTCCTTAGGACTTCTGCATTAACTCCGTGGCTGTGGTGGAGACTCGCTTGCTAAGGGGGTGCCCTGGGAATCCAGTGAGCTGCATGGGTATGGGTGACCTGTGGGCAGCTCTACCCCGGCCTCCGCTCATCTTGGCTAACTTGGCTTCTGTGCTTTCCAGCTTTTTCCCTGCATGGCGCTGGGTGTTCACACTTATCAGTCATTTTCCGGAACTCTTCCCTTCCCCCTCAAAGTGTAATGGAACCATTTCACAGCCACTTCTGTGAACATATTGGGACACTCACACAGTTCTGTTGATGGTGCTTAACTGAGCAAAACCTGGTTTGCCTCCACTGGGAAGCCCGACCCTAAGGAGCTTCTGTCAGAGGTAGAGGGGACTCTTTCCTTAGCTGTTTCTTGTGTCTCTTCTCAGGAAGAGCTGAGTGACTACACCCAGCCTTTTGAGGAAGACCTGATCCCCCCCCCCCCCCCGCCGCCCAGAAGGCTCTCCCATCCCTCCCTCCGCCTGCTCACCAGTGCCCAGCAGGTCCTTCAGTTGGCTCTTCATCCTCTGCCCCAGGACGTCCTCCCGCCAGCCCATTTCTACTTAGCGATCTGTTCGTCTGTTAGGAGACTCATGTGTTCTTTCCTCAAAGATGCAACTAGAGCTGGGTGAAACACACTGAATAGAAGAAAGGAGAGTTGAATACTCTCTAGGAAGTAACTGATAAGAGAGGCCCAACCATTTCAACATCTTGATTGTACAACTAGGAGACGGTACTGATGGAGGCTCTTTGAAGTTCAAACCGACACTGGGATCCACCTACAAACTGCTATTACAGTTTTCCTTTTTCTCCACAGCAGAGTGAGAGCTACAGAAAACTCTCCACTGTGAGCCAGGAGCAGTCCCCTTCCCGGTCTCTCTCTGCTGCTTAGGAGCAGCACCCAGAGGGGCCGCTCGTGTGAGGCTTCTTCTGGATGCAAATTCCTTCAGTGCTTGCTTTCGGGATTTACCACTTTCCCTGACAAGAACAGCGACTGGGGCAGTGGCTCCTGTTTGGTAACTGGGCTGCTGTAAGTATATTCTGAAAAACAGATGCCCAAAACTTGCACATTAATGTTCCTAGCAGCATTATGAAGAATAGTCAATAGGTGGAAACGACTCAGATGCCCAACAGCAGATGAAATACAGGATATCCATACAATGGAACACTGTCCAACAATAAAAAAGGAATGAAGTGTGGGTTCAAGCTGCAACATGGATGAACTTTGAAGACACTGAGCTAAGTGAAAGAAGCCAGCCATAAAGGCTGCAAATTATATGATTCCATTTGTGGCAAATGACCAGAACAGGCAGATCTATAAGACAGAAAGTAGATTTACGGCTGCAAGAGACTGGGATGGGACACTGGGGAGAAAGAGGGGTGACTGCTGCTGGATATGGGATTTGTTTTGGGGGTGATGAAGAAAATGTTCTCAAAATCGGTTGTGGTGATGATTACCCAACTCTGTGAATGTGCTAAACACCACCGACTTCTATACCTTGCATGCATGCATGCTCAGTGGCTTCAGTCATGTCCAATTCTTTGTGGCCCCATGGACTGTAACCTGCCAGGCTCCGCTGTCCATGGAATTTTCCAGGCAAGAATATTGGAGTGGGTTGCCATGCTATCCTCCAGGGGATCTTCCTGACCCAGGGATCGAACCTGCAATCTCCAGTACTGGCAGGTGGATTCTTTATCCAGTAATCCACCTGGGAAGCCCAACTTCATACCTTTAAAAGAGTGAACTGAAGGGTATGTGAGTTAAATCTCAATAAAGCTGTTTTAAAAAAACACTGGAGGCCAATTTCTGCCCCCAGGAAGCAGGTGGATTGTGCTCTGTGGGCACCAGGCATGGTTTTCTGTGGGGCAGGTGTCTGAGATGTGCCTGCAGAGCCTACAAACCACGGCTCTCTGAGAGGGCTGCAGATGCTCTTACAGGATAACCTTTGGTTCCCTGAGTTTGTTTGACACGAATCTAGTGCTCTGCCCCTCAGTCCACCTTCTCTGGAGCAGGAGTATTTCAGAAGTGCTCCAAGGCAGTAATTTTGATTCATTCATTTGTTGTTTGTCCTCTAACTCCCTGCAGAGGGCCAGTGCTCAGGAAGCTCTTTAGGGAGAAAGGCAATCGGGAGGCCAGGAGAGCCTGTGCCCAGCTGCCTCGACATGTACCAGTGCCCCTCCCCAACCACATTCCTCAAGTGCACATCAGTGGGGCTGGGTCCCATGACAGTGGCCCTCCCCTGCCCCATAGCCATGGGCTTTTCTAGAGTTTAGCTGCTCCCTGGAACATTCAGGCTGAATTTCTGAGGGGTCAGAAGGAGGGACCTGTCACATAGCCATCGTCAGTAAGCAGCCCTGACAGCAGTCACTGGTTGTGTGTGGGAGGTCTGCACAGTAATCAGTGAGGGCATCAGGAGAGCTGGGGATCTGAGGGCTTCCCGAGTGTGGGAGGTCTGCGTAGTAATCAGTGAGAGGCATGGAGACCTGGGGATCTGAGGGCTTCCCGAGTGTGGGAGGTCTGCACAGTAATCAGTGAGGGCATCAGGAGAGCTGGGGATCTGAGGGCTTCCCGAGTGTGGGAGGTCTGCGTAGTAATCAGTGAGAGGCATGGAGAGCTGGGGATCTGAGGGCTTCCCGAGTGTGGGAGGTCTGCGTAGTAATCAGTGAGGGCATCGCGAGAGCTGGGGATCTGAGGGCTTCCCGAGTGTGGGAGGTCTGCACAGTAATCAGTGACAGGCATGGAGAGCTGGGGATCAGAGGACTTCCCGAGTGTGGGAGGTCTGCGTAGTAATCAGTGAGGGCATCAGGAGAGCTGGGGATCTGAGGACTTCCCGAGTGTGGGAGGTCTGTGTAGTAATCAGTGAGAGGCATGGAGAGCTGGGGATCTGAGGACTTCCCGAGTGTGGGAGGTCTGCACAGTAATCAGTGAGAGGCATGGAGAGCTGGGGATCTGAGGACTTCCCGAGTGTGGGAGGTCTGCGTAGTAATCAGTGAGAGGCATGGAGAGCTGGGGATCAGAGGACTTCCTGAGTGTGGGAGGTCTGCGTAGTAATCAGTGAGGGCATCAGGAGAGCTGGGGATCTGAGGACTTCCCGAGTGTGGGAGGTCTGCACAGTAATCAGTGAGAGGCATGGAGACCTGGGGATCTGAGGGCTTCCCGAGTGTGGGAGGTCTGCACAGTAATCAGTGAGAGGCATGGAGAGCTGGGGATCTGAGGGCTTCCCGAGTGTGGGAGGTCTGCGTAGTAATCAGTGAGAGGCATGGAGAGCTGGGGATCTGAGGACTTCCCGAGTGTGGGAGGTCTGCGTAGTAATCAGTGAGAGGCATGGAGAGCTGGGGATCTGAGGACTTCCCGAGTGTGGGAGGTCTGCGTAGTAATCAGTGAGGGCATGACGAGAGCTGGGGATCTGAGGGCTTCCCGAGTGTGGAAGGTCTGCGTAGTAATCAGTGAGGGCATCGCGAGAGCTGGGGATCAGAGGGCTTCCCGAGTGTGGGAGGTCTGTGTAGTAATCAGTGAGAGGCATGGAGAGCTGGGGATCTGAGGACTTGCCTTGAAGCAGTTTTGGCAGGAGTTGATAGGAATTATGTGAATGGGAAAGACTAGAGATCTCTTCAAGAGAATTAGAGATACCAAGGGAATATTTCATGCAAAGATGGGCTCAATAAAGGACAGAAATTGTAGGGACCTAACAGAAGCAGAAGATATTAAGAAGAGGTGGCAAGAATACACAGAAGAACTGTACAAAAAAGATCTTCACAACCCAGATAATCATGATGGTGTGATCACTCACCTAGAGCCAGGCATCGTGGAATGTGAAGTCAAGTGGGCCTTAGAAAGCATCACTATGAACAAAGCTAATGGAGGTGATGGAATTCCAGTTGAGCTATTTCAAATCCTCAAAGATGATGCCGTGAAAGTGCTGCACTCAATGTGTTAGCAAATTTGGAAAACTCAGCAGTGGCCACAGAACTAGAAAAGGTCAGTTTTCATTCCAATCCCAAAGAAAGGCAGTGCCAAAGAATGCTCAAACTACCACACAATTGCACTCATCTCACACGCTAGTAAAGTAATGCTTAAAATTCTCCAAGCCAGGCTTCAGCAATATGTGAACCATGAACTTTCAGATGTTCAAGCTGGTTTTAGAAAAGGCAGAGGAACCAGAGGTCAAATTGCCAACATCTGCTGGATCATCAAAAAACCAAGAGAGTTCCAGAAAATCTATTTCTGCTTACTGACTATGCCAAAGCCTTTGACTGTGTGGATCACAAGAAACTGTGGAAAATTCTTCAAGAGATGGGAATACCAGACCACCTGCCCTGCCTCTTGAGAAACCTATATGCAAGTCAGGAAGCAACAGTTAGAATTGGACATGGAACAACAGACTGGTTCCAAATAGGAAAAGGAGTAAGTCAAGGCTGCATATTGTCACCCTGCGTATTTAACTTACATGCAGAGTACATCATGAGAAACGCTGGGCTGGAAGAAGCACAAGCTGGAATCAAGATTGCCGGGAGAAATATCAATAATCTCAGATATGCAGATGACACCACCCTTATGGCAGAAAGTGAAGAGGAGCTAAAAAGCCTCTTGATGAACGTGAAAGAGGAGAGTGAAAAAGTTGGTTTAAAGCTCAACATTCAGAAAATGAAGATCATGGCATCTAGTCCCATCACTTCATGGCAAATAGATGGGGAAACAGTGGAAACAGTGGCTGACTTTATTTTTCTGGGCTCCAAAATCACTGCATATGGTGATTGCAGCCATGAAATTAAAAAGATGCTTACTCCTTGGAAGAAAAGTTATGACCAACCTAGATAGCATATTAAAAAGCAGAGACATCACTTTGCCAACAAAGGTCCGTCTAGTCAAGGCTATGGTTTTTCCAGTTAGTCATGTGGATGTGACAGTTGGACTGTGAAGAAAGCTGAGCGCCAAAAAATTGATGGTTTTGAACTGTGGTATTGGAGAAGACTCTTGAGAGTCCCTTGGACTGCAAGGAGATCCAACCAGTCCATTCTGAAGGAGATCAGTCCTGAATATTCACTAGAAGGACTGATGCTGAAGCTGAAACTCCAATACTTTGGCCACCTAATGCGAAGAGCTGACTCATTTGAAAAGACCCTGATGCTGGGAAAGATTGAGTGCAGGAGGAGAAGGGGACGACAGAGGATGAGATGGTTGGATGGCATCACTGACTCAGTGGACATGGGTTTGGGTGAACTCCAGGAGTTGGTGATGGACAGGGAGGCCTGGTGTGCTGCGGTTCATGGGGTCGCAGAGTTGGACACGACTGAGCGACTGAACTGAACTGATGGGGGTACCAAAGCCCTCCCACCCCACGGGAATGCTTCCCAAGTGAGACCATGAGTTAGTGGAACTGGGCGTGGGCTCTGAGTCTCTGAAAGGGCCTGCTCTGCTCAGTCCCAGTACAGCTGCTGCCCAAGAAGTGGGGACCTGGCTGCTGAGCAACAGTGGGAGCGTCAGGAGGCCCCACTCAGATTCCCAGAGGAAACACCTTGCCTTCAGGAGTCTAGGAGGCGTGAGCGAGGGCCAGCTTCTCCCCTGGAAGACCATTTCAGGAAGCTCCTCCCACCCATTAGGGAACCTGACCACCTACAACAGCGCTTACCCAGAATCCAGACAGTGCAGGGAAAGGCAGACCGGGGTTCTAATCCTAGCTCCAACTCTGCCTCTGGCTGGCTACGTGATCCTGGGCGAGAATGTTATTCTGCTCTGAGACCCAGTTTCTTCATCTACAAAATAGGGCATATATTTTAAAGTCATTTCCACTGGTTTGAACAAACAACATTCATATATTTTTAAATTTGAAATTTTCAAACTTATTTTTGTTTAATTTAAAATTCATCTAATTAAAATTAATATACGATTTATTTAAATCCTTACTTATATTCAAGTACATGTTTACCTTTTAGAACACTTCTTATTCTTCCACGTAGGATTCCTTTTGTGCAAACCTCATAGTGATAAATTCTCTCAGCTTTTGTTTATCTGACAGCATCTTTATTTTAAAGGTTCTTTTCATTAGGTTAAGAAAATTCTACGTTGGAAGTTTTTCTTTTCACTGTCTTCTGATTTCCATCGTTTATGAGAAGCCAGTCATCAATCTTAGTGTAACACAATACAAGGTCAGAAAAGCTTTTTTTCATGTTCAAGGCATCTTTATTGGTTGCTTCAAACTATTACAAAGTAAGAACTGCTGTCGGGCCCCTGGTCTCAGTAGCAGAGAAACAGCCTTAAAAACCTAGAGACCCAATTCTCCAAAAAGCTTCTCTCAGAAAGTGTGTTGGGTAACATATGTTTTTCTTGTCCAGGATTACACACTGGGCTGTTATTAAGTCTCTCCTTAGTCCCCTTTAATTTGGAACAGTTCCTCAGTCTCTATCTTCCATGACTGAGTAAAGGGCAGTCATTTTGCAGAACATGGCTTGGCATGCGTTCGTCCAGTTTCCGCATGACAGACTCAGGCTCTGCGCTTTTGACAAGAAGACTGCAGAAAGGGTGCTGTGTCCTCAGTGCATTGTATCAGGAGGCACGGAATGTCCATCTGTTCCACTCTCCTTGCCGTTAACGTGAATCACATGGTTTAGCTGCATTTTCTCCACTGAAAATCACTGTTCTCTCTGTATTTAGCAAGTAATTTGAGAAGACACTGCTGTGCCTCAGGTCGTTTTGGGCAACCAAGAAGGGAACCAGGACCAAGGTCAGAAGCGCCCACTGGAAGTCTGTCGGGTTAGGCAGACTCTTGGGGTCAGGCCAGTGGCTTCTGCCCAGAGCTGGATGAGGGCTGGGGTCTTACTTGGTCACACAGGTCCCAAAGCCTGTGTACCTGGTCAGAGAAAGAGCCCACGGCAGGGGTGCTCATTCTGCTGCTAATCAGCCGTCTGAGAAGTCACCTCCCCACCTCTGTGCCTCACTTTTTCATTCAGGTGAGAGAGCTGGATGGTCTAAGCTTCCCTTTCTGGCTGAGACCCTTTTGTTCTTAGCTCCTTTTGAGAACAGAAGCTAAATGCCTCTGAAGATTGAAGTTGGCCGAGGAGCTTTTACCCGAAAAATCACACACAAAACATGTGGGCTCTGCATGTGCTCAGCCGCATCAGACTGCGACCCTCTGGATCGCAGCCCAGCAGGCTCCTCCGTCCATGGGATTCTCCAGGCAAGAATACCGGGGTACGTTGCCATTCCCTGCTCCAGAGGCTCTTCCCAGCCCAGGGACTGAACTCATGTCTCCTAGGTCTCCTGCACTGGCAGGCAGGTTCTTTACCACTGAGCCACCTGGGAAGTCCTAATTCATTCAAAGACTGCTAAAGTGTCAGCCGGGCAGCGTAACCCACTCATTGCTGCGGAGCAGCTGGGCTTGGGGAGCCACTTCTCCCTTGTGGGGATACTGGTGACGAGGAGCCTAAACCCACAGCTCAGCCCCCCACTTACACGAAACAGGGTGGCCCCTCCAGGACACTCGTCCAGGTCTGATGGCTGCCCAGAGCCCCTAGACAGAGGAAGAGTCACAGCTGGGACTCAAAATGCCTCCACAACCCCTCTCTCCTTTCTCCTACTCTTCACCCTCTCCCACCTCCACTCTACACCCAGGCCCACTATCTCCTAAACAACAGTCGCTGAAAATGGATTTGAAGAGGCCCGAGAAGAAACCCTGGGTTCCAGGTCACCCCACCTTTCGAACTGAACGACCCATTTCACTACTTGAATACTGGTATGGCCATTACTACTTTAAGAAACCTTTGCTATCTGCAATTCAACACCCAGATGTGAATGAGCTTTGCTGAGAGCAGAGGCAGAAGACAAGACGTGGGAAGGTGTGAGGTGACTGACCCCAGGACTGGAACGGGGAGATAAGCAATGACTAGACGTGGACGTAGCAGCGCCCGGCAAACGAATGCGGCCCAGCTCTGGGCCTGAACGGAAGGCAGCCACCAGACACCAGGCGCCGTTGTGTGCTGCCTCTGTCAGAAGCTCCAGACGTGTTCCCCGAGGAAGCAGCCTCCCGACATGGCTTAAGCACATGAGCAGGACGAGTAATTCTGGACAAACGAGACTGAGGCTTCCAGCTAGATTTGGCTTCCAGCTCTCCTATAAAAGGCCTCGGGTCCTACTCTGCTTGACCTAATTAACCAAGAACAGGGGCGTTCAAACAGTAAGTTTCTGAGCATCAGTCTCAAGTTCACAGCCAGCGCTCACCACTCTGGAGACTTCTACGAGCATAGCAGGTGTTTGAGGAGGGTCCTCCCAGTCACCACAGAGAAGATTTAACAAGTAAAAACCTGCAAACTCTTTATTAAATTCTCCCATTTCATCTGTACAGAAAAAAAAAATGCACATTATGTTCAGAATCTTGGTAACATCTCAAAATTACACAGCATGAACATGTAAAAACAAGGAACTGCCGGGATTTTATACATAGAAAGAAAAACCATTTACAAAAGAGGCTTGTTAATTTTACTTTCCTTCTTAAAAAAACAAACAAGGAAAAAAACCCAGTTAAAGGCCTAAGATCTCACACAGCATTTGCTGGACAGTCTCTCTTCCAGCCTGGATTAACCCGGAAACACTGCGTGGGGAGAGGACGCTCAGTAAGCCTCGGGCTGCCAGCCCTCCTGTCAGTCACTTGTTCTGGCCAGGGAACCTGCTCAAACCATCAAGCGTGTGCGGCACAGGGCCTGCTGGGCTCTGGGGTCCAGGTATCAAATCTGTGTTGGGGGGAAGGCAAAACAGAATATCGAGGCACTGTCTGAATTCCCTCCTTGCCCAGGGAGACTCCTCCGCCACATGGCTGCCCATACCCCTACATGTGTGCTGTGGCAGGTCTTGGGAAGGAGGATGGGGAGACCACCGCCAGGATCCTGTCACCACCAGCCCAAGCAGACAGTCCCACCTCTGTGCTCAAGGTGACCAATAGCCCCTGGGTCTCCTCGGTGATCTCACTAGATGGCGTGGAGGGGCCCATCACTCTGAAGTCAGTCTGGGTTTGCTAATGACTTTAGTCTGAGGTCTGGGCACGAAGGAGGATTGGGCCTTGAACTCGACTGCCCTGCCTGACATGTGACGCTAGTCCTCGGGGAGAGGACCAAGGGGAGTTTAGCTGGAGAGATGGCCAAGCAGAGATGAGACAGAAACCCATCCACCAGAACTTCAGCTCCAGCCCCTGGTCCTTTGGGAGCTGAAGACCAGTGGAGGAGCAGTGATTCAGGAGTGGCATGTCCCCAAAGACACGGGGAACCTCGGGGCACTGGAATGCTGCATTTTATAAAGCTACTTAGGCGCTGTCCAAATGGTGAGAGTAAATAAAAGGAGTTCTGATATTTTTCAAATTCCTAAGAATTGGAAATACAAGTACACACACCAAAATGCACATGATTCAAAAAGCCCTATTCTTTTTATTCTATGGCCCAAATTTAGTTTGAACGAGTCAGGCTATGTTGGATGGCTTCTAAGGGTCCCTACTGCAGGTTCCTTCCCCGTACGTGCTTGCGTGGAATAAGCAATATGTGGAGAATGCTTACTTTTTGGTAGGGGAGGGAAAGAAATGGGAACAGCAGAGGTTTTTTTCCTCAGAGGAACTTAAGACCAGCTGAGAAAGGAGGTCCCACTAAGCAACCGACCCCTCCCCGGGTGACTCACACCAGCGGGGATCCTTGGGACAGAAGCGGTCCCACAAGCCTGGAGGTGGTGCACACAGGAGTCAGTCTTCTCCTGGAAGGGGGAGGGAAGTCAGCACCCTGTCTAAAGAAATGTAAATGGAGGCTACAAGTCTTCACTGCTAGTCTCTCGTTACCTGACCTCAGGCAATGGGAAGAGATGGAATGTGATGGCCATTTCCTGTCACATCTTCTAGGAAAGCAGAGTCTCCCTCCCTCTCCAGCATCCCTGAGAAGAGAGCGTGCAGGATGCGAGTCAAGGGCCGCAGGGAACACCAGGCAACACCTGCTCACTCAATCCTAGAATTCCCCTTGCCTCTTAAGGATGCACTGGCTCAGAACAAGCTGATGGGGTCTACAGAACTGGGCCTGTGGGTGGTACCAGAGTGTCAGGGAATGCTAAGGAGGAGGGCTTTCTTGCTGGAGTGAACCCAGACCTGTCTCGGAGCATCTTGCTAGCAGACTTCTCTTGGGACAGCAGCAACAGCGGAGGAAGGCCAGGGATGAGCAGGGCAAGACCTCACTCTACAGCCGCCTTGTGTGAGAAGCTCCGTGAGGGGGAGCAGTCAGGTTCGTCCTGCGCGTTCTGCTCGGATTTCTGATTCCCTGCGCTGCAGGGCCGCCAGCCCAGAGAACTGGCCTCCCGGCTCCTCTGGACTGCTGCGGAGATACTGAGTCGGCACTTCTGAGACTTGAGTGGACGGACAAGGCCTGATGAGTCCCCTGGCTACTGTGGTCTTCAGCAAGGGCACGGGCCTTGGCCTTGGCCCGAAACCATACCTGCTGCCGATCTGGATGGGCTAGACATCAGGAGATGAGAGAGCAAGAGGGCCGTCAGCTCCCCCACGAGGGGCATGGTTTCTTCTTGCCTAGTTCTTGCCTAGCTGATCTACCCAAGAGTGACCTATGAAGCCAGGGACCAGAGGTGGCTCAGAGCCTGTTTTTGTCACACCGAATGAGATACAGAATGGATACAGCTGGGCCATAATTTCTGATGGATGTATGAAACTGCTGTCATAGGAAACTACTCCAAGTTGGATGGTGAAATGCTTTCTGGCAACAAGCGATCAAAGATACCGGCAGAGTTATCCCTTCTATCTATCCAGATCATTTCTCAAGGTGACGGATGTTTCAAGAATCAAACTCTTTTCCAGACTTCCAGATCTGCTTCCAGATCTGCTGCAGACAGCTGAGATCATCTCTCAGTTCAGAAAGAAGAGAAGCATCAAGATGAAGTAAACTGTGGCGACGTTTTACACACGTGGGGAGGGAGACAGCAGAGGAGGAGAATGGAAGCCCCCGCATCAGATGGGAAGTTATTCTGTGCTGTAAAGCACGTCACACGCATCAGTGGGGGCCTGTGTACATGTGGCAACCCCGTCCCTCGCTCTCAGCACCTGCCCAGAGCAAGGGAGGAGCCCCAGGAGGTGCACCATCCACCAGCTCAGTTTAGTGCAACAGGGGTGGAAGGAGGGGTGGCGCTCCACCTCCAAGGGGTTCAGATGAGATGAGACAGAAGACCCGCAGGACAGCTGCTGAGAATCAGGAAGACCGTAAGAGCAGGACCTGAGGGGACCCGGCAACTTAGAACCACCCTTGGTGACTGGTGGTGCCATAGGCAGGGGGCGTCTGCAGCTGGCGTCTGGAACCCACTGCCTCCAGCAAGAGTAGCAAAAAGGAGAAAGAAAAGAAGCAAACCACAGCAATCAAATATATGTCAGTCAGGGTTAGACAAGGAGTCACCTGGACCAGCTGACCCGTTCGTCCTGAACACATTCCAGGGAAGACAGGGGGGGTGGGCCCGCAGCACACGCGGATAGTGGCGAGGTGGGGCGGGGTCAGGCAGGGTGCATGGTCTATGTGGACAGTTTTAGGCACGTGATTTATAATACTCTGTGGACGTCTAACAGGTTAATAAAATATATATTATATAAATATATCTCCTACTGTACACACTGCCCTCTTGTGCAGCCACTGGATTCCGTGCCCCAAACTTAAGCCCAGGTGCCCCAGGCTGAACCATGATGCCGGTGTGCCTCCCTTTTGATACTCCAAGCCTGTCATCTCTACGCTGGAGGGCTGAGTGATGCTCAGGAATGTTTCCACAGAGCTCAGACTCAGCAAAGACTGATGAATCATCCAAGTGCAACATTTAGCCAATGCCTACTACCACGGGGGTATGCAGCCAACGGACAGAAAGGGAAAACGGAGAAAGAGCCTCCACCTTTTACTGGAATCATGTTCCACGCCCTCTGCATGAAGAGGTATGAAGGAGCTTGTCTGGGAAGGTGGCCCAGAGCCTGCGGGAAGGTCAGCTTGCCATCCCTCCCTGAGACCAGGCTGCGTCTTCAGAAGCCACTGTCTGACCTGCATTGTTGCCTGAACATGACCCAAAGTGAGCCTATTCCGCCCCCATCCCGCTTCCTGCCCTGGCTTCCTCCCCCCGGGTGGCGGGCTCCCCCAGCAGCGGAGGACTCGGAGGCACTGCCACCCGGGCAGGGCCGGCCCACACGCGGAGAGCCCCGCGCAGGTCTGGAAGGCAGGCCCAGGGCCCAGCCTCTCCTGCAGAGCAGTGGACGGATGAGCTGCTCACACCCCTGGGCCCTGAGGAGACGGCAGAGTGACACGTGGCCGTGGGTCTTGACCCGCAGTGGCTCTGCTCGGGTAGGGATCGGAAGGCATCACTGTTTCAGCAGGAGAAAACAAGACCCAGAGTGGGCTGGTCAGTCGTTTCCTGCTGCTCGGTGAAATCCATGGCCCTGATGGGCCAAAGGTGCTCTGAGAGGTCAGCCAGACACCCCGGCTACAGCGCGTTGGGTGGTGTGTCTCCCCTCTAACGTCCTGCCTTCCTTTTACACCGCCACGCAGAAAGAAGAAAGAACCCCATCGCTCAAATCAAGCCTGGAGGAGATGTGTTACTATATACATTTTTTTTTCTTTCTTTAAAAAAATTTTTTTTTTGGTGTTAAAAAAAAAAAAATTCAGCTGAGTTGCAGGTCAGGTGAATTGGTTCCAGAAGTATTGGTAGGTCCATCGGGATGAGAGACTTGTCTCTGGACAGGGAAACCCGAGTCTGCCGACAGAGGCGATCCCCAAGGCGGCCGGCTGCTGCACGAGGTCGAGGAGGAGGACACCATGGACGCGGGAGGAGTCTGCGGCGGACGCGGCGGTGGGCGCCTGCTGCTGCTCTAACGTGAGTGTCGGGGCCACCGCGCAGGAGGGCGAGGTGAGGGGGTGCGCTATACAGGAGGGCTGTACAAACGGGGCGCCAGACAGGCAGTTCCTCTGGGGCTCCGGGCGCCTCTACCTGTCCTTGAGCTCCCGTGTCACGCGCTTGGTGATGCGCCCACACATCAGGCCGACCAGGAACAGGATGCAGATGCTCCCGCTGATCACAGACAGGATGTAGTTCTTGGACGGGGAGGTCATCACTTGCATGGCGAGGTCAGAGAAGCCGTCCGCCGGGGCTACCTGGAAAACAAACGGTGGCATCGCCCTCAGAGAGATGTGGGCTGAGCCGATGCTCACTCGAAACTGTCCCCTCGGTTCCTACCATAACTGGGGTCATTTCTTTTGGGGAGCGAAGAGGGTGAGGGATGAGAAAATCAAACACAGAGCTACAACTGGCTTTCCTGATCACAGTGCTGTATACAGCTGCTGCACAAGATTAGGAAATGCAGACAAATACAAAGCGGCGGACCCGCAGAAGTGAGCACAGCGATCACCGCCACCCGGGAAAGAGCCCTCACACGGAGGACCTAACCACGTGCGGACAAAGGGACTGATTTGCACAAGGACACAGGTCCTTCAATAGTTTATTTTCCTCACACACTGCTGCCTTTTTAAAAACAAAGAGAAAAGCTGAGGTTGTGGTAGATGCTGATTCTGTCTTGACTTGTTTCCACTCACCATCATAGCATCAGCATCCTCTCTCCCACCAAAAACAACCTGCAGACGTGACTTACGCTGACTGAATATACTCAACCCAATCCCCCAGTTGTGGACACTGGGAGTCTAACCAGCCTTCATGCCAGTGCTTTCTCCAGTGGACCTCTATGGCTGCCTGCTCTGGCAGAATCAGGACCAAACGGCTCCCCAGGTGTGCACAGATCTGTTCTGCTGGGTCTCAGCTTGGCCTGGGTGCCCAAGAGGGTCCGGACCAGAGGTCTGGGCTGCTTCTACACCCATCCATGTACTGAGAACAGCATGACGGGTCTTCAGATTAAAGTGATTTGAGCACCAGCATGTGCCACCAAAAATCAAGCAGTGGAGTCACTGAGCAGCAGTCCTTAGTGGCTCAGAAGTAGAGACCGATGTGGAAAGAAGAGATCAATTCACGTCTCAGCCGTCCCATCTGGAGATGGCGGCTCCAGGCTCACAGAGCCCAGGAGTCCTACAGGTGCACTGGAAGATGTTTCCAAACACACGGATTCATGACAAGGACAAGGGGGTCAGCGAAGTAACTCAAAGAGACTGGGAAACTCGGGGCAGACGTCACTCCAGGAGGCTCTCGAGGCTCATTACCTTTGCTGCGTAACTCCACATTTCGATCCGGTCATTGAGACGTTTTTTGCACTCCGGTTGTAACCTCACCCGCTTATCCTCCAGGGCCTCCATAAGGCAGGACATTTCTGTGCAAGGAAAGGGGTAAGAAGAGTCTGAAGATGTACAGAACAGAGATTTCAGTAAGGCTGGGGAGAAGGGTACCTACCACCAGGGAATTCAGATCCAGAGGCTACCCAAAGTGAAATCCCTTCAAGGACACTTAACCTAAGAGCTCGCATGGAGAAGAATGTCTAAGGCTGGCTCTCCGGACTCTCTCTTAAAACCTTTTGATTCTCAGAGGACACACGTGGATCAGAAAGAGCCGTACCCTTGCCCAGGTTCCACGTCACACAAGACCTGACCTCGGAGCCCACTGCGGCCACTGGGAAAGCTGTCAGAGCCGTTCGCTGGGCAAGGCAGGAAGAGGGCCGTGATAATGACCTTAACTTTTGCCCCCCTGGTAAGTAGCTCAGCTTTCTCTTGCCAAACCTTTACCTCTGGTCAGGGCTGTGCCAGCGTACACCTGCAGATCGCTCCTAAACTCACTTTTCACAAAGCATCAACCAGGCCCCCAGGGTGCTGTCTACGGTTGAGCTGCAGCTACAGAACAGAGTCGCTGTAACTGATGTCTCCGCAGGATCTCTGCTCCTCCCGAGACAGCTCAGAAAGGGCTAGAGTGAACACAGCGACTTACGACGCCCTCGGCCAGGGGTGATGGCTGCACAGTGGTGTTTAATGTCTAGGGCACAAGCTGTATGAAGAACCGGGTCCACGAAGATGTCTGCTTTGCTTTCCTTCAGCATGTTTAACACTTCCTAAGGCAAGGAGATCACAGAGAGCACTCTTACAGAGGACACACGGCGAATCTGTTGTCCGTAAATACTTCACGCACAAACAAGTCAAGGAGGGAAGGTTAAGCCAACAGCGGCTACTCGGAGATTGCTGGCAACGTGGTGAGGGTGCAAAGAACAGAGATTGTTCGCATCCAATTTAACTCAATAAATGTAATTTGGGGGCCGAGTGTACGCAGAGCTGTTTGCTAAACAAAGCAGGGCAATATTAACATCAGAATTGGGTTTTGGCATTCTGGTATACCATATTATTAAATACTAAGTGTTAGTGTTTACACTGACTTAAAGCAGTTCTTTTGTTTCTATAGAACTCTGTAGATGTGAAACCTGAAAATCAGAGTAATAAGGTATATTAAAATTCCGAAACAGAAAAGCACATTTGTAAAATGTCTCACTTTGTCTACATTACCCTCAAAAGGAAAAAAAGAATTGACAGGACCTAACTTCTACTGTCAGAACAATTCTTATCTGAGTTTAAAGATGTTCTGAACAACAGAAATACAAACGTAACTGAAATCAGCTTGGCAGACACTGTTATTAATGATGAAATTGCAGCAAAGACAGTCCAGAAATACCTTCTCATGTAAAAATCAGTTTGCTCTCAATAGACTGTAAAACAACAATAAAAGCAAAGCAAAAAAAAAAAAAAAAAAGAAGAAGTGTTGTTCAAAAAGTCCTCCCTGAAGTTAAATGAAATCATTTGATGAAATAAATGTTTGCAGGAAAATACGTGGATTTAGCATTCAAGCAACTCCTACCATTCTTCAGACCATGTGGAGTCAGAAACATTTTTAGCAGATGAAAATATCTGCACACAGAGACTTCCTGCAGCTGAACTTTGGGGGCAAATAAGTGGGCAACAGGGAGGACAGGATGGAGGAGATATGGGACTGACGGTGCTGGTTCCCTGACCTCCGAGAATGGGTGCTCCGGCCTGCTGGGAACGGGACTTCTAAAACGACAAATATGTCTGGAAGGCTGTGGTCCAAGGCAATTTTTGCTGGCTATAAACGGGGTCTACGGAACCAAAGGGAACACACTGCTCTCCTGAAAACTGAAGGTGTATATGCTCGAGATGAAACTGAATTCTATTTAGGCAAGAGATGTGCTTATGTGTACAAAGCAAAGAACAACACAGTAACTCCTGGTGGAAAGCCTAACAGAACCAGAGTAATCTGGGGAAAGATCACTCGAGCTCATGGAAACAGTGGCATGGTTCGTGCCAAATTCCGAAGCAACCTTCCTGCTAAGGCCATTGGACACAGAATTCGTGTGATGCTGTACCCTTCGAGAATTTAAACTTCTTGAAAATAAATAAAAGTGTGGATTTGTCCTGTTGTGCTTTTGTTAAATGGCTTAAAAGATTCTTTGTCCTGAATACAGTTGCTAAGTCCTAAAATGGTGGTGGCTATCAGGCATATACAGAGGACACACAGGAGCCTAGAGAGTACAGGACTTCAGGAGGGTTTTGATGAGGATGGATGCATCTTGTATCTTAATACAAGACCTTAAATGGTAAGGGGAAGATTGCAAGTGATTTTTAGTTGGAAACAGTGGAAAGGAGTATCTTGGAAGGTTTCTAGTGATGGAGCACTGGAACCTAGCCTATGGAAACATTTTTAAACTTGGCAGCGCTGTGTGGCTTATGGGTTTTTTCTGTCCCCCAACCAGTAATCAAACCTAGGCCCTTGGCAGTAAGAGTGCAGGGTCCTAACCACTAATCGGCCAGGGAAGTCCCTTTAGCCACTATTGATATATATGTCAAACTTCTCCAGATTTCCACATCAAATGGACCTATAATTCTTTTTATTTCAACTCTGGCACTGTGGTATTGGTACCTGTCTCCCTCATTACACTGAATAAACCTTGTTTTGATCTAAAGTAAAAAAAAAAAAAAAAAAAAAAAAAAAAATTTGCACACAATACTCACACTGATTCAACAATATTATTGAAACACTTTTCCAAAAAGAGGTAAAGCTTTTTAAAACAGATCAAATATATATTATTTTGCTTATTAATTTCATAAGACAATGTATGTTAACTATCATATTTTGATAAAATTTTTTATGTGATGTTTCTGAAATGAGCTAGATTTTTAGTTTCATTAACTTCTATGAATGTAGTACCCTTACTGGTATGTTGGAATAGACATTTTACTTCAGCATAGCACTTAAACATTGGTTTAGTCATGGAGACGAGACATATTCACAACTAATTAGTAGGCGTGTAAGAATATTTAAGTTACAGGCAATTAAGGGTCAAAAGCCCAATGAGCTTGGTAAGAGGCATGGACAGAATTCCTGGAAGGCAGGTTTCGATTTTACCACCGAGATGCACAGTCTATAGCTTTCAGAGGAAGAAGAGGAAGAGGAGAGAAAAGCAAGCAACAGAAAACGGAGATTGATGGTAGTCACCTTTTTACAGCCTTCTGTCTTGATTTTAAGCAGGTTGACCTTGAGGCACTCCTCTACCTGGCCGGTCTGCTCCTGGGCTGCTGCTTCTTCGGCGCACAGGCTGGCGATCTGCTCGGGACACACGGAGAGCACAGGGCAGCCCTGCTCGCGCTGGGCTCCTGGGCCTCTGCGTCATGCAGACTCACGGACCTCCCACAAGCGTGCCCTGGGGGCCTCTCAAACGGGTCCCTGGTGGCTTTCGCTCCCCTCCCACCACACGGCGGGCCAGGCTCTGTTCTCCTTCACAAGGACTGGCACAGAGCCGAAAAACCCATCAACATGAAGATACTTCATGCTGTCAACCTCCAGGCCTGAGTCAGACTGTCCCAGGCCTGGTCACAAAGACTGCTCCCTAATTCCTCAAGAGGAAGGTCAGATAGCCAAGTAAAATCCTAAAAGCAAATGCCTGACATTCACAGAGCTTCAGGGTAAACCGAGCTGCATAACTTGGAAACACAAACGAAGGGGTCCTGACACATAGCCTACAGCGCAGATTAAAAATGCAGCCTTCTTTTGGATAGCTTTATGAGTAAGCTTCTTTGAAATACGTTTAAAACTCATATCCATAAAACTGATGTATGGTGAGCAAAGTTCTCAACATGGCCTTTTCCAGCCAGGAAGTCAATTTCCAAGAATAGGCCCTTCATCAGAGGTATTTATTACAGGAACACTTCCATTTTTCTGGCAAGTGTTGGGTGTGTTTTGGGTTGACCATCAGAATAAGGAGAGGGAAGACCAAATTAGACATAGACAGATATATAATAAAATTCATGTTCCACAGAGAAATATGGAGTCAAAACTGAACAGTGGGAGGACTAAGGCCAAGTCAAATTCAGTGTTACGAAGAACCAGGAGCTCAGACAATGGAGAGCCTAGAAGAATCCTGGATTCAGGGCTGAAGGGAAAGAATAAAGAACTTATCTCCAATAAAACCCTCCTGACCAGCTCTGTTCACAGCAAGTTCTCCACCCAAACCCTACCTCATCCGAGCAGTGGAGCTGGAGCTGGGGGTCGAGTCGGTAATCCAGAGCAGACTCCTGGATGATAATCCGGATCTGGTCTTCACAGTCTGAAGAGAGGCGCTACGTGTGACAAGGAGAGTACGTCAGCCGATTAGAACATGTTAGCTTTCCACTGGGGCCCTGGCTCGGGGAAGATGTGAGAAAGGTCTTGGGGAAAGCGGCAGTAAGCTAAGGACCTCCACAGAAAATGCTGTTGGAACTAGTGGAGGCCTCGTGCGAAGCCCAAGGCAGTGTACCTGGTCTGCGTATCTCAGCTTGAGGCAAGAGATGACTTGACCTTCTAACTCTGAATCATCCTTGGCCTTAGTCAGGATCCCATGACAGAATTTAGGGATGTCGGCTTTGCAGGCTTTCCTCAGCACGGGGTTTAAGCGGTAATCTAGAAGACAGGAGTAAGCGCATGACGAAAGACTCCACCCGGATGCACAAATGTTTTGAGAGCCACTTACCCAAAGGGGGCATATTATGTCAACGGCCATCAATACACCATTATTTTTTTTATCCAGTAAATGTTTAATGGGCTCCTTCACTACACTGTTTTATTTCATTATTTACTTATTTTTATTTGTTTTATTTACCTCCCTGTGGCTTGGAGGACCTTAGTTCCTGACCAGGGGATGAACCTGGGCTACAAGAGTGAGAGTGAGGAGCCTAACCAGTAGGCTGCCAGGCAGCTCCTTCATGACGCTATTTTAAATCCTCAACATAACGTGGTGGAAGGGCAGATGTGGAGAATCCTACTCTCCAGCAGCTCTGCAGGGTCTACTGAGACCAACATTCTAAGCAGTCCTCACAAAAATCATGCAGACATCAGTACCCTTCCCCATAATATATATATTCAAAAACACTGAATATCCAACTCAATTTGACCATTGAGTTACAAGGTCTTGCAACTTCGAGATTAAACGTCTCTGTTCTGAAACAGGTCACCCATGCGTTCTCCTGCCACATGCACGAAGTTTTATTCAAACTCCAGACTCTTTCAAAGAACTCCAGCCCTAATTCATTTTGGATGCCCTGTAACGGCGGGTTCCCTGTGTTTTCAGCTTCCCCTTCCCCATGACTTTGTGTTCCTCTGGATACTCTTCAGGTAAGAAGTCATTTTGCTCATTACATCCAGACTCTTAGCAGCCACAGGCGCCACAGCACCTTCAGTTTAATCAGGCAAGCGTATGCCCGCTGCGCGCCTCTCAAGCTCCACCCTGTGGGACCAGGGAGGCCAAAGTGGTACCTGTGTTCTGGGTGATCTGGCGCTTGGTTATCATCTGCTTGCATTTGGGATCCATCAATTCACTGTTTTTATTTTGCTTCAAACACTGCAACATAGTTTTAGAATCTGCTTCTGGACAGAATCTCTGCAAAAAACCAAAGTTTTATAAAAGTAGTTAAATGTGGCAGTTAACACCATATTTATCACTCTTACATCTTCTAGGGAGCTTACGACAGAACCTAAAGGTATCACTTGGGACAAAAGAAACAGCAAGCCTGAATAAGCACCCAGCCTTCAGATCCCTTTTATCTCTTCTCTACTATACTTCTCACATTTCTTTCTACTTCCTGTTTCTAATTTTGCATAGGACTGATTCCCTATTTACATGGCTATGCTACATTACATGGCATCTCGTGAGCTTACTTACATATTGTCGACGTATGAACGTAACATTGGGCTATGTGACCATGCAGCCCTCAAACCATATCTATCCAACTCCAATGGGAAACTCAGCAATGACCCACCAAACAATGTGAGCAGGGATGCGGGGAAATGACCTTTCTGGTTCATTCTCCTAACAATCCTGTGGAGCCAGATCTTGTACACTTGCTAGTGTCCTTGAGGTCAGAGATTCACTCTGACTAGTGATAAACTCATCTCTATCCGCGAATCCACCGTCTGTTAATTATAGGCTACTGGTCTTAATATGGGGATGCGGGCTGGTGATTGATTTTTATAAAAGGCATAAAAATTCTTAGAAAGATCTCTCAAATCACAACCTGATATTTCCATTTTTACAGAGGGCTCAATTCTTCCAGACCCACCTAAAGAGACTTCTTACATTCACAATTTTCTTTAGAGTTTGTTTGATAGGGTGAGAAGTATCGCTTATTTTAAAGGGAAGTTGAAACAAGGGGTTAGCACTTTGATCTCTTTGTACACATGCACAGATCCAGGAATGACATCTTGTCACCCCGATGCAGGGGACGTTCGCTGGAGATGCAAAAGAACCAAAAGAACTTGTAGACCAAAACAGCCATCGATGGCGGTAGCCAGACGGCAGTGGACAGGACACCTGATGGTGGCTTTTCAGTAGGCCTCCACCAACCACCTCAAAACTCCCCATATATTCAGCGGGCCTCGATGTTCTTGTGTCTCAGGTCAAAGTGAGGTCAGTCATTGTGGCTTAGTGGTTCTCAAACTGAAGCTGCCTTGGAACCCATGGGTGCTTGTGAAAACAGAAGCCACCACTTGCAGAGACTGACTCAAGAGGTCAGGTGGGGCCTGAGAGTCTAGGTTCCCAGGTGGTGCTAGTGCTGCAGGTCTAGGGGCCAGAGTTCGAGAACCATGGCCTTAGCTCTACAGCACAGGCTGACGCTGAAAGACTGTGTGCCTTCACTGTGCAGTGTAAGGCGCTCGTGCTGCTGTCTCTGTGGCCCTGGCCCTAGAGCCCTCACCTGTATCATCTGCTTACAGACGCGCATGAGCGTGTAGTCTCTGTGGCCCTGGCTCTAGAGCCCTCACCTGTATCATCTGCTGGCAGACTCGCGTGAGCGTGTAGTCTCTGTGGCCCTGGCCCTGAGCCCTCACCTGTATCGTCTGCTTGCAGGCTTGCGTGAGCGTGTAGTCTCTGTGGCCCTGTCCCTAGAGCCCTCACCTTCATCATCTGCCAGCAGACTCGCGTGAGCGTGTAGCCTTCCGTGGCCCTGGCCCTGAGCCCTCACCTGTATCATCTGTTTGCAGGCTCGCGTGAGCGTGTAGTCTCTGTGACCCTGGCCCTGAGCCCTCACCTGTATCATCTGCTGGCAGACTCGCGTGAGCGTGTAGTCTTCCGTGGCCCTGGCCCTAGAGCCCTCACCTGTATCGTCTGCCTGCAGGCTCGCGTGAGCATGTAGTCTTTCGTGGCGCTGGCTCTAGAGCCCTCACCTGTATCATCTGTTTGCAGACGCGCGTGAGCGTGTAGTCTCTGTGGCCCTGGCCCTGAGCCCTCACCTTCATCATCTGCTTACAGGCTCGCGTGAGCGTGTAGTCTCCGTGACCCTGGCCCTGAGCCCTCACCTTCATCATCTGCTTACAGGCTCGCGTGAGCGTGTAGTCTCCGTGGCCCTGGCCCTGAGCCCTCACCTGTATCATCTGCCTGCAGACTCGCGTGAGCGTGCAGTCTCCGTGGCCCTGGCCCTGAGCCCTCACCTGTATCATCTGCCTGCAGACTCGCGTGAGCGTGCAGTCTCCGTGGCCCTGGCCCTGAGCCCTCACCTGGATCGTCTGCCTGCAGACTTGCGTGAGCGTGCAGTCTCCGTGACCCTGGCCCTGAGCCCTCACCTGTATCGTCTGCCTGCAGGCTCGCGTGAGCGTGCAGTCTCCGTGACCCTGGCCCTGAGCCCTCACCTTGATCATCTGCTTGCAGACGCGCATGAGCGTGTAGTCTAGTTCCGGGTCCATCATCTCCGTCTCCTGCAGCTTAAACACTTTCTGGTGGCAACGAGGGCTCAGCTGCTTCTTGTTCTCTTTTAGACATTCAATAATCTAAGGCATAGGAATTATGGACAAGTTAAGGGGTGGATCAGGGATTGATAATCCACGTTTCCTGACTAACGCATTCAGTTCTTAGTGCATCCCTCATTTTCCTATCCGGGCATCTTCCATTCCTAATTCCTAGGTAACAGGAATCGGGATTTCCTCACAAAGGAGAATTAGATTTATGGATCCTCAACCTCAGGGATAGAAGCAAACCAAATGTATAAAAATGAGGGATGACGAGCAGGCTGCAGGGGAAGTCTGTGGGGAAGGAAACCCTCTCAAGATTCCTGGTTTCTTCTCCCTTCCAGGGTTGTTTCTTGTAAGATTTCTTTTGGAGCATACATCAGGCTCTCTGCCTTTCCCTGCAGCAATAACCCTGACTCAACAGTAGGCACAAGCCAGGAAGTTCAGCTCAACTCATCATTTATCATATGGGAATAGAGCATTAGATGCCAGGTATGAACCAGACCCAACCCTTGCCCCTGAAGGGTGAGGGTTAAGGATGCTGGCAGAGACTCCAAGTCAAGGACTGGCGCCACCAGAAGATGCACAGAGCAAGGAAGCTTTCAGCCGAGAGCCTTGGGAGAGACAGCAGGTCTGTCAACACCTTGACTTCAGGGATCAGGCCTCGAGAATGTGAAAGAATAAATTTGGTTTAAGGCACCCGGTTTGTGGAAATTTGGCAGCTCTACAAAACTAACATTCAGACGTAAGACTGACAGTGGACCTCTCATCAGAAGCTGCAGGGCTTTCTTTGGTGGGCCAGAGGTTAAGACTCCACACTACCCGTGAGGGGGTGCAGGCTCAATCCCTGGTCAAGGAACTAAGATCCCAAAGGCTGTGTGCATGGCACGGCTTAAAAAACAAAAACCAAACAAAACAAGAAACAAAACTATGCATAAAAGAGTATGGAGTGAAATAAAGTACTGTAAGACAAAAAAAAAATCCATCAACCTAGCATTCTATATCCAGCAAACCTGTTTTTCAAAAACGAAGACAGGAAAAAAAAAAAAATGAAGACAGACTTTCTCACACAAGCAAAAACTGAGGCAATTCATTATCCATACATACAGCTTTCAAAACAAAAGTTAAAAAAGAAGTTCTTCAGGCAGAAGGGAAAACATACATAGGTCAAAACCTTGGATCTACATAAAGAAAGGAAGAGCATTAGAAAAGGAAAAAAAATGAAATTTTTCCTATTTTTAGCTGATTTAACTGATAACAGCCTAGTAACAATGTACTGGGGGATCCTGGCATGTGCATTAAAAAGTGAATAATGTCAAAAGGGATGGGCAGAAAGAACTGTAAGTGCTATTAGAAAAGAGAGGAAAAAAGAAAAAAAAAAAGAAAAGAAATGACAAAACCCAACTGGTGGTCTCTCTGAAGAGCAGAATGGAAAGCCTAAAGTGACACATTACGAATCTGGGAAACAGAGCTGAAGAGCTACCTGAGTGTGGTATACAGAGAGAAAGAAAGGAAGAACGTGGGAGAGAAATGGGCACGGAGGACAGATTCAGATGTTCCAAATGTCTAAGAGGAGTTCCAGGAGGAAGGATAAGGGAATTTTTGAAAGAACAATGTCTGAGAATTTCCTTGAACTGAAGAAAGACATGAATTCGGAGACTGAGGCAACAAGCATAATAAAAACAAAACCCAGATCTAACTACAGCACGGTGAAATTACAGATCATTAAAGACACAGAGAAAACTCAGAGGTAGATTAACCACACAGAGCTGAGAATCAGACTGACACTGGTCTTTGCATCGCCCGCAGCAGATACCGGAAGACAACGAGGCCATCATCTCTGAGGCTGAAGCACTGAGGCAATGCCACGAGCCACGAGAGGTAGGCCCAACATCAGAAGAACACGGAAACAGAAGCACTTTACTGCATCTCATTCCTGGTGATTCTGGCTAGGGCCCTGTTCTGTGAATTAGAGGGGAAAACCAGAAAACCTCCCACGGTGGTTCTTATGTGGCCTCCAGTTAAGAACTTCTGTGCAACGGGATCAAACGAGAGAAAAACGAATTTTGGAGGTGCAGAGTGTTGGGAAAGCTATAGACAGGAGGAGGCGTTGGAAGATCACCAGGAGTTTACTAGGCAGGCAAGGTGGGGGAGGTCAAGGTAACCAGAGAGAAGGAAGAGAATGAATCGGTGGCAAAGAGGAATGAAGGTGAGCAAAAGTACTCTGCTTGAGGTGGCTTAAGAAGGGATGATCAGGCAGGACAGGATGGGACCTATCCTACCCGCAGAAAATTATTAAAAAGATACCTTCATACTACTTTCACCATCAAAAAATAAAACCCAAAAAGTTACCTGCGCATTGCCATACTGCACAGTGGAACAGTGGTTCCTGATGTCACCTTTGCAGGCTTCATACAGATCTGGTTCCAGGCGGATGTCCTCTGTCTGCATGAGAGAGCCAGCATGGGAAAGTGAGCTTACTCTGCGCTGGTGAGATCACCTGCTCTACCCATTTGTCGACTTGACCTCGTCTGGTGCCCATAGCTGCTATCCAGTTAAGCGGCAGCAGGCGCCACTGCGATAGTGGGAGGAGGGCTGAGTCTCCGTTTGGCCACTATCTAGCTTCACGGCCTTGGACTTTCTTTGCAAGATGAAACGCTGCCATTCTGCTCCGACCCCTTCACAGGACTGCTGTGAGATGAAGTAAGGTAGTATGATGTGGAGACCGCTTGAAAGCTAAAATCATACGGAAGTAGGATCCCACTGTTATTCTTATTATTTTACTGGAAGAGCCACGTTCACATCTAGGGACCCAAAGTTTCTGGCATAAAAGGATGCGGAGGCCAGCTCCACTTAAAACATAGTTATCACTGAATTACCACCTCTACATGTGGAAACCTGGTCATGCAACTTTGGGGATATTAGTATTCTCTGGTGTTCATTACTACTTTCTGCTTAGAATGAGTCTTCTCAAGAAGACTCTTGAGGGTCTCTTGGACTGCAAGGAGATCAAACCAGTCAATCCTAAAGGAAATCAGTCCCGAAAGATAATCAGTCCTGAATATTCACTGGAAGGACTGATGCTGAAGCTGAAACTCCAGTACTCTGGCCACCTGATGCGAAGAGCTGACTCACTGGAAAAGACCCTGACGCTGGGAAAGACTGAAGGCAGGAGGAGAAGGGGACGACAGAGGATGAGATGGCTGGATGGCATCACTGACTCAACGGACATGAGTTTGAGCAAGCTCCGGGAGTTGGTGATGGACAGGGAGGCCTGGAGTGCTGCAGTCCACAGGGTCGCAAAGAGTCAGACACGACTGAGCGACTGAACTGAACTGAGCTGAGATAAATACGATTCAAAATACAAAACATAAAATACATATTTTTAGCTGTCTTAACATGGCTTGGGCCTCACCTCAAAAGTAAAGTGGAAGGTGTCCTCTCACAGTGTACACTGGGCGCCTTCCCAACACCCACGTCACCTTGATCATAAGTAAGCTCATCAGTGAGTGCCCCCTGACGGGGGACGGGGCACAGATCTCAAACTACACAATCCAGTTGGAGAGGAGGGCCTCTGTTTCATGCGGGGTCAGTTTTCTCGTTTCTGTTTCCTGTTGGAGACCAGTATTGGAGCAGGTGGCCCGGGTGCTGCGGGCAGGCATTGTGCAGCCGTGAGGGAAACCAGCCTTAATGACGACGCTGGTGCCCAAGGACAGCAGAGCGCAAAGGGAGAGACCTCGACCCTTGAGGACATTACTGATGCAATGACCGGCATCACACGCTCACAGCTTTCTTACAGCTGGGCTTCCAGTTACATGTGCTAAAAAATACTTAATCACGTTAAAAAAAAAAGGGACATGAGAAGCTGTCCTCTGGTAAAACTTTAGCACACAGCTCGAAGTCTTAACCATCACGCTTGTGGCTAAAATCTTCCCATTTGCCCTCGCCCTTCACCCAGCTCTCTAAGCCCTGCCCTGTGGTTCCTGGGACCAGAGGCTGTGCTCCCAGGCATTACCATCTCCAGCTCCTCCACCCGTAGCTGCTTGCGGCACTTCAGGGACACCCTGTGTTCCTTGACTTCCTGGAGAGTGTCGTTGCGCACGGTGGTGCTCAGGCAGATCACCACGTCCACCCTGCGCGGAAAGAAGAGGCCTGAACTGGGCTGGAGCCACAGAGAAGCAGACGGCCGAGACCTGGGCTGGGGCAGGGGCCACACCAGCCCTCCAGGGCCCATGTACCCCTTTACCATGTCCTGAATGCCTTTCCTGTTAAGTCTGTGTTTTCAGAGCGCTCAATGCAGCAATTTGACTGTACACGTCACAAACACTGGGCGCCAGCCCGAATGCCGACAACATGCCTGGCTGGTGGGGAAGCCACAGAGGGGACGTGTGTGCAAGGACAGTTTACCACTTGTCAAATATGTGACCAGAGGGGAATGCTACTCCACTCTCAACTCTGGACAGTGTCTTTGCTAGACTGTGAAAATATACTCTGAAAAGGATAGAAACCTAAGCAAAAACGGGAACCTGGTTTATCTGAGGGGAAATGCGTTCCAGAAGTTCACTTCTGCGAAGAGCAGCACAGAAGAATTTGGGAAGCCACGCTATCAAAGCTCATCGTTCTCCTCATTAGGACCTGGTTCCTAGATGAATGAAGTGTTTGTTTCTTTACTACTCTCTCACTCAGTGAAGGCCTGTGTGGCTTCCCTGAGAGATGATGTAATGGGATGATGCCCGAGGACATCAGCTAACCTCCTCTCCACACTGCAACCTGCTCACCTAAGTACACAAAGCTGTATCTGCTTCATCAGTTAGGCGGTCTGCACGGGGAAACGAAACAATGCTCCTTTAGGCCACAGTCTCCACACTTCATAACTACCGCCAGGTGTGGCTCTCGGCTGCCACAGAGAGGCTCTGTCCAGGCAGCCCGGGTCCCAGCCGTAACACCAAAGGGGGTGTGCAGGGGGTCACCCTCCCAGACGGTGGCCGGCTGTAACACCAAGGGGGTGTGTAGGAAGTCTCCCTCCCAGATGGGGTCTGGCCGTAACACCAAGGAAGTGTGCAGGGGTCACCCTCCCAGACAGTGGCCAGCCATAACACCAAGGGGGTGTGCAGGAGGTCACCCTCCCAGACGGGGCTCAGCTGTAAGATCAAGGGGGTGTGTAGGAAGTCTCCCTCCCAGACGGGGTCTGGCTGTAACACCAAGGAAGTGTGCAGGGGGTCACCCTCCCAGACGGGGCTCGGCCGTAACACCAAGGGGGTGTGCAGGACGTTACCCTCCCAGACAGGGTCCGGCTGTAATACCAAGGGGGTGTGCAGGAGGTCACCCTCCCAGACGGTGGCTCGGCTGTAACACCAAGGGGGTGTGTAGGAGGTCACCCTCCCAGACGGTGGCTCGGCTGCAACACCAAGGGGGTGTGTAGGAGGTTACCCTCCCAGACGGGGCTCGGCTGTAACACCAAGGGGGTGTGCAGGAGGTCGCCCTCCCAGACGGTGGCTGGCTGCCTGACATCTCAGCTACTCATCCAGCAGCCAAGAGGGGCCACAGCGAGGCAGAACGAAGCAGTTAAAAGCTACCTACTTCTTCTTTATGTTGGGGCAAAGTTTCAACACGTCCTCCTTGCAGGCCATCTTAAACTTGTAAGAGAACCGAAAATCCTTCATCTGCACCTGAACAAGAGGATGGAAAAGAAAATCAGCAGCTCTGTGACAAGGCCTCACCCGCAGTGCCGGGCGTAACTGTGCTCACATGCTGTCTGCAGCAGCCTGCCTCCCGGCCGGCACAACCCTGTCTCCCTCGGGCTCCCTGGCTTGTGGAGCTCTCCAGGGCACGCTCCCAGGAAGCACGATCTTCTGATCTTCCGCTCCCAGGCACCCCGGCTTCCAGCCACACACAGGCGGGGCCTCTCCCCCGAGGTCTCCTCACAGCATGCTGCCTCACTTCCTTGACGCGTCCATTCAAACACCTCCTTCTCGAGTCCTCTTTCTCCATAACCCTGCAAGCCTTACGCTGCTTTATTTTTCTTCACAAACTCAGCTGAAACTATACGCTTATATGTAAATGGGTTTTTGCGTTTCTCTCACCAGAATGCACCCAGATGGCCGAGGGCAGGGTGTGTCTATTCTTCCCCGTCTCCCAGTGCCCGCAGTCCAGAGGCCCTGAGAAGCACTTGAGGAAGCAGTCAGGGAGGCTAGTGCCCCAAGAAGAGGTCGGTTTTACAAAGATGACTAGATCTCATCCTCCTGGCAAGGAAGGGCTTGCTTTATTAGAAACACTTCACTTAGGCCTGGGGTAACTACGAAGACTATGGTTTAATCTTCTTATTCAAATGCCAGACCTGGGTAGCATGATTTAAAAGAAAGAAAGGCTTAGATCCTAGTGTACTGATACCCATCTGAGCTGCTGCACTACACAGGTATTTGGAAAAAATGATTTTTCACTGAAGAGGTGCTCTGATGTCCTGAAAGAGGAATAGGTTCAACAGCCTAATCACTGGGGACAAGAAGGACGTGCCGGGCACTACTGACCAGCTGGAAGTGGGTGACTCCGACGGCGCACTTCTCGTTCATATCCTTCTGGTGTTTGTTCTGAATCAGACACTCCATCAGGTCCCCAGAGTCTATCTGGTTATCTGCCACATCCTGGGGAAGGCAGCGCACACTCAACACTTCATCTGTAACCATTCTCGAACACACCCCGCACCCCAGCCCAGGCAGAAATGCAAACGCAACGATTCTAGAGCCATTACAAATAAGGCACGCCAGACATTATGTGCAAACAAGCCTGAGAAGTGAGGGAGCAATGCTCAGCGAGAGGAGGTTTACATAGCCAGTCGCCTGCACGAAGCTCCAATAAAAGCGTGTGCTCTGCAGTCCTTTTAACTCCTCTCCTTATACGGAGCGGGCGGCAGGCTTGGGGGCAACATTTAACATCGTCTCCTGGTTGTCAAGACTCCTATGGCTCCTGAGTATGCTTCGCTCCCACAATTCAGGTAGCTCAGTGGGCCATAAAGTAACAGAATTCCCTCAACAGCAGGTAGAAGGAGACAGCTGAAAGGGGAGCGACACCCCACTGTTAACAAACCTTGGTGGTGTGTATGGAAGGCAACTCAGTCCTGCCAAACGGGTTCCCCGCTTCTCCTTCCCTTACAAAGGGCATCTTGCAAGGGCTTCTAACCACCTCTCTGGCCGTCCACGAGGGGTCAGCAAACAGGGTTTCCCAGGGTGGCGGACTCCTCCTGATTGTTTACATTCTCAGCTCTAACTTGTTAAAGTTGGCTATCACTCAGGAATAATGTGGGCACTGTAAGTCCAATGCATGTCGGGGCCAGAGCCCTAGTGGAATCGGCTCTAACCCATGTTCCTCCCGATGTCACTTACGTGGCAGAAGTTCTGAATGATGGGCTCACAGGCTCTCATCAGCAAGGCTTCTATTTGAATATCCTGTAGAAAATTAAAACATGAGTAATTCTGCTTTAGAAAGGGCCAGGGGTGGGGGAAGGAGCTGTTTCCTTCTCTGCGTCAGTGTCATCTGATGGGTAAATAACCCATTAAGTACGCTTGGGAGCTTTCCCAGCATTTCAGTGAGCGTGAACAGAGGTGCTACACTCCTCCTCTAATGTTCCTTCACAGCACTGTGGAAGGCGAGTTTTCCAGAGGCAGATTCCCCTTGCGCTTGAACAAGAGGGAAGGCAGGATTAAGAGCAGTGGGGAGAAAAAAAATTTACAAATAATACTACACTATGTAAAGCCTTTGGAGTTTCTCCCCAGAGCCAAGTAGTTCAAAATGAAAACAGGAGTAACTGACATCTATCACCCTGCCATCAGACCAGATGACAAACCGCTGCCCTTTGGGAACACACACTAACCGCCTTCTAGGGCAGTAACTGCTGTGCAGCACCAGCTGCTGAAATAACATTGTCCTTTAAAGAGCTGCACACCCCAGAATGTCCTCATTAGCCCACAAGGATGATGGGAATAAGACAGAAGCTGACAGGAGATAAAAGAAGGCAGCACACTTCTGAAAAATAGAAGTGAAAAAAAAAAAGACCCTGAGAAATCTAATTTTATATATTGCCCATTTTGACAACTTAAATAGTTCTAAAAGGCTAATGATAAAACAGCAATTCCCCGTTTCCCTGATGTCTGGCCCTACAAAACAACTTAAGCATTTTTAACTGCCTCCCCTTCAATGATAATCTCTGTATTTTGAAATAGTATGCCTATGCTTAGAAGCTTTTTTAAATCTCACTTTTTATATTTTAGTGGGTTTTAGGATGGAACAAAGAAAAACACATGTAATCAGTCTTCCACGTTTAACTGCAAATTCCAGGCTTTTATTTCAGTGAACATATATTACCAAATAATCTAACTGTAAGAGCTAAAGGATGACAGAATAGGAGTGCTTAGGCTATCCTTGAATGTGACTAATACTGGTCTAGTCACTGTGTTAATTCCGATTTATGAAGCAGATCAAAGGGCTAAATGCTGGAGAAACGAGGAAAGGGGTTCAGGAAGCATCACAATACTCTTCTTGATAAAGAAGGCAGGCAATCTGACAAGGTTGCTTTTGTTCTACAGAGAAGCTGCTCTCTCAAGAGTCTAGAAACAGCAGAACTAAGAAGGAAAGAAAGGCTGCTGGCAGGGCACTTTCCTTCCACTAGCTGCAAACTGCGTACCTCAGACTCTAACTCGGTGAGGTTGCCGACTATGTCTCTGCACTCCACAGCCAAGTCGTCGAGATGGTCCTGGAGGCACTCAAGCTCCTGCAAGGAAAAGGCAAGCTCTCAGCGTGTTAACTATACCAACGATCAAGGGGAGACGAGACAACAGTGTCCACTTCCTTTACAGAGGTCTCCTCTTTTTAAAATGCCTTCACTGACCAAAATGCTAAAGCTTTACTTGATTCCCCCAACTGGGATTGTTGAAAAGATAATGAATGATTTGACGTATCAGGGAGGTTAAGAGGGTCAAAGAAGTACAGCAACCATGCCAATCCTTCAGAAGGCCAAACGTTGCCAAAGAGGCAACGTTCAGGTGTTCTCAGAGTCTGAAGCTCTTACAGGCCTTCATTCCATTCCGTCAGCACCCTGCTAATCTGCACTTTCACGATAATCACTGGACAAAATGTACAGTGCAAGAGATGGCGTATTTTAAGACTCCTCAGGGGCAAAGCAGCCTGGGGACACAGGGTCTAAAACACAGTGGAGAATGGACAGGTCCTGCAAATCAAGCCTGGGACTCCAGCCCTTGCCCGCGTGAAAGGATCCTCTGAGGGCACCTGCACAGCAGGTGAGCACTGGAGCTTGAGTAACTAAACGCTGTCTTACTTGGGGGCTGAGCTGGAGCTACCTTGCAGCGCCAGTCTATTATTACACCTAGAGGTTTTACGCTTTACATCTAGCTTACTTTCCCAAAGCGCATGAACAGCTATTTCTCAGCAAAGGGCTCCGTTAAAGGATCAAGTTTAACTTCCTGACTATTCTGCAAGAATCTGTCTTGGAATCAGAATGGAAGGGGAGGAGAAGGACTGCAGGAATTATACAAGAGTCAGAAAGGGAGTCAAGGGCTGGGGGACCCTACAGGAAAATGCATAAAACTTTTGGGAGGAGATAAACGGCTGAAGGGAAAATTCCATTTGTAAACTCATTTCCTAAGTTTAACTCAATAGTGATGGGCTGTAAAGCTTTCTCACCGTTACTTTACAGAGGGTATGAAAGGAAACTGTTTCGTGGGATTCCATATGACCACATCCCTTGTTTCATTAGACAGAGGCAGCAGAAAGCTAAATTATATGGCATTTTCTAACAATAAACTCGACAGAACTACAGCAGGCCCAGGAAACAGACGGCCAAAAATGATATTCCCAGGCCAGCAGATCTGAGTAGGTGTTATGTTGCTTTAAAAAACTGTCCAGTTCCTGCATATGTGACTTTTTACTAGTTTAATCCCAGAGGGTGTTTTGGAACTGTTCATGCCTCGTTCTAGTATTAACAGGGCTTTAAACTAGCAGCTGCTTCGCACTGCTGGGTTCCTTCACCTAGAGATGAAAGATAAGCCATCTTCCCACTTATTGTGCTGGATGCAGTAACGTATCTTACATATCTTTTTTTTTTAACTAGGCACAAGATCCTAACAAGCCACTTAGAGCACGTACCTGATTCTTGGGACTAGTCCTCTTCTACACTTTCCTGAAGAGGTTATATAATAAAATGTAACAAGTGCCTGGCTAGGGTTATGAGCTCTGAGCAAGAAAGTCAGTACACTTCATTTCTCTGAACATCAGGTGTATCGATTACTAAGTGGAAAATGTAATCCCGTTCCTGCGTCTCTTTTAGATCTGTGGTAGGGCAAGCGCATACACTATTCACGCATATCAGTATTTACATATCAGTGTAAATATTTACACCCTGCCTTCCCTCAAAAGGACTTGACGTACCTTATAAAAGAAAAAAAAAAAGCAAGATAAAATAAATTAAAAATGAGTCAGAAAAAAAGGGAAACTTTAAGGAAAGTGGAATGAAGCCAGTAGCAAGTCAGTACACAAAATGCCTACAACAGAATCTTATGCACTTGCTAAAGGAAGGCTGTATCTTTGGCTCAAGGCTTTTCAAGAGGCAACACAAGGAGAGAAAACAATCAGTTATAAAATGCAATAACTGTAACATTAAACCAAACTACTGCTTAGGAGAAGTACAATTACAGAGACCAAAGGGAACATTTTCCTCAGGATTTCTTATAGAGAGAACAATGAATAACGTAACAAATCCCTCTGTGAAGTCCGTGGAGATGGATTTCACGGTGCCTAGCCCACGTAAATGCTCGTCGGGACCAGCATTACTGTTGTCACCACGGGATAAACAGGTCGCTTTGCCACCTACCTGCCCCGTCTCTGTTTTCTCACTGCACCATTTCCCCAGATCGATCAGGCACTTGTCTTGGAGGGCGGGGTCCAACTTAACATCCATGGCACGCTGGTGGAGGATCCTCTGGACTTCAGCCCGGCATTCCCGTGAGAGCTATATGAGAAATGAGCAAAATACTAACCGAACGACACGAGATATAGAAAAATCTATCATCGGAAAACTGATACATCTTTACAGTTATTTGAACCAAACTCTGCATCTCATCTCTTCCAGAAGAAAAATTAAATGTTCTAGGAGGCTTCTGAACACCTTTACCTCTTGGAATGTGATGAAGCGTTCAGCATTTTCTAAAATATTGTATGAAACACTATCCTTTTCTCAGAGGATCCTGATAAACGTGAGCTAGGACCGAGTCACTACGCTGTACACGTGAAATATATAACACTGTCAGTCAAATGTCGATTAGAATGTGAATGGGGTCTGTCTGGATAAGGTAGAGAGTTTTTTGTTTAGCTAAACTGATGTGCCACGACTCTGTGAGCGTGGAGTAGAGTGCTGGTCCTGATTTAAGAGAGAATAAACAGCATGGGACCGGCAGGCAGCAAATGTTGCCAAGCATACGCAAATTTCCCAACAAGAGGCAGCACTCAGGGCAGAGGAATACCAGGAGTGGGGGAGGAGGCTGCAGCCCCCCAGTGCACCTGGGGGAGGCCTCATCAGTACAGGCATTACGGGTCCTTCCACCAAGCGCAGACGCCTAACAGCCCTTTACGTCTTGGGTAAGAGCTTCTAATGGGTCTTTAAAGCTATATAAAATTAGGGTGGCAGAATCTATCTACTTGTCTATTTAGATTTTGGTAACATAAAGAAAAACCGGAAATGTCCTCTCACTTTGTTAAAAACATAAAATCAGATGGGAAGAAGGTGGTAGAACAACTCTATGTACAGTCACTGAATGAAGAACCTTCAAGTAATGAAGTAACCCTCTTCACCAGATACACTAACAGTTGTCTTAGGATGAACAAGAATCACAACAGTTTGTAGCAAACGAATTAAACAAACGACCGACAGGAAGAAATGAAGTCAGTATCGCGTGCATACCCTCCTGCCCTGCTCCTCAGTGCGGTAGGCATGGCGGTATAAGCAGGAGAACACAGCTCCGGGAGGCATAAGTTCACTGGTTTCATTCCAACCGTGGGTGTGGCAAAGACGCGATGCATCTCCCTGGCATTTGCGGTATAAGACAGGGTCCAGCCTGTAAGGTTAAGAGTTCAGACACAGTCTTTCTACGCCTTTCCTCCCAATGACATGCTAAGGGGTTTCGCAAGGTGACTGTCTGTGTACCGGCTGACAATCATTTCTAGGGTACTGGAGAAAGCAGGTAAGCACAAGTATATTTCTGAATTCTGTTCTTCAAGAACACATAGTAGTCAATCTGGAGAAGTTTAACCCTTAAAACAGAAGATTTAAGTTCTACCTCAAAGACAGTATCTTGCAGTGTAAGGCACACGACATTATAATAACAGACTGGGCATTCACATGCCCTGGTTGAAAGGAGACAACAAGGGTTGTAGCGATCACCAGGCACTTTGCAACTTTTCCTTAACACTTTTTTCCAAGTGTGAGTATAATTCCATCCAACCTGCTATACTAGATTCATTAAGATCAGAAAAGGACAAGATAAATAATCTACTCAAGTTCCTTTCTAGCAGTTTCCTATGCGAGGTAAGGCAGTTACATTTTTAGTGTACCTGTACATGCTTATCAGTTTAAAAACTTTTCTGACAGTTAATTCTGACTCTGGAGACAGTAGTTAGGTGATGAGCCAGATGCATCTCCAAATCAGACCAATGGACATTTCATTCTGTCTACATGATACTGTCAAATTTGAGGGAGGGCTACTTAATGGGAGGAAAAAGGCTAATATTTAATAAGCTAATATTTAATAAGACTGTGCAGCACAGGGTGGGAGGTGGGAGGGATGTTCCAGAGGGAGGGGACATACAAACACCTATGGCTGATTCACGTTGAATAATGGCAGAAACCAACACGATATTATCAAGCAATTATCTTCCAATTAAAAGTATGAAGATTGTGAAGCATCTTTTGATCATGGACGAAGGAATCACAGAAGAGAAAAAAACCAAAAGACATTAGAAACCAAAACCCAAAGACATAATTTTTTAAGGTAATAGACTCAGTTAGCTCTTTCCTATTTCAGTTTAGACAGCATGAGTAAGCAAGCATGAGGAAATTCCCACCCCACTTTCTGAAGTCCTTTCAGGAGCTAACTTGAGGAAACAAAAACACACTGAGTCTTCAAATAATCTCTTTTCAGTAAAGTATGGGGGTAAAACATATATTAATCACCAGGAAAAAAAAAATGACCAAAGCACAGCGGCTAAAAACAACTGAATCAGGAAGCAGCTCAACTTGAGGGGCAGGAAGAGCAGCCTGGTCCAGAGGTGGGAAGGGAAAATAAGGTGTGGAAAGAGAGAGACTGCAGCCAACACAACAGTTATTCTGACTATGACAGAGAGTCTTTTAGCTCACCTCCCTCTCTGCTTGTCTGGTTAACAGGTTGAGAAGACAATCAAGTTGTCATTTATTGATAAGAGCTTCTTAAGATAGGATGAATTTAATGACTTTGAATTAGTCACAGAAATAAAGTAAAATCCCATACCCAAGACAAATCAATAAAAATTAAAAATCACTACTCTCTTCTTAGAGATGTATTCGAAGATGTTTCCGCTGCCCCACAGGTGCCCAAGTTCTTTCCAGATGGATGTCTGTGATATCAGAAACAGCTGGCCCTGCCTGCCAACGTAGTAATTAATGGGGACACGGGGACAGACCTGCAGGGGCTGTCTCTGCCTTTACATACTGTTCTGAAAGCAAGAAAGAGGTTTTTCTGGAGATCAAAGTGCCAGCTATCCCACAACTTAACAAAAACAAATTACTAGTGATTATTTAAAAAAATAAATGTGAAGGACAGTGACTATCCAGGAGAATAGGCAGAGGCTTACACTTATTATGGCTTCAGAATACTCACTTCCAATCTCGGGAGATGAAATACTGCAGCTCTAAGAGACGGTGTTCACAATCTTCCACCATTTTCTCTGTGTATAAATGTTCCATCAGGCACGAGAGGATCCTGGGCAGAAAACAGGGGTGAAATTATAACAAGGGGCAGTTCTGGCTCAGAACTCTCATACCAGTACTTCCGTGTCTGCAGAAAAAGCCATTTAGCTATTTTCCTAGGCAATCAGGAACTTACTTTCCCAAGAATCACTCAGATTAACTCAACCTAACCGTGACAATGCCTTCTATCAACTTCAGAGCCACTTAGCACTGAGGACTCAGCTTATACAAGATCTGTGTGCAGCTGCTTTATAATTAGCTGTTTATTATGAGAAACTTCCAACCCATACAAGAGCAGAGAATCATATAATATCCATCTTCCCCTCCCATAGCTTCATCAATCTACGGCCAAGTTTGTTTTAACCCTATACCCCCTTAGATGACATTCTGAAGTAAATCCCAGATACCCTATCATTTCATTTGTAAATACTTCAGCATGTTTCTCTATAATATGGAAACATAATACCTTTATCCATCAAAGAAGTTAATTTAAAAATCCTTAACATAATGAAATATCCTGTCAGCTTTCAAAATTTTTCCAATTGTCTCATGCCTTTTCACGTCTGTTCAAATCAGGACCCAGAAAAGGTCTACATCCTGCATTTAATTGATAGTATCTTAAATCTACTTTATCTGTAGGTATTCCCCCCGCCTCCTTAACAGTTGGCCGAGTTGTTTTCCTATTGGTAAACAGTCAGTCTTCACAGTGTCTGTCTACTTCCTCCAACCTCCTTCCTTAAGGAAGAAGACCTTTCTCTAACCTCTTACCCCAGCATGAACAGCTGGAGGGTATGCATAGCAGAACGGTGAGAAACGTGGGCTGCATTTGTTTTACACAGTTGGGCACTGCTGGCTGCAGGCTATAAAGATTTTTGCAGAATGGGAAACCTGTTCTTTCCTGCAACCTGGTTTTAACAGCTATTTGTATATCATATAGGATAAAATCAATACGTGAGACTCCAGTGATTTATCACAGCATTTTACAGCTTTCCTAGATCTTGGATATAACTTCAGAGTTCACTGTGTCCACAATGAACACCACATTTTGTGTTTTATTTCAAGTATAATTAATTACTCTCCAATAATTGTCAAGAAGCCAACGTATATGAGTCAATATACAAATGGAATGGAAAGTATAAAGCCAAACAAAGCATGTATCATTTTATCCTGAGACTTTCTCTTTTATTTGGCCATTAAGCAGAATGATTCAGTGACCTAATGTCTAAGACTGCATTCACAGTCACTGTCAACAGATATCACGACAAAGCCAGGACTAGGTTCTCTACCTCACAGATGAGGCAGAACCCAGGTCTCAGTCCCAACACTAGTCTTAACAAAAGCTGGTATGTGTTCCTGTTTCATGAAATTTCAGTTGTTGAACCATCCGAAAGTCATTTGAGGCTATGTTCCCCATGTTGCGCTGCCAGATACAATATGTGGATAAATACCACAAACAAGATAACCTACATTGGGTCTCCGGATCTTATGTGTTTGCAGGCTGTCTGTATTACAGATTCACAAGCTTCATTCAAAGCTCTATCAATGCGGTAATCTGCACCAGGGTCAGTCTCCTGAATCAGTGTTTGAAGCTGGATTGAAAAAAAAAAAATAAGAAGGAAGAAAGAAAGTTACTTAACATCTAGGGTGAGCAGTGTTGTATCTTGAATCGGTTCTCAGTATGGGATATCACAATGTACTCTTAACACAGTGCTACGGTTGTCACTGGCCAAGCTCAACAGCTCTGGTCAAACATGTTGCAACTGGTTCCCCTACTCTGCAGGATTATAACTCATTGTAGGGACAGCTTGCCTACCTGATTGAACCATCCCTGGATATTTGCAGAACAGAAGAACCTTACAATATAAAAGCTGCCTCTATCCTCACATCTATTAATCAAATTATTGTAAATTTGATATTCAGTGCCAAGCCAGACCTGAGTGGAGAAGAGTCAACAGAAGATATTTCCAATAAGAGATCTGATTTGGTCTTAAAAATCTAGAATTTGAATTTTGCTGCAAAGACACTGGCATAAAACAAGTATACTCTGGTTCATTAAAAGGAGAGGTGAGATTTCAGTTGTAAGAAATATCAATTATAGAAAATAAGAATATAATATTACTTGTAATTTCCTATTTTTTCTCAACTTTTTTAATATACCTAAGAGATAAACCAGAGCTTGTCTATCACAGTATACAGAAAAATATTTGTCATTATGCAGCTGAAAATGAAAATTTATTCTTTCACATTTACTTCTGCTTCCAACCTTTGTCATTTGAAAGCATGAGAAGATGTGCCTCAGATTCTTTTTTTCCCTGTCTTTGAGGAGAAAGCAGCTGGGGCACAGAAGAAAAAGCTCTAAATTAAGGATGAGAAAACCTGAGTTCTATTAATAGTCTGGCACTGCCAGATATTAGCTCTGAGAACAAAGGCAAGTTGATTAACCTCTAAATTCCAGATTTTTTAACTGTGGAGGATTATAACAAAAAATAATATATAGAAGGTTGTGTAAGCTGCAAAGCTTTTTACAGATTAAAAATAATCATTATTACTACAGATGGGCAGCAGATGGTGTTTTGGGGTGGAAATCTTAAATAACACAAAGCAAATTTGAAAACTACAATCCTTCTGCTTGGGGCTCCCTTTGTTCCAAGTTAAAGAATTGGAGACATTTTGTGTCATGGATTTAGCCTCTGTAGGAGCCTTCTCTGAGCCTCATACATTTTGCCTACAAGCTCACAGAGGTTCATACAAAAGCAGTGACCCCATCACATATTTGGTCAGAGAACAAAGATCAAAAGAAAATGAAAAAAGAAAAACCCCAAATCTGTCTACTCTCAAAGAAGTCAACAAACAAGATGAGAGAAATAGGAAAAATTTCCAATTTCCTGGGATGGAAATTATTTATACCAATTCTTTGTGGCAATTTGAAGAAGCTACAAAATGCAGTGGTTAGTCAGTAGGAAGATTATTACTACTGTCAAATGACTACCAATTTTATTTATGATGTTTGCTAATGAAGACCAAAATATTTACATCTTTTTTTGAGAGACTGTTATTAAGCATTATGCAAGTCTGAAAATTTCTCTAAGAACCATATCAATTAAATATCCATGATTGACAGGCCAACTCTGAGCATCCTCCATGCATGCACCAGACTACAGGTTCTAAAAGATGACAGTGAGTGCCTGACAGAACAGGAGGTTAACAGCTCAAGGGAACACCACCACACCAGAATCCAGTGATAGCAGCGCGGGACGTTAACTAAGGACGTGCATGGTTACGCGATTATACGTCTATTCCTTCCCTGACTGCTTAGAAAAACCCAAGAAAACACTTCCAAAAAATGATTCGTCTAGAGGACAAACAGCAGTCTCTTTGGTCTAGGAGAGACTGGGCCCAGAGTTGCTCAGTCATAGCTGAAAAGAATTTAAGTTCATGTTCACAGGGTATTTGGAAGAGTATATACTCATTAATAACTATTCTGAAGCTTCACAGTTTGTTAACAGATCACTAAATCAGAGCCACCAAGCAGAAAACAAAGAAAATTAATGGTCAATCACAGACAAGTGTGGAAGTCTATTGCATCAAGAAAGAAAACTCTGAGAAACAAACTACTGCAGAACATTCCTCCATCTGGCTGAGGATAGATACTGAAGTAGACAACTGAGAACATTTTCTCCTTCTAGATCATCTATCTTCAGTTTTTGCCTAGTTCTTAATACCTAAAGTTCACTGTGATGACACAGATGATCCAGATAAATAAGCTCAGGAAGAGGAAGTTCCTCAGCAGATAAAATGTTTTAACATCAAAAATGGCAGGAGAAAATGGGTCCTTACCGCTTGCTGGCAGTTCATCCCAAGGTTCCCTTTCTCCCCCCGCACCACCTTCATCAGGCAGTGCAGGGTCCGCCCTTTCCGATGCAGCCCAGAGCAGTGGTGCTCGATCTCCCCTCGGCAGCTCAGGATGATCTCGGGGCTCAGAGAGAAATCTTCCATCAGCATGCGGCGGTAGTCCAGCATCTCCCCCTGGCACTCGCTGCTCACCTGCCGCCCTGTGCGGAGGCAAGGCACAGCACCGCGGGCATCGGGGTCAGATGCTGCCACCCATGGGAAGCACAAGTCTACCCCTCGACTCCAATATACGACTGAAACGCTGAGAATTCAGCAAAAGCTTTATCAGCATAAAACTCCAAAGACTAGGGCTTACCTTGTCAGTGTTCTGTCTTACACAGATCTATACTACTGAACTAAGAATGCATGTGTTTTGCCAACAGAAGTCTTATCAGTATAAGATAACTACTAGGGTGAAAATGAAAGCCAGGAAAATCCCTGGCTTATAGCCTCTAAGCTTTCGGAAAAACACTTCAGACACTCACTACGGCTCCCCAGCTCTTCCTTGAGCTGTCAATGCCATCTGCGAAAACTTACTAAAACACAGCAACAACGGGACTGTGGCACGCTGCCGTGCTGCGCTCGGCCGTGGCTGGCTCTGCAGCCCCGTGGACGGTGGCCCGCCAGGCTCCTCTGTCGGTGGGCTTCTCCACCAAGAACACTGGAGCGGGTTGCCATTTCCTTCTCCAGGGGATCTTCCTGACCCAAGGATCAAATCTGCATCTCCGGCATTGTAGGTGAATTATTTACCACCAACGTATAAATGACACGTAACAAACTACACTTTTAAAACATGTAACTGGATAAGTCTGACATACATACGCATCAGTGGAACCATCGACATAATCAAGATACTGAACATATATCCATCAACTCCAGAAGTTTCCTCATGTTCCTTTAGAATCCCTCCCCTTCCTCTCTACCACTCACCTCATGCCCAGTCAACCACTGCTTTGCTTTCTATGACTACAGATTGGTTTACTAGTTTGCAGTTTTTAGAAGCTCATGTCAATAAAGTTCATATAAAGGTTCATATAGATGGAATCACATGCTATGTATGAACTCCTCTTTGGGGTCTGACTTCAGACTTTTTGAGTTTCAACCATGAATCAATAGTGTGTTCCATTTTACCGCCAAGTAATATCATCCTATTATGTGGTTATACTACAATTTGTTTAAAATTCTTTAAACCATTTATGGACATTTGGGTTATTTCCAGTGTTGGGCTATTACAAATAAGCTGTTATGAGCATTCATGCACGAAAATTTATATGGACATGTGGTTTCCCATCTCTTGGGTAAACATCTAGGAGTTACACGGCTGGGTCATAAGGTAGATGTATACAGAACTTTTTTAAGAAACTGGCAAGCTACTTTCCAAAGTGGCTGTGCCATTTAAATTCCCATCAGCAGTGCAGTTCCAGTCCTTTCACACCCTTGCCAGCACTCAATGTGGTCAGACTTCTTAGTGATAATAGGATTACTGGAGTGGGCAGCCATTCCCTTCTCCAGGGGAATCTTCCTGCCCCAGGGATCAAACCTGAGTCTCCTGCACTGTGGGTCGATTCTTCACTGTCTGAGCCACCAGGGACTCGCAACAATCTATATAACTTCTATGAATTATCTGTTCATAGCCTATGGCGTGTACTTGTTGAGTCTTTTTGTGTTTCCTGTTAATTTGCAGTTTAAGAAGATTATCTATTTTTTTAAAAAATACCAAATTAGATGTCATACTGTTTTATGATGTGCCTTTACTAGTCAACAATCTCCACCTTTACATTTCAGGAAAATTTCATCAAATACCCAGACCATAATCAAAATTCTCCAAATTGCCTTCAAAATGTCCTTTGTTTGGTAGTCAGTCCAAGACCATGCACTCTCTCTGGTTGCTATTCTACTGGCTTTTAAGTTTAAGAGATTTTAACTGCCCAGATTTAAAAAAAAAAAAAAATCACCACAAACTTCTGAGCTTTAACAACTGATCTTTTCCCACCTAACTTTTAATCACTAGTAAATTGTCCCGGCATGATTAATTAAGCCACTAGGAACTTCATTTTTAATAGCCTATAGTCCACATTAAGAAATATTCCTTTTTTGAAAAATTTTTTGGCTATGCCAAAACATGCAGCATGTAGGAGCAAACCCTCACCCCTGCAACAGCAGCACAGAGTCTCAGCCACTGGACCTCCAGGAAGGGCCCAAGAGGTGCTCTTTCTTAAGGACCCTGACCCTACAGAAGCACGAAGCCTCAGCCACCGGGCCTCCAGGAAGGGCCCAAGAGGTGCTCTTTCTTAAGGACCCTGACCTTTAAACATCCTTCTTGATTCCTTTGTCAAGGATTCACTTTTGGACTGAACAGACTCTGAGTCTGACCTTATGAGATAATCCTTTCTTCCTTTTCGGTTTAATTGCTTCATAAACACCGTTAGACTAATAATAGTACTTATCACTTACCATATGCTAAGTGCTATGTCAAATATGTTCAGTCCTTGTAAGAACACCTCAACACAGGTAATGTGTTTTTGTTTTACAGACAGAAAAGTGAGGTTCAGAGAGATTAAGAAGCATAAACAATGGTCACCCAGCCAGTTAAGTTTTTGCTGAAAGAGTCATAATTTGAAGTCTCTCTGACCCAAAGCTAATGTGCTAAATCATTATACTTCCCTGACTCTCCTAAAACTGCTGTGCAACAAGCATTTTAAAAATTAAAATTTGAATTTGAGAAATAAAACTTAGAAAAAAAAAAAGCTGGGACGTAAAGAAAAACAGAATTTAAGGCCATTAAGAGGAAAGGCCTTCAACAAGACTGAGGGCCTCCAAGCAATCAGCCTAGAGTTCTGCTTCCATAGAAAGACTCTTGAGTCATAGGGACAGGTATACTCAAAAGAGCTAACACAGGAGGAAAGATCCAAAAAGGAGTGGAAAAAGATAAAAAGAAATGAACTCTCACCTCTATGCACAGCTGACTCCAGACACATCAGAAGGTAGGACAGCCTGGCTTCCCGGGACCGGGGAAGGTTTTCCACGTTGCACCGGTATTTCTTCAAGTCACTCTTACAGGATTTGGCCAGTGAATAACTGACTTTATAATCCTGGGCAATCAGCTTCTGGCGGGTTGTTAGTGCTTCTCGACACTGAGGAGAGAGTGCAGCAGGAGAGCTGTGAGACTGCTCACGTGGTCCAGCCGCTCACATGTGCCTCTAAGACAAGCAGAGGCTCATGGCCAGGCACAATAAGCAACTGCAGTCGTTAGCAAGATGTCTGTGTTTGAGTCTGGTTAAAATGAGCACAGGTGTGCTGAAACAGAGTGGCAAGAAGGAGCGATGTATGAGTGGGCAACTCTGGAATTCTATGGTGAGCTGCTGATTGTTGCAGCAATAGCAACTGTCCAAACACATAAATATTTGGTAGATTCTCACACATCAACTTGACAATGTATTCTTTTCCTCTTCAACAAATATCCCTAAAGTAAATTTCACCAGAATGAAAGTGGCAACTGACATAACACCCTGGAAGTTCCACTCTTGTACTTGTTAATTATTCAACAGTAAATGATATAAGAACTGAAATAAAAAATAGTTCTTCAGCTGCACAGGAAAGTAAATGACAAGACACCAAGGCCCCAAATAATTACTTTTAAAAATCATAAGAGTCTTGCATGCATTGAGGGACAGAGGACTTACAGTAATGAGAATGCTTAATGAGGCAGCTGCTGAGAAATTCAGTCGCTAATTGCCTATGAAGCACACTGGTTTGGTTAGTCGAAACTTCTTGAGTACATAGGGATGGGTTCAGTGTAACTTTGACTAAAATTCTTTGATTTTACTCCCCAAATTGATTCCCCATTGACTTCCCTAAGTCCAGATATCACGAGAAGCTTCACTTTTTTCGTTCACATTTAATATGCTTTGGTTTCCTACTAAAGGCCCAGTATTTTATCTCTGAAAGGTTAAGCTGTATCAGTATTTTATATTTTGGTATGAGTTTGTATTGTTTGAGAGGATCTGAGAAAGCTTTTAGGAAAATGAATAAAATGCTGATCTGTTTCAAAGAAATACTTACTTTTTCACTCATGGACTCTTCAAATTTATGGTTAAAGAGGCACTTATATACTCTGCCTTCACCAGCTTGTGTCTGTAAGACGGAATACAACACCATCACCATCACCATCACCATCATCACTAGCTAAGTAGTCACGCTGGGCATAATTCATAATCTTATATAGGACCTTCTATTAAATTATTATAATGCTGACTATCTTTGAACACATGACTCAGCCGTTTACAAAATTTAGCAGCCTTTGAAAGAAAACAATGATTGCAGTAAATACGGAAGAAAAATTTCCCATGGCACCTGGCTCCTGTCACGTGCTCCCAGATGCACTTACTGTTAATTAGTGAGCCAAGAGAAGGGCCAATGAGTCTCCCTTCTTATGACTTAACATCAGCGTCGGTAAAGCTCTGGCAGTGGCTCTGTTCAGTGGTTCCCTTATATTAACTCACAACAGCAGACAGAGTGGGAACATACACCAGACACTCTTCAGTCCTTTGTGGTAAAGGTGGCGATTATTTCTGACTACAGGGTTAGAAAGTTGTTCTATAGAGTATGCAGGGAGTAACCAAGGACTTGGTTTTAAAAGTTGGCTGTCTGCTTTTTCCTTCATCTTAGCCCAAACCACCTCAACATAAATATGTAATATGGCCAAGTTTTAGCCATGGGATATACGTGAATGGGATTCCCTGGTAAGATAGGATTCCTATATGTAAAACAGACTTCCAAGAACTGAATTGAGAAGTGAGATAAAGTAGAAAGAACATTGCAGTGGAGACTGACACCAAGTGTTCCCTAGATATCACCTCTGGCCTGAGCAGCCAGTACCCAGATAACTTCCTGTTTTCCTGGGACCTACTCCACCTTCCATTTCAATGGCTTTTCTACATGTGACAGCGTTGGTTTAATTTTGGAATCAAGTATCAAAAAAAAAAAAGAAAGAAAGAAAGAAAAGAAAGAAACTAGGAAGAAAAGGAAGCAAAGAAGAACAGTTTCTGAGCTGACTCACATTTTCACAAAAACGTTCCCGATCATCTCGGCAGGCAAAATACAAATGCCGGTCTAAGTGAAAGTCGTCCGAGGACAGCTCTGCCACCCGCAGAATGGCTTTCTTGCAGAGTTCAGAGACTTGAACCTTAGGGTCTCGTTCTTCCGCTTCCTTCACCAGGCCTTTCTCCAAGCATGACACCACCTCGCCCTGTGAATGTGCATCCTAAAATAGCAAGGATACAACCATTTCAAAACTCTCACCAAGATGAGCTTCAAAATAAACATCATTTAGTTAAAACCAACAAACAAAAAACAACAAAAAACCTCAGCACAGAAGTTTACCAGTGTTCTACTGAGGCACAGGGTGGGGTCCATCTCATTGTGGAAGTTACAGAAGATGTCCTTGATAATCTTTGGTAAGACTGTTAATACTATAAACAGAAAATACAGATCCTGGGAAATCTAAGTCCGTTCAGTTTGCACTAGAAACAGAAACCTGACTTTTGGAGTTTAAAATGTCAGAATTTCTTTTTCTGCGACTGCACCACACAGCATGTGGGATCTTGGCTCCCCAGAGACTGAACCCACACCTGGGACGCCACAAAACATCGCAATTTTAAAGAATCCCTGCTCATTTACCTCTAAGAGCTACATGTTTCTCAAATAACAGTGCTTTAGTCGAGTTTAAAAAATAGGACAAACCAAGAAATTTAGTGAGGAAATATGCTATAGAGACCCTCCTTCTCTATTTTCTATTGTCCACAAAGACCCCCACTTTTAGAGTAATGTTCACTTTGATGTTTCAGATTTATCTTAATGTGATTTAACAAGATTACCACCAAGTATACAAACTGCTTTTGAGAGCTTTCCTAAAACCATCCAATTATCTTCAAGTGTACATTGCATCAACCCCATAGCAACCACAACAGGAAAAATCTTCCCTAAACATTTTCAGAGTTCTAATCTTCTATACTCAGAAGATATGCTTCAAAAACTTGAGAGGTATATCTATAAATACAGCAAACCAAAGCAACAGAAAATAGTGTTATCATTTACTGACACATATACACACACAGGCACATAAGATCTCATTATAATAAAATACCACATTTATGAAGCCATGAGACTCCTAAAATTAGGTAGGGAAACACTTGTTTTACTAAAATTTCAATTCAACAAGAAACTATGTATTTTTCCCTTTTGCTGTAATAGGGTTTGTCCCATAGCACATTAATCTCCAAGTACTTTCTAGAAAATGTTCATGCTCTCTCCTAACACACCCGTGAAGGGGAATAAGAGCTGTGGAACCTACAGTGCAGCTGAGTAACCAGAGCTGCAGAACGTCCGGCACCCAGCTGACAGTCCACCAGTGTTTTTTTGGACCTTGGAGTTCCATGAAACTCCTACAGTTTGTATGTGGGTTATGTGCATTTTTCCTGAGGAGAGTTCATAGCTTTCATTAAATTTCAAAAGGTGTTTTGGTCCAGAAAAGATCAGGAAGCGCGTTACACTGGCATATTCTCGTGCCTTCCTATTTTCTGTCTGTAGCTCAAACTCTGTCACTAGCTTGAAGATTCCATCCAGTGCTTAGAGATCTGAGTACCAAAAAGTATTATTAGGGAGTTATTCTGAAGGGAGAAAAAAAATTCTGATGGACAACTGAAAAAAAGATAAGGAGAGAGAGGAAAGTGGACACAAACCCCACAAATTCAGGCTTAAAACAAACCTGTGACAACAAAGATTTGGAAACATATCAATCACTTATTATTTACAGTTTACAAGAGATTATGATACATATGATTTTATGGTATAAAATAATGTCTTATACCAAAGTCAAGTAGCTCATAAAACACCTTACTGAGATGGTCACTAGCAGTTAGGTCATAATCATACAGAAGAGGCTGCAAAGAACAGCACGTTAGTCACTTCTCCATTTAGACTTACTTAGCCTTTAGTTCCGGCTTCACAGGGTCAAGAAATGATTTCCCTGCAATGAATCTAAACGTTTCTCTGTACACTTAGGGTTCACAACTGTTTAAACATAGCAGCATCATGGTGTGAGACCCTCTAAGGAATGGGAAATGCAATTGTAATTCTAGCAGTTATAGCACCACATACTGGCATTAGGCCCGAACATCACCTCCGTTAGATGCTCTCTTTTATTATTATCGTAACTTTAGAAAATTTTTTCAAATCAAAGATTTTTCAGGAGTTCTTCTCAGCTCCCCAGAGTCTCTGAGCTTTCCAGGTCAGCCAGTTTGAGTTACAAAACTCAAATGTATGCAAATATTTGATAAAGAAGACTGTAGGGTTATTACTGAATACAAATGAAAGCAAGGGACTGTACCCAGCATTTAATCTACAAGAAATGAAGTTACTCGGGCTTAGATTTTAAAACGGCAACTTCTTAATAGGCAAGCTTGACATATGCATAACAAATGATCCTGTAAACGGAGCTACAGTGAGTTTAAATTCTACCGTGGTGAGACAAATGTCAGTCTTAAAGCTAGTATACAGTGTCCGTGTAAGTGCTCAGCAGCTCAGTAGGTAATGTTTTTTCTTCCATACATCTTGTGCTTTAAAATATATATATTTTTGAAAGACCAGAGAATGACAACACAAATCAGGAAAACGGGCAAGAACTCAGTTTTCATCTCTGCTATTAACTGTTCTCCACTTCAGCATCTGCGATGTTTTTTTGTGATCTACCTCTCTAGATAGAGACAAAAAGAACCTCTGAACTATTCACAGCAGTTGGTTTTAAAAGGCGAGAATGAAACAATGGCACAACTGCTGAGTGAAAAGTATAAACGGAGTAATAAGGAGGCACATGTCCACAGCTGAGTTCCTGTACCGGATGTCGCATTCTGCTTTCTCTTCAGATGATATGAATTATCTACATCTACTTTCAAAGATCTGCTTTTTCTTTTTAAAAATAACTATTAAAAAATATTTATCTAGAAAATTCCAAGTTTTATTAAATATATAGCTTTTATTTTTAAAATTTACATATTCTAATAATCTGAAAAAAATCATTATGTTTTCCAATCATGTTCATACAAGAGGCAGGGTACTAACAGATTAACCATGAGCCCTCTTCTCTGACTTTTGGAGGTCAGTTGAAAGCCAGGCACAGAGGAAGCTGCAAGCTTCAGTCTTTCAAACAAATTTAAACCTGATGAGTGTGTTCTCTTCTGCGGTCAGAAGCTGATTTATTAATTTTCAGAATAATTTTCCATATCTAAATAACTTGACTTCAGAGAAGTCAATTATATTTGGAAAAGGCAAGGGAGGGCTGACGACAGACTGCCATCATTTTTAGACCTGGCTGTGGCATTAGCACGAGGGGCCTGGTGAGCTACAGTCAGGCCACAAAGAGCCAGACACAACTGAGCACGCACGCACGCGTGCGCACACACACACGTGCAGAAAGGGACACGCTTTTCCAGAAGCCCCTCTAGGGTGCTAAGGTGAGGGCCTGGTATAAAGAGAAATCCATCTAACCAGCACGTGAAACAAACGAGGAGAATTACAAACATGTGCTTTTGGATGCCCCCTATAACATTTTTTGTTATTTTAACAAAGCTGAAAAATCAGCACTCACTGTCACATCTTGGGGCTCTGGCACTACTATTTTCTGCCACTGTTCAAGTCAATACAGATTTAGTAACTCGTACACACAGCCCAAAGCAGGTTTTATCTGGACAATCCAGATTGCTACTGGGAAGCCAGTGAGCAACTATCTTGGTGGGCAATGGGGAAGAGCTACTGTAGGGAGAGGTGGATTATAATGGTCTGTTCTACAGCACGGACCACTGACCACAAATATGACAATGTGCCATCACTGATTCCTGAAAAGTGTCTGGAACACATATGTGAAGATTTTTAAGAGTGAGATGGAATTGGATATTAATCCTCAGCACCATAAATAAAGTCACAGGAGCTTTTGAATTATCAGGGTGACTTACGTGCTTTTGTGCCATTTCTAAAATGTGTTGGGAAAGCCAAGAATCAGTCTTCTTTATTAAAACTGGCCTCTCATGAGCTGCCTAGAAGCTGTATGCCAGTCCACAGAGCTCTCAAGATCGACTCAGGTGCCCTGGGAAAGGGCCAGAGCCTTGCGCTGGAAGCAAAGGGTATTTGGTGACAGCCAGACAAAGACCAGCCCTCAAAGCTTCATCTGAACTGGTGCGTGCAGTTCCAGAACTCTACCACCATGTCCCGGCCGAGAATGGAGGCCTGCAAGCAGTGCCCTGAACAAACAGAGGGCAAGGAGACAAACAGGTTTTGCTCTCGTACTCCCTAAACAGAATAACGAGCAGCGGCAATTAATAGCTGATGCCATCCACAGCTCTCAGCTACCTCTCCCGCCAACACCTACTACTTCTCAGGAGTTTTCACTTCTGCTGAGCAAACGGATTAGGCACAAACCTGACTGATCCTCCACTGTGATCTTCTGGACAACAGACCAATAAGAACAAAGAAAGATCACATATAATTAAGGAGGAAGAAACTAGGGAGTTAGTGTCTTTCCTGTCTTTACTAAAACTAGTTCTGACATGAAGATAACACATATCCTATTTACAGAGTACCTTTCTTTTGGCAAGCTAGTAAGTACCCTTCACATATTTTAAAATTTTCTAATATTTAAATATGCTATCTTTTGTACTGGTGTGTTTATTAAGTAATTTTTGTAGACAACAGTGAGGTATGGTAAGAATGGTTAGAGAACTTGAGTCTCTCCTAATCCAACTACTTTTCCCTCAAGACTATAGAAAGTTTTTTCCAGAGGAACATTACAGGTAAGAAGTGGTAGCTGGTTTTGCATTTTGAAGGTAATACTAATCTTAGCAGATATTAATTCCTCTACTTCCCCATGCAGTATTGAAACGCTTGGTTACAAACAGATAAAGTGCATCCACAGGCAAACTAGCCTTAGATATTGGGGCTGTCTGGACCTCAACTTTGAGTCCAGCGCCAGCTCTGAATCTTCTCCATGCCAGTTATACAAAGCTGTTCATTCATCAAATCTGTAAGATCCCTTTGGTGAAGCCAGTGAAGGAGAGAGGTACCTTTTCTCCAAGCCGAATGCTCCCACACTTCAGAATGTTGATGTCGTTTTTACAGTCATCCATGAAGCCGCAGATGAGCCGGTAGTCACTGAAGATGATAGCTGTCATCTTGGTGACGTACTGGTGGCACTGGTACTCAGTGATGTTGCCTCGGTGATCCACCAAGCAAGAAACCAAGTAACCTTTTCCAACTGGTTCATCAGCACACTCTTTGATCTGCTCAAAGGAAAGTGGCTGTTTTAGGAAAGCATTCTATTCTCTTATCAAACCACCTTTATGAAAGAGAGAATGACATCTTCTTTTTTCTTCTTGAAAGAAAGAAAAGGAAAACACTGAGAAATGCTTTTGTTGTAAAGGAAACAGTGTGTGTGCTATGCTGTTAAGACTTTTGCGCTTCCTAGGAAATATCTTATTAATGTGTTTTGCAAGAAAATACCTAAACAAATGCTTAGGTAAAATCCAGGTTTAAATGAAGTAAAACAGCTTTTTTTAAAAATAAAAAAATTCAGTTTATTGAGAAAATTTCTTAAAATGTATTTTATTGAAAAGAGTTTTTGACAGCTCTTTTAAAAATGAGTCTACTGAGAATTACCATTACCCATGCAAAGAATGCAATGGATAGTGATAAGATTAATCTAAGGCATAGGTCTGAAAAACAGGTGCAGAACTAAAGTCCAGTTGCTATCTCATGCCAACCTACACAGCAAACTATTATTGTTAGATAAGCCTAATTATTAAAGGGGGGTTGTACTATTTTACCTCTCGACATGACATTAATGTGTTCTGAATTAACTATGGGTCTGGGCATTTTTTTTTTTTTTTCTGTAGTGCTACTTTACTTAGAAAATAGGTAAGAGAGAAGGAAAAAATGTGAAGGATTTAACTCTGTAAAGAGGCAGACTATTTACTTTCCATTTCTAACGTCTGGCAAATAAATTTCAACTTAATGTGTTTGTAAATAACACTGAAGGCCTAACTGATGGAGATGAGCAGAATTAAAGTAGAAAAGGAAATGGGCATGTTTTTTAACTGAGTAGACTCCCAGCCTCACCACTGTGGTCTGAAACAGAAACATGTTTAAAAATGATGTTCAGTGCAGTCTGGCAAGAAGTCCAGGGAGGGGAAGGCCACTGCAATTCTAATTTGGGTCGTTTAGACATATGGTCTAGTGGATCAAGCAAAAGTGGCCCCACATGGGTAGTGTCTCTGCAAAGCGCATCCAAAACCACAAGTGCTAAGGAAGGAAATTAGGCTAAAAATGTTGAAGTTCAATCATAAAAAGTGCAATCTACTTACAGGGTTTTAAGGTTGAATTATAAAGCACAGAGGGTTGTTTGGAAAACGTCTACTGCATTTGGAGAAATTAAAAACAAACAAAAACGGCAGTTTTGACAAGAGGAAGGAGCCGAATGTAAATGTTTATTTTTAATATAAATGAGAAGGGAATGTTTCGTTGGTTTTTTTCTGACCAACAGAGACCATTCTCCATTCTTATACCACCTCTGGTAAATATGTACGCTTGATAAGACAAATACAATCTCCTTTTCCAGAAGGCACAGGGTGAAGGACACACCACACACTAATAGTCCTATAAGCCACTGGGTCTCTTCATGCCTAACCCCAGTATCAAATCCAGAGCAAGTCACAGACTCAGTTCAAGAGAGAAAATTGTGTTTATTTTCAAAGAAGCAAACTTGGGAAATTAAACAGCCTCCCACTGGCTTCAAGAGGCAGCAGAGATCGTCAACAGTCAACAAGCTGAATGCAATTCTTCCAGTCTAACCCTGGGCTCTTGTTTTTGATGATGCCTAAGAAGAGGGCCCTAAATGTACTTCCAAGCAAAGGGCTTTTCTGTTTGTGATTTTTTTAAAAAGTAAAACAGATAAGTTTCAAAAGTAAAAGGAGAAATACTGCTTAAAAATCTCAGTGGTTATAATTCAACTAATGAAAAAAGCCCTGCATGAGAAAAAACAGGCCTACTGGAAGACACCTGGGTTTTTAAAACAATGAAGAGCAAGTATTCAGACAGGCTCTACTAGGCAATCGATGGTTTAAAATCGGAAGAAAGACTGCTAGACAGTTTGAATTCAAGCCTGAATTAAATGTATATTTAGCTTCAATCACCTGAGATTTTATTGAAACACGGAGATGTTGTACCTATTTGTATTTTGGTCCACCACCAATTACAACCAGAGGTAGTGTCTGAATTAAAATTTTACGCCTTTTTCCAACCATTGTATTGGAGAGAAGTTTAAAAACAAACAAACAAAAAACTTCTAAGAATGACAATGAAAAACAGCACTAAATCATCAACATATTTATGAATGGAAGTAAAGTCTGATGCGGCTGGGGAGCAGATTCTTAAGAAACCACTAGAGAAACGCTACAGTGCCTCTACTTTTGACATAATGCGAGAGGAAAGCAGACAATATCTGACCCAATCGTGGAGAGTAAATGAAAAGCTCGGTTTGCAGTCTTCAGTGGTTTTATGATGCTGTTTTCCTCCTTGGAAGAATGACTCCAAAGTCAGGAAAGAGGGAGATGTAGAGTAACGTGCTCTATGTTTCCTGATAATTAACCTTTCCGGCTGCAGTGCGGCCTCCCTCTATAGCGGGCGAAGCACCCCTGTCGCGCGAATCTGCTACGCAACCACAACGTCCTCCGAAAGATCGCGCGGGGGCCACAGCGCGGCACACACACTGCAAGGCAGCCAGTGCTGTCTCCTCACTCATCGGGCTACGCCCGGGCAGCTTGCGGGATCTCGGTTCCCTGAGCCGGGACTGAGCCTGTGCCCCGTGCAGGGGAGGCAGTCTTAACCACCGCACCAGCAGGGAAGTCCCAACAGTCTCATTTTACAAACACAGACAGATGAAACCAACAAAGAGTGAAGTTATTCTGAAGAATCTGCAGATTCTCTGAGCGAAATCTCCACACGGCACTCAACCTGGAATGTATAGTTAGTCACATAGTGAGCCAAGGGAGTTTGAGGTACGTAATACCGAATCTAAAAGCTGAACATCAAAGATTTAAAATAAGCTATTCTATTCTGAAGCCCCAACATATTTGAAGAAGGGTCACTGCTTTAAAAGAATAAAGCATATCTGATTCAGTAGTAGAAGGCTTGAGGAAGAAACCAGGTTCTCCAAGGTCCCATAAAGAGCTAAGTGAGGTGCATAAGCTGAGGACTTACCTGGTTGGAGTAGGGTGTTCCCTAAAAGCTCAGGAGAAGATGGTCCTAAGTCATCAAAAAGGTAGTGAGGGGACTTGCCTGGTGGTCCAGTGGCTAAGACTCCGAGCTCCCAATGCAGGGAGCCCAGCTTCAATCTCTGATCAGGGAACTACATCCCACATGTCACATCTAAAGACCCCACAACTAAGACCCAGAGCAGTCAAATAAATAAGCATATTGAGACAAATCTATACAATGCAAGATCTCTGATTATTAACTTTGAGATAGAAAAGTAGCAATTATTTCCTTTGTGATTCTTTCAGTATGTAGAAATCCCCAACTTCATAGAATTTCTACCACTAATTCTAAAAGAAAATTAATTACAATTTTCAGTACCACAATTTCCACTAATATCATTTGATATTTACACTGAGCCAAGAGAAGTAATAGAAAAATATCACCAATTAGCATACATGTAATATTATACACATTTTCAGTAATTATTTTCGTCTTTATACGTAATATCCATTTATAACAATATATATAACTTTTTCACAAACCTATCTAATGCTAACTCTTATTATTTGGAGCATATGCCTCTGTGGTTCAGTTGGCCCACGTGCACAGCCAAAACACTTAGGACTGCTTATGAGCCTCCCGGGAAACCACCCTGACACGCCTCAGCCATAAGCAGACTGTGCAATGTGTGAGGGCACTCACTGATGACAGGAGTGACTGTATTCTCCATCTGGGGACAAACAGAGCCTGACTTCCAACCTGCCTGAATCAACAGCATCCTACTGCGAGTGCAGATGAAGAAAAAGAAGTCTGATTACACGCCCCCCCCGCCCCCCCTTGGTCTATCTCTGAACCAAGACATGTGTGAATGCCAAGAGAAGCAGAGTAGCTGAGTCTCTCGTTCCTCCCTCAGCGACTGGTCTGGTCAACAGATGTTATTTTCTCTTTCAGGTCATTGAAGAGCCACAGAACTCTTTCTTTCACCACCTACCTCTGATATTGTAGACTTGCAAACTTCTCTGGCCACAGATTCAAATTTTGGGTCTGTAGTGAGGTTCAGCTTATAGTTCCATAGCAACTAGACACAAGAGAAAACACAAAAAGCAAACAGACAGCTCAGAATAGCATGGAATTTAACGTCAGTGGTTACTAGCAATGACAAACTTCCATCATACAGGCAGATAAAGCATATTGACACTTCAGTTGATGGACAAAAAGTAAGACTAAAATGTTACTGTATTTATAGATAAAAGCAAAAAATGTGGAAACAAAATAAAGCACTACCATTCAAACATATACTTTTTTCTATTTTTACTTAAGGACAAATTTTTGTAAGTCAAGAAAAAATTAAAAATGAAAATTCCTGATAAGAGTTCCTCCAAGAAAATATAAATAGATGTACATGTCAACTTCTTCTTAAATCAAAAAGTCTAATGCAGAAACTCAGAACTGGAAGGCTAAGGTACAGATTTCACAACCAACAGTGCTTTTCCCATGCTTTTTATGAAGGGATGTCGTCCAGAGTCTAATTTCCAAGTGTATCTTTCTTTACTCCTCTAAAACCCTCAACTTGACAAGTACCTGATAAGGTCTGTTTTACACAACTGTTTCAACGCTTCAAACTATGAAATCCCTAAAGCCATTACTATTCACAGGTGAGGGCTGAATATTACTTTATCTTTGCAGCTTCAGTTAAAAAATTTCAATACATGATTCAATTTCTGAAAAGCGGCAAAAATGAGCTCTTAAACCCTGCTCAGATGGAGAAACAGAGCAGGGGCTTTCTATGATGCAGGACACGGAGAAGCCTTTTTCTCAGACTGCTTCACTCCATGACTAAAGAATACGATCACTCATTCACCGACTCATTCAAACATCTGCTTAGCACTTCTGATGGTGTATCACACACAGTCTAATCTCAAGGGCTTCGAAGACTATTACAGGAAACAGAAGCAAATGTCTGAACACATCTTGAGTTAGGAAATGGAGGTTAAAGCAGGAGGAAAAAGGACAAAGACTGTCCAGCGGTGCCTATGGCCAATGGCAGGTAATGTGACCAAGTATAATATTCGGTTAACTGAATCACAAGATGTCACAGGAGTAATGCAATCAGACTTACAAATCTTTCTTTTTCCCTTTAAATAGTTTTTGAGGTTGTGTTATATTTTAAAAACCCTACCCCCCCCGTTCATGTTTTCTTCCACTGTTTTTGTGGTGTTTTACTTTAAATCTCTGACCTATCTAGACCTTACCTAGAGTAAGTCATCAACTTAAGCAGCCAATCTGCTTCTCTGTTCTTGCAGTCTCCCATTCAAAATACCAAATAATGTGGAGGCGGAGAGATTTCTTCCAGTACTGTCAGATATGTAACTACTCCTCTTTGAAGACACAACTCAAGTATCATCTCCACTATTACATGTTTCCGGACATCAACCCACCAGGGCGGAATTCACTTTTGTGGCCCCCTGGACTCCTACAGGCTTCTTCCGAAGCATTCGGTACTTCCTGCACAGATGTGATTTCACGTCAGCTCCTTTTAACGTTAGACTTTATACAGTGTGGAGACACAGATATGACACTGAATGCATTAGCTGCAGTTATCTCTGGAGTTCTTATCTGCCAGCGTGAACCTGGCTCCATCTTCGAGGCGTTTAGCTGTGTCCAGCTTCTACCAGTGCCTGGCACATAGTAGACGACTATATGATGAGTAAATGAAATAACGTCAAAAGACAAAACTCTTAAAATCGCAAACCTGACTTACAAAGAAACAATTTCACATGGCAGCTGTAACTGAAGAAAAAGTTACGTTTACAAATATTACTTGGCCGAGCTTGCCAGTTTCTACCATGGAGGACTATTTGTAGATTTATCAAGGCCCTTAGATAAGGTTGATCATTCTTTTGTTAAGATTAAGTACATTTAAGAAAACATTATGCTTCCCAGAACAAAGGAAGAGCATCCTAATATCTGCCATCATATACATAAAACACATATGGCAAATTATGGGAAATCCATACTTACATGATTGCAGTCTGAAGAAATTTCATTTTCAGGCTAAAAGGAAAAAAAAAAAAAGAGAGACGATGTTAAAAAAAAAATCCTCTCAAGTTTTCAAACACCAGCAAAATAAACTCAAAACAAGAAATCTGAATATTCAACTGATTATATTTTTTCAATAGAAGGAGCAGATTTTTAGATTGCTGAGGAGCAATATACCAGAAGAGCAGGTGAGACACAGCCCCTTGGCAATCCACGGTACAATCTGGAAACTGGGGAAATGGAGAGGAATGTAGTAAAGAGTTAAAGCAACACTGACAGAAGGATCCTCACACGACACTTCATAATTCTGAAAGCTAAAGAGGATCAGGCACAATATAGGCGTTCTTGCTTTACAGAAAGTCAGATATCTGAAAAAGGCAGGCTTACTCAAGAGGGCAGAAAAGGTCTGACAATGATTACAAGTTAGCCTCTTGTCACCATTAGGGGAAGCAAGGTGGTGGGCACACAGGGCCTCCCTGAACTATTTTTGTAACCTTAGGAGCCCATAACCTCGCAGGTCTATGATCAAAAATATAACACTGAAAAAAAACAAACTATATATTCCCATGAATAATTTGCTCATAAAGCCAGGTGCACACAACAGAGAATAAATGAACTTTCATTTCAGTGACATGAAAGTAGACGAGGCTATGCTTGAAGCTGCACAGCTTTGCCACACACTTCCTTAATGTCCTTGCTCATCCAGTAAAGGAGACACAACTGTCACAACGCACACAGCAGTAAAGTGCCATCTACTTCGAGTCTCCACAGCTTTCTAACCAGCCCAAGCAAAGTTAATTCTGTCTCCCCTCTATGAAATATTCCTGACAAAGGTTGTGAATGATGCCATTTTTCTAAATGAAAAGATTCTCCCTATTCAAGGAAAGAAACAAGGCAGTACAAAAAAGAGAAAATATTAGCAAGCTAAACAGACACACCAAGCATCACTTCAAGAAGAGAAAGGCTTCTGAGGGACTATTCATTCCACTACAGGCATTAATTCTAACATATAAACTCATTTCTGTATGAACTTATAAAATATATTAGAAATGACTTAGATTGCTAGGCAATTGTGAGATTATAACACACCACCTCTGAACTTTCTCCCTTCTTGTCTAAGTAAGAATAGACATTTTAATGCCTTTCTGATGTGTTTGAGTCTCAGAAATCCGCCTCCGTACTGTGACTTAATCTAGCTTAACTCTGCTCTCTTCATTTCAATTTCAAGTGCTTAGTTTATAACGCTTAACAGTTTATTTGCAAGAAAGCTTTCTTTTGTTTAGGCAGTTTTCTATCTATCCCCTCATCATCTACACTTTCCACTTTTTCCAGTCAATCAGTAATTCTACCTCTTTCTCAAAGCACATATGGCAATTAACATCACTAGCATTCTAATCCCTGAGAAAGGCAATGCCGAAGAATGCTCAAACTACCGCACAATTGCACTCATCTCACACGCTAGTAAAGTCATGCTCAAAATTCTCCAAGCCAGGCTTCAGCAATATGTGAACCGTGAACTTCCAGATGTTCAAGCTGGTTTTAGAAAAGGCAGAGGAACCAGAGATCAAATTGCCAACATCTGCTGGATCATGGGAAAAGCAAGAGAGTTCCAGAAAAACATTTATTTCTGCTCTATTGACTGTGCCAAAGCCTTTGACTGTGTGGCTCACAATAAACTGTGGAAAATTCTGAAAGAGATGGGAATACCAGACCACTTGATCTGCCTCTTGAGAAACTTGTATGCAGGTCAAGAAGCAGCAGTTAGAACTGGACATGGAACAACAGACTGGTTCCAAATAGGAAAAGGAGTACGTCAAAGCTGTATATTGTCACCCTGCTCATTTAACTTCTATGCAGAGTACATCATGAGAAACACTGGGCTGGCGGAAGCACAAGCTGGAATCAAGATTGCCAGGAGAAATATCAATAACCTCAGATATGCAGATGACACCACCCTTATGGCAGAAAGTGAAGAGGAACTCAAAAGCCTCTTGATGAAAGTGAAAGAGGAGAGAGAAAAAGTTGACTTAAAGCTCAACATTCAGAAAACAAAGATCATGGCATCCGGTGCCATCACTTGATGGGAAATAGATGGGGAAACAGTGGAAACAATGATAGACTTTATCTTTTGGGGCTCTAAAATCACTGCAGATAGTGATTGCAGCCATGAAATCAAAAGACGCTTACTCCTTGGAAGAAAAGTTATGACCAACCTAGATAGCATATTCAAAAGCAGAGACATTACTTTGCCAACTAAGGTCCGTCTAGTCCAGGCTATGGTTTTTCCAGTGGTCATGTATGGATGCAAGAGTTGGACTGTGAAGAAAGCTGTGCACCAAAGAATTGATGCTTTTGAACTGTGGTGTTGGAGAAGACTCTTGAGAGTCCCTTGGACTGCAAGGAGATCCAACCAGTCCATTCTAAAGGCGATCAGCCCTGGGATTTCTTTGGAAGGAATGATGCTAAAGCTGAAACTCCAGTACTCTGGCCACCTCATGGGAAGAGTTGACTCATTGGAAAAGACTCTGATGCTGGGAGGGATTGGGAGCAGGAGGAAAAGGGGACGACGGAGGATGAGATGGTTGGATGGCATCACCGACTCGATGGACATGAGTCTGAGTGAGCTCTGGGAGCTGGTGATGGACAGGGAGGCCTGGTGTGCTGCGATTCACGGGGTCGCAAAGAGTTGGACACGACTGAGAGACTGAACTGCACTGAACTGAGCATCTCTACTTGTGTTCATTTCCATTAACAATAATTTTGGTTTAAAGGGGCATTCTTGAAAGAAATTCAGAGCATCGGAGAATTTTCAAAGTAGTCAAATAAGATTTAAGTTACTCATGGGAAAAGTGCCCCATGCTCACAGCCCCAGGACTCACAGTAGCGAACTAACGGCCGTGTTAGCGTCCTGCTTCCCCACAGTGGCAGGCTGGGTTGTCTCTCCCAGCTTTCCACTCGTAATAGTATTCGGTATCCTTTGCCCTTGATCCTCGTACCTCTGCACAGCCTCCTGCTGTGGACTGAGTACACAGCCTGCTCCACTGATGCCAGGCCAGGCCGCTGACTTGCTCTGGCCGGTGAGACGTTAGCAGGCATGATACGAGCAGAGGCTTTAAATGCGCTCGGCTGGGCCTGTACTCTCAGACTCCTGCCACTCCCCATGTGAGGAATATGTACAGATAGCTGCAAGGACAAGGAGAAACACGTGAAGCAGAAAGCCCTTGAAGTTTTGAGGGTGTCTGTAATGAAGAAGAAAATGACTAACAAGCCTATCAGGAAAATGAAATAATAAAAATCTCAAAACCTTTAAGTTGTCATTAACTGCAACGGTCTAATTTAGCGACTCATATTAGTAAGCACGCAGTACCGCACCTCTTATGAAGGAGTGGCAGTCCACAGAGGTGTAAGTGAACTGCAAATCTGGAGATCAGGTTTGGTTTCTATCTCGCTCACTGTCCTGATTTGCCATTGACAATTTTTTTTTTTCTTTATAGATTTAGTTTTTCTATTCACAAAGAGAAGATGACAATATAGGAATGCTATGAGAAAAAGATTATGATGTTAAGTCACTGAGATTCATTGAACAGTTATAAAGAATTTTTAAGTGTAATTATCAATAATTTACTCTCATAAATTTTAAAAAGCCTATAGAATTAAAGGACAGAGTAGCTATTCAGAAGAACAGAAACCTGAAAAATACAAAATACAAAGTAGTAAACCCACAATACCAGCACAAATTAACTCTAGAAAAAGCAATACAAAAAAAGAAAATGCTACAGTTAAGCACTCAGCCATTTGATAAGAAATGAAAAGACAGAAATCTCAAGGAACAGAAACAGATGTGGGTGCTCACACAGGTGTGGGCCCAAGCCTGCACCGTTGCCATGAGGTCACAATCGAGTTACTTCATCAGACAGCACATCTCCTTCTGAGAATCTATACACGCAGACAGGCCTGATGATCTTTAACCTTAGGATATGGAGAGTATGGGGACTAACACCAGAACTATTAAGGAAGAAGAGGCTGGAGATTGCTTTCCTTTTATTAACAGTGAAATAACACTCTAAAGAAAATGATTCCAAGAAATCAACCAACAAGTAAATACCGAATACATATGAAGTGCCCGAAACTGTGCCAGGCATTGTTGCGGGATTACAGAGTGAGGCACTGGCCCTAACCACAGTTCACAATCAGCTGGAGAAATAAAACGCTGAGTTCAAGCAAATGAGCAAAAGCAGGCTTGAGCTGGGCCTGAACGTTCAGACAGGCCCGGGGCCGTTCCAAAAGGGACGCAACTCAGAAGATTCCCTGGAGCTCAGGAAGAAAATAACTGAAGTTTTCTGTTTTGAAAAACTCATCCTTTATACTTTCATGTTTTTGTAATATATGTTAGAATAACTGATATTTTATGAGTAACCCATATCTACTAGGGTAAGCTTAGTAACTTTTTCAAGTAATAAGAACATGATGAAGACAGAAAATTGAGAGGCGAAACCGCTCTTCTAACCAGTTTAGGAGTCCTCCCCTCAAACCCACCCCCCCTTCAAATCAGAGGCAAAGTGAAGGTTCCTAGCCTGTGGAAGCAGCAAATTAGAGGCAAGGCTTTGCCACAGAATTAGCTGCTCTCTATTACTCTGGAGACAGAAACGTGGACTTCGAGAAGTCTTCTACATCAAGCGTTTCCTCACTGGAATTTAAAAACCTGTTCCCTTAACAATGGAAAACTGGAGGGAGACAAATTTATGAAAACTCTCACAAATAACTTCCTGTTAAATTAACGATCAAATTTTGGAGAAGAGCCTGCTGAAGCCGCATATGTTAGTATCAACAAAAAACTCATTATGAATAGAGGAAAGAGAGAAAAACAATGCGACGCAGCCCCCCAGCCTAACAGCAGCGACTGAAACAGGAGGAGCGCAGGTAACGCTGCGAACGATGCGGCAACAGCACCGTGGGAGACAGCCTGAGCGCTCTGCGGCAGACAGCGCCGGGCAACCGGGCTGACGCCAGTGAAAACCGTGCAGCAGAGATAGGAAAGTCGTCACTGGACTGAGCCAGGCACTACATTTACTTCTTATAACATGACGGGGGGCAAGAAAAATGGTATTGTGTCCAGTTTACAGATAAAGATAGTGAAATTCACAGAAATCAAATTACATAATCAAAGGCGCATCGCTAGGAGGCAACAGAAACTGAAGTTTATTTAAGGACAGTAAATGACAACCAGTGCTTACTGGGATGCTTTCTACCTGGATACTTCTCCCCAAAGTCAGCAGCTCAGGGTGAGCACAATGACGGGGAGACCTTCGGGAGGAGCAAGAAAAGGAAATGTAGACAGGGACTTTCCTGGTGGGCCAGTGCTTAGGACTGTGTGCTTCCAATGCAGGGGGCCTGGGTTGATCCCACGTTAGGGAACCAAGATCCCACATGCCTCATGGCCAAACAAACGCCAAACAAAAAAATAAATCAAAGAAAGGTAGACAGGATGAATAAACGGAACAAGTGCTCTAGACTGACTTATTTGATGAATTCAGAGGCCAGCAGCCTGGGTAAGAAACTGGTAATTAGATCAAGCACGGATCTAGACTGGGGTTTCCCCAGTGGCTCAGTGGTAAAGAATCTGCCTGTCAAGGCCGGAGACGCAAGTTTGATGCCTGGGTCAGGAAGATGCCCTGGAGAAGGAAATGGCAACCCACTCCAGTATTCTTGCGTGGAGAATCCCATGGACAGAGGAGTCTGGCGGGCTACAGTCCAAGGGGCTGCAAAGAGTAGGACACGACTGAGCACGCATGGAACGGGATCCGGATGAGCCCTTCAAATAACCGTAACAGGTTACAAAAATCTTTCATTAGTTCATGTGACTTTTCTAAATCAGTGATTCGAATGTCTGGGATATTACTATACTTTGACCTCCTAACTGGGTGAGTAAGACAAGCCGAAACAGTTGATTTTAAGGTTTAACACCCCTAACCCTTCCTGTAAGTTCTGTAAACTCAGAATGGCTTTTAGGGATAGAAACTGTGTGTGTGTGTGTATGTGCAGGGGGTGCTGGGGGGAGGAAACCCAACAGGTTAGCAGTAGTGTCAGCTACAGAAGCTCCGTGATCTCAGGTGCGTCACTTCAGACCCTAGAGGACAGGCTTTGGACTAAAACAGGGATTTCATCACCTAGGATTCATGACAGACTTAGGAGTAAGGTTGTCTCGAAAAAGAACGCAGACTTCTGCGTGCAGGTATGTTTTCCTGAGAAGAGAATCCACAGTTGTTATCATCGTCTCAAAAGGATCCGTAAGTAAGTCGGAGAAAGACCAATATTGTATGATTACTGCTTATATGGACAATCTTAAAAAAACTAAAAGAGACACAAATGAACTTATTTACAAAACAGAGACAGACTCACAGACTTAGAGAACAAACCTATGGCTGCCAGGGGAGAAGGGTAAGAGAGGGACAGGGAGTGAGTTTCGGACTGACCCGTTCATTCTGCTGTATTTTACAGGAGTGACCCACGAGGACCTATGGAATAGCACGGGGAACTCTGCTCAGTATTACACAGCAACATAAATGGAAACAGACGTTCACAAAGAGCATGCACACGAATATGGATAACTGAATCACTCTGCTGTACGCCTGAAACGCAACATTGAGAACTATTTAGCCATTACTATAGCAGTCTTCAGAATAACAACCAAAGTTTATAATAAACACTAGTGACGCACTGCAATACCGTTTCCCCTTGAACGACATGGGTTTGAACTGTATGGGTCCACTTATAGTTGGGTTTTTTTTTTTTTAATAAATGTGTACTATGGTTTTTTTAAAAAGAAGCATTTATCTTAGATGATTGAGATTCTCTCCAGCTTTCTGAGTCTATAAAATCTGAGATGTGGAACTTAAAAATAGCCGTATTTCAATGCCACATCTTCTAATGCAGGTAATTTGCATATCATGATTAGGGTTCCTGCTGCTTTATCTTAATCATTCTCTGCTGGTCAAAATCAAAACAACCAGGTTGCAGGATATACTGCTGGAAAGGTTGAGCCTGAATGTTCTCAATTAATTCACCCATCACATTCACTTAGGAGGATGATTTTCACAGCGAGCGCAAATCTGGAACTATGATTTCCCCAAAGGCGAATAGGCTGAGTTAATGAGTCTGGCAGAAGAAATTAAAGGAGTCACAAAACTAACTTGGAAGCTGTCCCGGTTTCTAAAACAGAAATGCTGGGGTGTTAGACTGTGTCTAAAATATGAAACATTCTATAATCACATCCACTCAAGCTGAACTACCCACCAGATCATACCTGATACTAAATTAAGTGGCAACAGACTCTATGCATTAAACACCAAGAGAAAACAGATCAGGAGCACTGCTGCTTTCACGGCCCTGCGAAAGTCTAAAGGCTGGGAAACAGCCTGCTGCCTCCTTCTGATTAGGGACATTCTGCTGGAGCAGTAGGTGAATTCTGCAAATTTAGTCATGAAGGACCCAGTAAACTTCCAGCCATATAAGCAACTCATTTATTAACTAGGCCCACGCCACTTCCTCACGCCCACCAAAAAAGCAAACTGAAAACACTACAGTGGGTGACGATTAGATAAACTCAGTCTTCCAGTCTTGGTACACTTCTCCTGCGCAAGTGTGAACTGAACATTAGCCCTCAGTCAGATTCATAACTAAGCTCCTCTTAGTGCCGTATTCTGGCTCAACCAGAATTATTTTCTATTTGTACCCAGGGACAGCTGCTAAGTATTGTTTTATCAAAATAACAGCGATCAGCATAGGCTTTGTGCCCTCCAACAACGCTCTGATTCACTCAAGAGCTTTGCTTTTATATGATTCTTTAACATCTGCCCATCTTTTCAGAAAGGATTTACGAACAGGTTCAGTGGGAGGGAAAAAGAAAGGAAGACAGAGAGTTACGGATGGCTGGCTCTCAAGTACATATGATGAGGGAGGTAAAACGTGAGTCTATACCTGACCGTCACACAAAGTTGAATGCGGAGTTGAAGGAGCTAATGTTTTACAGAATGAGAGAAGTACCACCACCCCTTGTGAGTCAGGATGACAGAAATCAGACAGACTAATGGAGGAGGGAACGACTGAGTGCAGTCTCGCGAGGAGGCTGTGATCCGCTGATATGACAGTGTGTGGGGGCGGAGGCAGAGGCGAGGGGGCGCCAAGGCGCAACACCAAGGTGAGGAGGCGCCAGAGGGCGGGGACCTGAGCAAGGGCGCAGGAGGCACTCCCTCCTGTGGGGTCATTCCCAGGCTCCCCGGCGGCTCAGCGGCAAAGAAACTGCCTGCAGTGCAGGAGACACGGGCTTGACCCCTGGGTCGGGAGGATCTCCTGAGAAGGAAATGGCAACCCCCTCCAGTACTCTTGCCTGGAGAATCCCATGGGCAGAGGAGACTTGGTCATGGGGTCTCAAAACAGTCGCACAAGGCTTAGCGACTAAACAACAACAGCATAAGGTGTGTCTGTGTGCTCGGTCACGCAGTCGTGTCCAACTCCGTGACCCTATGCAACACGCCAGGCTTTCCTATCTTTCACAGTCTCCCAGAGCTTGCTCAAACTCATGTCAAATAACAGTTTGTTTTAGTCCAAATTAATACGTTATGCTAAATACAGTGTAGAGAGTGGTGATTCAATTTATTATTGTTTACTTGTGTGCTTCCCCAGCGGGTGGTGGGGTAACAACTGGGAAATAATGTGCAAATACTTTTTAAAATAATCTTTAAATATTTTATGAACTTTGAAGAACGAATAAGAACAGCTACTTAAAAAACTGGAGATACTTAGGCACTGATCTATTCATAACTTCCATTCAGAGTTTTTACATAGCTCAAGAAGTTTATATCAAATGGGGGGAAAAAAGAGTAATGAAGACCTACATACTATAAACAGAAAAGACTGAGAAAAATCCATCTCTAAAGCAGGTCACATGGACTCATAGACTTCACTGAATATAGAAGAACCAAAGAGCACAACATAAAGCCTTTTGCTGGGGACATAACGGTAGGAGTCAGGCCACGGCGTCAAGGAAAATGTCTTTTTCCTCCTAATCTAAATGTGTGCTTCCAGTCTGGGCTCAGAGAAAGTTCCTGATCATCTGAACTGGTTGCTGGTCAAGGTCCCTTTATGTTTGCTTTCTTGGATTCCATTGCAGCCAGCTCTTGCAATTGCCTGTGGCTCAGGCCTGTGCATTCCAACTGTTTTCCAATCTCTGTGCATTCTGTGCAGACAAGGCAGCGATTTCCCTGGCCTCGATCTTCGCTTCCTCTTCCCCAAGAGCAGACACAGTGACAATGCAGAAAGTGCCCATGTCTTTAATCTATTTGGTCATTATCGCCTTCTTAGGAGGCTCTTGCTTCTGAGATATATATATATTTCAGTTCAGTTACTCAGTCGTGTCCGACTCTTCGCCACCCCATGGACGGTAGCACGCCAGGCTTCCCCGTCCATCACCAACTCCTGAAGTATACTCAAACTCATGTCCATCGAGTTGGTGATGCCACCCAACAATCTCATCCTCTGTCGTCCCCTTCTCCTTCCGCCTTCAATCTTTCCCAGCATCAGGGTCTTTTCCAATGAGTCAGTTCTTTGCATCAGGTGGGCCAAGTATTGGAGTTTCAGTTTCAGCATCAGTTCTTCCAATGAATATTCAGGGTTGATTTCCTTTAGGATTGACTGGTTTGATCTCCTTGCAGTTCTAGGGACTCTCAAGAGTCTTCTCCAACACCACAGTTCAAAAGCAGCAATTCTTTGGTGCTCAGCCTTCTTTATAGTCCAACTCTCACATCCATACATGACTACTAGAAAAACTAGAGCCTTGACTAGACATACCTTTGTCAGTAAGTAATGTCTCTGCTTTTTAATAAGCTAGGTTGGTCAAAAGACTAGCTTTTCCTCCAAGGAGCAAGCGTCTTTTAAATCCATGGCTGCATTCACCATGTGCAGTGATTTTGGAGCCCAGAAAAATAAAGTCTGTTTCCATTGTTTCCCCATCTATTTGCCAGGAAGTGACGGGACCAGATGCCATGATCTTAGTTTTCTGAATGTTGAGTTTCAAGTTAACTTCTTCATTCTCCTCTTTCACTTTCATCAAGAGGCTCTTCAGTTCTTCATCGCTTTCTGTAATAAGGGTGGTGTCAACATATATCTGAGGTTATTGATATTTCTCCCAGAAATCCAGCCTGAACGGAAATCTTGACTCCAGTTTGTGCTTCATCCAGCCCGGAATTTCGCATGATGTATTCTGCATATAAGTTAAATAAGCAGGGTGACAATATACAGCCTTGACGTACTCCTTTGGCTATTTGGAACCAGTCTGTTGTTCTATGTCTGATTCTAATGGTTGCTTCTTGACCTGCATATAGATTTCTCAGGAGGCAGGTAAGGTGGTCTGGTATTCCCATCTCCTGAAGAATTTTTCAGAGTTTGTTGTGATCTACACAGTCAAAGGCTTTGGCATAGCCAATAAAGCAGAAATAGATGTTTTTCTGAATTCTCTTGCTTCTTCTATGATCCAGCAGATGTTGGCAATCTGATCTCTGGTTCTTCTGCCTTTTCTAAAACCAGCTTGAACGTCAGGGAGTTCACAGTTCACGTATTGCTGAAACCTGGCTTGGAGAATTTTGAGCATTACTTTATTAGCATGTGAGATGCGTGCAACTGTGTGGTAGTTTGAGCATTCTTTGGCATTGCCTTTCTTTGGGATTGAATGAAAACTGACCTTTTCCAGTCCTGTGGCCACTGCTGAGTTTTCCAAATTTGCTGGCATATTGAGTGCAGCACTTTCACAGCATCATCTTTCAGGACTGAAACGGCTCAACTGGAACTCCATCACTTCCACTAGCTTTGTTCATAGTGATGCTTCCTAAGGCCCACTTGACTTCACATTCCAGGATGTCTGGCTCTGGGTGAGTGATCATACCATCATGATTATCTGGGTCATGAAGATCTTTTTTGTACAGTTCTTCTGTGTATTCTTGCCACCTCTTCTTAATATCTACTGCTTCTGTTAGGTCACTACCATTTCTGTCCTTTATTGAGCCCATCTCTGCATGAAATGTTCCCTTGGTATCTCTAATTTTCTTGAAGAGATCTCTAGTTTTTCCCATTCTATTGTTTTCCTCTATTTCTTTGCACTGATCACTGAGGAAGGCTTTCTTATCTCTTCTTGCTATTCTTTGGAACTCTGCATTCAAATGGGTTTATTTGTCCTTTTCTCCTTTGCTTTTAGCTTCTCTTTTCTCAGCTATTTGCAGGGCCTCCTGAGACAACCATTTTGCCTTTTTGCACTTCTTTTTCTTGGAGACGGTCTTGATCACTACCTCTTGTACAATGTCACAAACCTCTGTCTATAGGTCTTCAGGCATTCTGTCTATCAGATCTAATCCCTTGAATCTATTTCTCACTTCCACTGTATAATCATAAGGGATTTGATTTAGGTCCTACCTGGATGGTTTAGTGGTCTTCCCTACTTTCTTCAATTTAAGTTTGAATTTGGTAATAAGGAGTTCATGACCTGAGCCACAGTCAGCTCCCGGTCTTGTTTTTGCTGACTGTACAGAGCTTCTCCATCTTTGGCTGCAAAGAATATAATCAATCTGATTTCGGTATTGACCATCTGGTGACATCCATGTGATGAATATTCTGTTGTGTTGTTGGAAGAGGGTATTTGCTATGACCAGTGCGTTCTTTTGGGAAAACTCTGTTAGCCTCTGCCCTCCTTCATTTTGTACTCCAAGGCCAAGCTTGTCTGTTACTCCAGATATCTCTTGAGTTCCTACTTTTGCATTCCAGTCCTCTACGTTGAAAAGGACATCATTTTTGGGTGTTAGTTCTAGAAGGTCTTGTAGATATTCATAGAACTGTTCAACTTCAGTTTCTTTTGCATTATTGGTTGGGGTAAAGACTTGGATTACTGTGATACTAAATGGCTTGCCTTGGAAATGAACAGAGATCATTCTGTCATTTTTGAGACAGGACCCAAGTACTGCATTTTGGACTCTTTTGTTGACTATAAGGGCTACTCCATTTCTTCAAAGAGGTTCTTGCCCACAGTGTGTGTGGGTGTTGAGTCACTTAGTCGTGTCCAACTCTTTGTGACCCCATGGACCGCAGCCCACCAGGCTCCTCCGTCCATGGGATTCTCCAGGCAAGAACACTGGAGTGGGTTGCCATTTCCTTCTCCATCTTGCCCATAGTAGAAATATTATATATATATATATACATATATATATATACACACACACACACACATAATGTATATTTTTAAATATGAAATATATATTCCATTTTCCCAAAACCCTGGCCAAACCTGACTACTACTCCATCCACAGTGGAGGTCATGGCAGCGTTCTTCAGCTGGGGCTGGTAGACGACTAGCAGTCTACACAGTGTACACGTCTTCCTGCGTGTCGTTGAATACCTCTGGCCTCCGGAGACACGCAGGAGTCTTCATCTTGTGTTACAAAACTTGTAGGCGTGTTTGGCAGCATCAGTCACGTAGGCCAACCCTGGGCACTCATGGGTAACTTCTCTGCCAGTCCAGCACCAGGATCTGGCAGCACGAACAGCTGGCATCAGGGGTTTCTCACTGTCGTCACATGCCAGCCCCCACCCCCATTAGAGGCACTGGAGTGGGCTACTCACTAGAGCAGTAGGTGTCGTTCAGAGACACAGCCCAAAGACACAGCACGCAGAATAACGTAGAGTTGTGATACATACTTCTGTAGGAACACGATGCAATTTAAAGGGATGAAAGATGAATAGGCAAGGTCCCCCCAACAAACTAGAGCCCATTTACCCCTGGCTCTTGGACAGTCAGGGTATTAAGATGAGGTCAAGACTTACTTTCTTATACTTTTAAAACGAAAACAACTTCAATGGTCTTTAAAATAGTAGGAATTAGCGAATGGGTCTGCTCAAGTTCAGATATTACGTACTCCTACATAAAAAATACTGGCAAAAGACTTGCAGCTTTGTCACCTTCAGTGAGGTTTTAGCCCTGTTTTAAAAATATGAAAGCATAATAACGTAGCTCATTACTAGACTTAAGAGCCTCCCCACAAACTGATCAACTCCTGACTCACTGACAGAAGTATCCATACCCATGAAGATGTCTCGAAATTTAAGAAATCAAATTACATCTTATTTTTGCTTAAGAAAACTCTACAACTAGTTAAAAATAACCAAATGGAAACACTCAAAATTAGTCAAATTTATCTATCTTCGTTGCCCAGAGCAAGGAATGGCAAATATGGATATAACAATCTAGTTACTGAACACAAAATACATCATTACATTACGGCCAAAAGGACACATATTTGGTTATGGTTTTACAAATCTTAAAGTTAATTAATAAAATGTAAGTTACAAAATCAAGTAACGTTCTATACCCTAAGAAATACTGTGAACTCCTTCCCCATCTCCCCCCATTTTACTACCCTGAATTAGAAATAAAGGTACCTATAAACTATATGAGATGGGTCATCCACAAAAGATGTTTAGAGAGTCTTTCTATAGAGCTCACTCAATCTTTTTCATCAGCTTTCCATCTGGGACCACGTCACTGTTGCAAAGAACAAGTTTTCTGGAATGAAATCATCTGCACGAGAGCCTATAATCAGCGAGGAGGGAAAAGTTACTGCCGACTCACTCACTCATTTTTCTTCTCCCTAGGAGCAGACTTAGAAATTTAGAATCCAGTTTGGTCCCAGTTTTGGGGGGAAGAAAACAGAGCCAAGCGTTCTACCAAACGCTTGGCCAGATTCCCCGTTAAGCCCCACGGGAAGGAGTCTTACACAAGTCTATCAGCATGGCCTCCAGCCGCAGCAGGCACACAGCTGTAGGGACAGAAGACCTTGATTCTCACCGCCCAGCTTCATGGATGAAGTCAGTTTTGGTGGCCATGTTACAAAAGTGACACCTAGGGCATTATCATCCAGTCTCAAGCGGCTAACAGCTATAAATTATTCTGTAGACAATTCATCAAAAACCATGCACTCCTCTGAATTGTGATGGTCAGTGTAATACCACTCTTATAAAAAACACAGCATCAAAATTCTCCTACAATGGCTACTCACAGTATCTTCATTACCTCATAGAAATAAACACCGCCCACAGATCCCCTCATTTCATCATGTTTGAGAGGCAACATGGTAGGAAGAATTACGGACTACGGACATGGTAGGAAGGAGCCAGAAAAATTTAAGCTCTGATTTCAGTTTTGTTGCACAGTCACCGTATAACAAGCCTCGATCAAGTCACATAATTCTTTAGGCTTCAACGCTCATGTCCACAAAACAGATAACTCTTACTTCACGTACTTCACAGGGCAGCAAAGATAATACTGGCCCTTCCATCTCTGCACATAATAAAATCAAATAAACACCAAAAGCAACATAATTCATGGAGGCAAAGAATAAGAATTCAAAATCTATGACATACATATTTGATTGTATCTGTATATATTCTCTCTGAAAGGACACATACAAGTATTTTTCAGTATATAACCATCTGTACTTTTTGATTTCTGTACCACATGCAAAAAAGAAAAAATGGAGAACCAAAGATAATTCTATTTTAAGACAAACATTTTTGAAAATATTTGGAATATATCTTCATGTTTGGGGCAAAAAGGAAGTTTAGTGATATACTCTTCCCAGTCCGTTTTCCCCTTTTTCCTCTTCCACTGTCTATTCCAAATCAGGCAGTGGTGGGGAGGAAATAGGCGACATCCATATCCTAGACCAGATCAAGTCCCCAGATGACAATGTCCCATTCTCCAAGCTAGGATGATCATGAGAGGGGGTTGATAACTAAAACCAACTCTGTCAATGTAACTTAAGACTGCAGACCACCCATGTTAAATATATATAATTGTTCTTTCAGAAAATCTTTCCCTAGGAAGTGTTAAGTCACTCAGTTGTGTCTGACTTTTTTTGTGACCCCATGGACTGTAGCCCACCAGATTCTTCTGTCCATGGAATTCTCCAGGTAAGAATACTGGCGTGGGTTGCTGTTCCCTTCTCCAGGGGATCTTCCCAACCCAGGGACCAAACCCATATTTCTCACACTGTAGGCAGATTCTTTACCATCTGAGCTACCAGGGAAGTCAACAAGACTAAATTAACAGTTTGATTCAAGGATTCCTAGAGATAAATCTGTCAGAGACCTGAGTATTCTCATCCAAGCAAACAGCCTATTTACGAAGCAACAGATTATATATCAAGAATTCAAATACACTCAGACCTTACAATAGTATCTTAAAAAGTTTGATCGTCACAATTATTCTTCTTCAGAAGATTACTGGAAAATCTAATGTCTAAAATACAAGGCCTTGATTGGAGGTCTCTTGAATCTTTACACTAAAAACATAGAAAAGAAGGATCTATGACTAGAGGCAAGTTCACTATTTCAAAGAAAATATTCTAAATTCTGACATGTGATATTACTACAAATGAAATGCCTCATGGACCACAGGAAAAGGACAGACCAAGTAACCAATAAGTGAGCCTCAGAAAGCACCTAAAAGCATTTTCCCAGCTGAAATCTTAGTAAAAAATCCGCATCACAGAGCCTGACTGTGGAAAGGCTCTCTGCATTAGGGAGAGCGTAACCGTATCTACTCAGAAGCAAGAGCTAGTATCTAACAACCCCAGACATGGTTTTCTTTCAGTTTCACAAGAAGGGGGGAAAAAAAAAAAAGACTGGGGCATGAAGAATAACATAAAGTCAATTTTGGATTGCTCTTTCTCTAAATAGCTTGCTTTTGATGCCAAGGAACTTTTTTTAATCTTCTACCTAGACTCTCTATGATTTTTATTTTCACCTCAGGATGCAAGAAGAAAAGCTTCAAGCACTTATATAAAATCTCTGTCAGTTCAGTTCAGTTCCATCGCTCAGTCGTGCCCGACTCTTTGCGACTCCATGAATCGCAGCACGCCAGGCCTCCCTGTCCATCACCAACTCCTGGAGTTCACTCAGACTCACGTCCATCGAGTCAGTGATGCCATCCAGCCATCTCATCCTCTGTCGCCCCCTTCTCCTCCTGCCCCTAATCCCTCTGAAGTCTTCGCATGAGGTGGCCAAAGTACTGGAGTTTCAGCTTCAGCATCAGTCCTTCCAATGAACACCCAGGACTGATCTCCTTTAGAATGGACTGGTTGGATCTCCTTGCAGTCCAAGGGACTCTCAAGAGTCTTCTTCAACAACACAGTTCAAAAGCATCAATTCTTCGGCACTCAGCTTTCTTCACAGTCCAACTCTCACATCCATACATGACCACTGGAAAAACCATAGCCTTGATTAGACGGACCTCTGTTGGCAAAGTAACGTCTCTGCTTTTGAATATGCTGTCTAGGTTGGTCATAACTTTCCTTCCAAGGAGTAAGCGTCTTTTAATTTCATGGCTGCAATCACCATCTGCAGTGATTTTGGAGCCCAAAAAAATAAAGTCTGACACTGTGTCCACTGTTTCCCCATCTATTTCCCATGAAGTGATGGGACCAGATGCCATGATCTTCGTTTTCTGAATGTTGAGCTTTAAGCCAACTTTTTCTCTGTAATATGTACTAAATAAAATTCACAAACTGCAATGTTCTAAGACATACTTAAAACGAATACTTTAACTGTAAGCTGTACTGTACACACCTTTATACCTACTCTGAGTCATCTGTCTGGTTAAGAATCTTACAATATTATGAATGTGGTGGCTACTTATGCCATTAACATAAAGAATTCAGAAGCATATACATAAGCCAAATATGTGATCCATGACAGATTTTTTTAAAATTTAGTACATAATTTACACAAAGATATCTTAGAATACATCATCTAATTAACTTCCTAAAAACTTTTCCCTGGTGGTTCAGACGGTAAAGAATCTACCTGCAATGAAGGAGACCTGGGTTCAGTCCCTGGGTCAAGAAGATTCCCTGGAGAAGAGAATGGCAATGCACTCCAGTATTCTTGCCTGGAGAATTCCACGGACAGAAGGAGCCTGGCAGGCTACAGTCCACAGGGTCGCAAAGAGTCAGACGTGACTGAGCAATTAACACTAACTAACTAAAAACTTTTAGCCAGAATTTTAATTTTTAAACTTTATCTCAAAATTACCAAATACACATTTTAAAACAGAAAATAATATGGGACAGTTTTGGCCCAACAGCAAGTTAATGAAGTTTGAAAAGAAAGTGAAGGTATTAATACTGACTGAACAAATGACCTCAGCATTCATGACTTACCAAGTAACCTATTAGACTGGGTCACTGATTTGTTCCTGCCTCCAAAACAGAGAAACAGGCTGAAAATTGACTTCCCTAGTTTAAAACAGTCTCTCGTAAGTTCATTTTGGGAGCGTTAAAAATGCCTAAATTTCTCTGACAGCTCATGCAACTCAATTACAAAAAAAACCAAATAAACCAATCGAAAAATGGGCAGAAAACCTAAACAGACATTTTCTCTAAACAATAAACACAAACAGCCAATAGGCACAGGCACAAAATGCTCAAGGTCACTAATTATTAGAGAAATGCAAATCAAAACTACAATGAGATATCACCTCACACCAGTCAAAACGGCCATCATTAAAAAGTTTCCAAATAACAAATGCTGGAAAGGCTATGGGGAAAAGGTGTATTCCCTCCTACACTGTTGCTGGGAATATAAGCTGGAGAAGCCTCTGTGGGTTTTCCTCAAAAAAAAAAAAACAAAAATCAGAGATGCTGTATGATCCAGCAGTCGCACTCCAGGCATATAACTGGACAAAAATGTAATTCGAAAAGGTACACACAGCCTTACGGTCACAGCAGCACTATTCACAATGAAAACACGGAAACAACCTGAATGCCCTTCGACAGATGAATGCACAAAGACACTGCCCACGAACTACCAGTCAGCTATAAAGAAGAGCGAAATAATGCCATCTGCAGCAACATGGATGGACCCAGAGATCAAACTAAGTGAAGCAGGAAGAAAGAGGAAGACAAACACCTGGTGATATCACGGAATCGAAATATGACAAAGAACTTACCTACAAAACAGAAAGAGACTCACAGACACAGAGAACAGGCCTGTGGCTGCCAGGAGGAGCATGGATGGGGAGCTTGGGGTTAGCAGACGCAAATGATCGTGCACAAAATGGATAAGCAAGGGCCTACTGCAGAGCACGGATAACTGTATCCAGCATCCTGTGATGAACCATAACGGGGAAGAGTATAAAAAAGAATGTGTGTGTATATATATAAACATACATACATATATAAAAACATACACACACACATATAAACACACAGAGATATAACTGAATCAGTTAGCTGTACAGAAGAAATTAACACAGAATTGTAAACCAACTATACTTCAATAAAAAACGTTCCTAAATGTGTCCGGCTTTATTTTGCTTCCTTGCCCCCCTGGAGGTGGCAGTACCTCAGTTAAAAACAGTATCCAAAAAATTCCTAAAAATGTAAGTTACCTCTTTAACCTTTACCCTGTTTCACCAACAGCTTATTCAATATAATTATACATCTTCTCTAAAAATCTCAGGGGAAAAAATAGAGAAAAATGAACAGCAGATTCTTTTTCACCAAAGACGACTAATCACTTTTGCCTTTGAACTTGAGATTCAGTAGATCAGCCTACATAATTAATTGCCATGAAAACAGGTCAGACACAGCAAAAGCATCTTACATCTGTGTACTGGCTTAAGGCTACAGTTTCCATTAATGACAAGATTCAAAACTTTTCTTCCACATTTAGCTTTCTTTTTGCATGGGGACTAAAGCAGCTAAGACTGAAATTTTTTCATTCCTAGTCCTACTGAGGCTTCCCAGGTGGTGCTAGTGGTAAAGAGGGAAGTGAAAGTCACTCAATCGGGTCTGACTCTTTGCGACCCCATGAACTTGATGGAACAGCAAGGATGGAGAAAGAGCTATCAAGAATTACATTTCTGGAGTTCCACTGCACGCCTCTAAAGGAATTCATCACCATTATTTATTTAAATCCAATTCCTTCAGGAGAAACTGGACATCCTGCATGTGAAGCTTTTAGAAATGACTAAGAGAAAAATTTCATACAAATAAACACCAATGGATTAGATGTGAAGGAGGGACGGAGGCGGAGAGAGAGAGAACTAAGGGCAAAAAATGATTATGTCCCTAAAACAACAAACAAAAATAATTCAAGAGGGAGGAGGAAGTAATGGCAAAGTCACCTTCTAGACGGAAAGAAAAACCCGTTTCCTTAGCTTGCTTTCCAGTTGCTTAGAAAAGACATTTCTTGCAAGCTTCTACTGAAGTCTAACAACTCATTTCTAATTCTATCCCATGTTCCACTCTGTTCTTCACAAATTTCACTCGGTCTTTATGATTTGAGTACCCTGAAAATCTAAGTCAATTCTATACAAAACTTAAAGTGCTCTTTATCCAACTAAAATCTGCTGCTAAATAAACGAATAAAAAGGAATTTTACTCTTTTGTAAAGTCATAACCCTTTACTCTTTGTTTACTTACTAAACAGGAAATTGCCTCTACCTGTGTCTAATCACTGTAAACAGACATTCAGTTTGCTATGCGAGCACCAATTTTGTTTTATGGGAAAACTGCAAACTATTCTTCTACAGAAAACGGCAAACTTTACATGGGTGTATGGGAGCAGGAAGGTAAAAGCCAAAAGAATCTTTGTTTTAACCTTAATTGAATCGCCAGTCTATGTCTGACGCAGGATGCAGCATGCTTGGGGCTGGTGCATGGGGATGACCCAGAAAGATGTTATGGGGAGGGAGGTGGGAGGGGGGTTCATGTTTGGGAATGCATGTAAGAATTAAAGATTTTAAAATTTAAAAAAATAAAAAACTAAAAAGCTACTCAGAAAAAAAAAAAAAAAAAGAACTGTAAGGGGAAATATAGACTGTCACATTTCTTAAGAAACATCGTAGAATCCACTGATTTTTTTAAATTGTGTAACTTTTATTAACAATAAAACTTTAAAAATTAGAATAAAATTAAAGTTGATGAGAAGAATTCTGAAGTTTGTTAAAGATAATTTTGTCACGGCAAGTGTGCTCGGTCTATCCTCGTGAGTCTGAATGCATGAGGACTACACTTTGTGTTGAGGTCTGACCTTGGGTAGGATCTCTACGGATTCCTGACCCAAACCACAGGGCACACCTACACTAAGCTGAGGTTGGCTGTGCTCAGCGTGTGCGGTATCGAGAGGGAGATTTCAGAGTTGGTACCTTTCTGGAGGTGGAAGTGAGGGGAAGAACGAAGGGTGGTGGCGCTTCTGCCTTACAGGCTGGGGAACAGAGTGGGGGGGGGGGGCCTTCGCTGAGAAGTGAAACCCAAGCCTGCAGGCCTGTGCTCGGTTTCAGAGATGGTGAGGGCGAGCTGCCTGTGGCTAGAAGTGCAGGAGGAGTGAGTTAGCAACAAGTGTCGGGAGCTCAGAAAGGAGGCTGAGGCTGGTAAGACAGATGTGGAATCACCACATTTAGGTTGGAATGAAATCACCTAGTCTGAGGGAGAACAGAGCCATGACATTCAAGCCCCCAACAGAGGAAAAGATGGAAACAGGTAACACCAGTCCGAAAGAGAAGCCACAGAGAAATGTTTTAAGAAGAAAGTGGTCACATATTGACGATTCCACTTACATAAAATGTCCAAAGGTGCAAATTTTGAGACATAAAGTAGGTTAGTGGAGCCTAGGTATGGGAATGAACAGGGATTAATTATAAATGGGCATGAGAAATACTTCTGGGGTGATAAAAATGTTCTAAAAGTGGTTTATGGTGATGATTACTCCACAAATGATGGTAAAGTTGCTAAAAAATCAACATAAACTTGAAATGGGTGGATTCTAAGATACGTAAAATACACTTTAATACAGCTGCTTACAAAAAAAAAAAAAAAAAAAAAAAGGCCAGGTTGAGTACTCCATCTTCCACATGACGTGGCTACTGCTCCTAGTGTGAGACAATGTTTGTGAGACTCATAAGAGGGTTAGACAGCTTCAGAGACTCAATGGACACAAATGGGAGAGCCCTCCAAGAAAGAGTGGAGGACAGAGGAGCCTGGCACGCTGCAGCCCATGGGGCTGCAAAGAGCCGGGCACGACCGAGCGACGGCCAACAAAGCTGCAGGCTCCTGCCCCAAGCCATCTGAACCCCCATATCTAAGCATGCACTCTAACTTTAAACTGCGAGAGATGCCTTATTTACTAAAGGCCAGGGCAACCTTCTAAAGTTCAGAAAGCAAAATTTGATACACAGGTACAGAGAACAAAAGTACTATGTAATAAGGAGATGGTAAATTCCCAACCAGGCACATCTGAAAATGCGAAGGGATTTTTTTCTTTATCACTCCAGCTCGGGAGGGGGAGCAACACTACCATTTAGAAGGCAATGTTTTAATTATGATTTACTACTTTTAAAAACATAAGATCCGAAATATATACTGGTCTTCACTTACACTTAATAATAGATGCCTCAGTGGTATTGGGCCAAACAGTTGTAAGCAGGTATTCAACATTTTTTAGGAATATAAAAAATACAAAAAAAGGCTGAGTATGCTAAATGTTCTTCAACGTACGGACAGGACCGCACAGGAGGAATGATTCCTTCAAAGTACCAAAAGCACGCCTGCTGAAAAATACTGACTTAAACCACATTTCTATCAAAAGACAAAGTACCTGGAGATTCTTATTCTAGAAATTCAAACATGAGGCATCTGCGTTACCATCAGAATACTCCACTATATTCGAATTAAAAATAGAATTCCTCAAAATTTTAACTTTGAAAAATCACACATGACTATTAGTTGTTCAAATTTTAGAATAACATAAAATATTTAAAGCTACATTTAATTTTTCAGTTATTTGTCACTTAGCTTGAACCAGCCTTATAAATTTCTCTCTGAGCTTTCCTAGACATATACCCTGAGGAAACCAAAACTGAAAAAGACACATGTATCCCATTGTTCATCGCAGCACTATTTACAAAAGCTAGGACATGGAAGCAACCTAGATGTCCGCCAACAGATGAACGGATAAGGACGTTGGGGCGCATATACACAGTGGAATATTCCTCAGCCATAGAAAGGAACACCTTTGATTCAGTTCTAATGACATGAATGAACCTAGAACCTATTACACAGAGTGAAGTAAGTCAGAAATAAATACCATATTCTAAGATATATATATGGAATCTAGAAAAATGGTACTGAAGAAGTTATTTACAGGGCAGCAATGGAGAGACAGACAGAGAATAGGCCTATGGACACAGGGAGAGGGGAGGAGAGGGTGAGTACGGAGAGAGTAGCAGGGAAACTTCCGTCACCATATGTAAAATAGATGGCAGCCAACGGGAGTTTGCTGTATGGCTCAGGAAACTCCAACAGCGGCTCTGTATCAACATAGAGGGTGAGAGGGGAGGGAGACGGGAGGGAGGATCACAAGGGAGGGGTATATGTGTACCTATGGCTGATTCATGCTGAAGTTTGACAGAAAACAACAGAATTCTGTAAAGCAATTATCCTTCAATTTAAAAAAAAATTCTCTCTGAGCTTTAAATACTTTTTTGACAGACCAGGCAATAACATTTACAAGCACTTCACTGTAATGTCAAAGTTTTATATTTTCCTTTGAAAATTCAGGAGCTGCCTCAAGATACAACTATAGTATACTGTGTATCTTTCCAGTAAAGCATTACACTGTATTAGAACCTGCTTATCTATTTCTGGAGGCTGGAATTTTGTCTATTCCACATACTCAGTGCCCAAAACAATTAACATAGTAAATGCTGTTTCAAGAATAACTCTTAATAAAGAAAGTTATTGAAAACTACAGACATACTCTATATGATGAACGAAACTTAGCTGGCTGCCTTTAGTTTCAGAAGAATTAGCTAATTTTCTACTGGAAAGCCTTAATGGTAATTTTGTAAGGTTACAGAAATGCTTGGATGAAGGTTAAAATGAACTAAATGGCAGCTCCAGCATCAGAGACAAAGAACAGGCAGAGGGCGGTTACTCGGAGAACTCAGGACACCTAGTCAGCAAAGGACAAAACACACAGACGTGAACAGAGCAGCAGCTGTCGCCTCCTTCCTGTCTCGTTCTCAGCTCTCTCTGCGGACTTCCCTGGTGGTCCACTGGTTAAGGATCTGCCTCCAATGCAGGGGACCCGAGTTCAACCTCTGTCAGGAAACGACGATCCCACATGCCTGGGGGCAACAAAGTCCCTCTGCAGCAACTGAGACCCGAGGCAGCTAAATAAATATATAAAACAAAAAACTAGTCACGTGTAAAAAGAAGTAAGCAAACTCTTAACGTCACAAAGAACTACAACTTTCAGCCCATCTTTCAATACCTAAAGATTAATATTTGCAAAGTCTTATCATTCTGGGTATTTCAGGGGAGCAGGGCGTCAGGAGAGGAAGAGATTATCTCATCAAGAGAGGAGACAGCTATGCAGGGAATGAGCACTTGAGTTTCAGCAATTAACTAGCAATTAACTAGCACTGAAACATTTATCAGCTGTATTCTAAAAGGTATATATTTTCCTTTCTTGCAACAGTCATTCAAAAGTTTCTCTCTGAGGTTGGGTGACAGAGTCCATAAAGCTTCCAGTACTGTTTGTGTTTTCGTAATGGTCAAATGTTAAAGCTGATAGGAAAATGGGCTACAAGACTCAACGGATAGGATATCCTGGAATCTTAGTATATCCTGGTCGATACGTTGGCTTAGAAAGATAAGCATATGGGGAGCAGCAGCTCTGCTTCATGCAGGCAGTGGGTTTCCTAGTGCACCAGCAGTCAGACCATACGGTGCTGCTTTTACTGGCACGGGCAAGACAGAAGCTGCCAAAAACTCAATGTGCTATTTTGGTCCCTAAAATGTGATAATTCCTAAATTTAAAACATAAGCATTTGAAAATTAAAAATTATTTTTTAAATTTTAAGATTTCAAAAATATTGGACTTTCATAACTCAAGGCTCCACTGGGTAACAGCTCTCAGCCTTTGAAATAAGACAAAGATTCAAGCAAAAGTCAAAAGATGGGGAGTAAGCTTGGCAACAATTCTTTTGAAATAAAAAATTTTTTAAAAGATTTAAACAAAACCTCTCCATAGTTATATCATAAAGATGCAATATACAGAAACAGCTTTTGGAATACTACGTTGTGACAGCATCAAACAAGGGCAGTTGATGTGAGAAGCTGAAAGACGGTTCACCGACGGGATGGATCCTCTGTTGTTCTCTCGCCACTCCTCCGAGTTTTGCACAGTAACACACTTCCAACTTCTTAAATAAGCTGGTCTAATGCCTGAAGTTAGAACAAGCTTGGAAACATTCATGCTGAATCCTAGACCAATTATTTTACCCATACAAACTCAGCCCTGGATCTGAGGAACTCAGTTCAAGATTCTAAAAACAATTTCAAATGCTCTATTGAGGCTGTTAACATTAATTCTAGAAAAGCAACTTTTGAGCTTCCGCACTTGTTTCAGTGCTGTCCAGCTCTCCAAGCCTGCTCCTTTTTCGTAAATTAGGTTAATTATATGTAATAAAAATAGCTTTCAGTGTGGCCTGAGTTGAGAACACGGATTCCATGAACTATTTTATACAAGGCAAGAAAAAAAATGCTGTGTGCGTGCCATCAGTTTACTGAGAGGGTCCCGTGAAGCAGCGCTGGAGGGGAGGCAGCGAGACGGGGAGCCCGGCAGGACTGTGAATGGGCAGGGGGGTTAGCCTCCTGGCAGCTGGGGCGCATTCCCACGGCACCTCTGGAAGAACATAAAGATCAGACCTCAGGAGTGGCCTCCTCCAGGAGTGAGAAGGCTGAGGACACTGACTCACCAGTTTTTGTCCGCCACTGGTGAGGGGCTGCAGGCAGGGGCATTAACTCCAAAGCCCCTCTGGCCCCTTCCACGTGAGTTAGCCGTGTTCCCAAGGCCAGAGAAGGCCCTGAGGCCTCCACCGGGGTTTGAAGAAAGCCGCCTGCAGCTAGCACTGAGACAGTGAAGGCAGAGGGAACACGGACAGGGCTCTGCTGGCCAGCAGAGAGGAACGCCTGGGCGTCCGGGAAACCTGCTACAACGTACAAGAAAAATCTCAGAGAAGGACTAAGTTAAGTCGAAACTCGGAGAACTCCATTTTCCTGCCCATTCAGTACCTCAAACGACAGTGAACACGAATTATCCAGACTAAGGCGAAGGATAAACTCAAATACCATCCACCGAAAGAGGGCTTCCGTCCCCTCAAACTGCAAGGAGACCAGCGCCTGCCAGTTCCCGCACCTGCCGGGCCCTGCTCTGACCCGGCTTCCCGGCGAGGTGGCGCGCCGAGTCTAAGAACCACGGAGGGAACAGAACTCGGGCTTTCGCTGAGCAAGACAAAGGAGCCAAACGCGGGGCACAAGCGCCCAAGGCGGCAGCCGAGCACCTTCGGCTTGTTCTCACACTTGCTTCTGTAAAGTCCTGAGAACGTTAATGCCTAGAAGTTATAAATTAACCAGAGCACTACGACAGGAGGCTCTAAGAAAAGCTTTTAGGGTTTTACAGGACTGTACTGTCTCATCCCTTCAAATGCTCTTTTTTTTTAAGTAAAAGAAAACACTGCTTTCAAGGGTCGGTTGGTTGACTCGTGCATGTGTGTGTTCACGGGCACAGAGGCTTGCCTTCAGGTGCCACGCCAAAGGCTGCAGTGATGTTATACAGGTAACTTCAGACGTACGAGGTAAATCATGTACCAGGAGAATCACTGGGGAGAGAAAGGAGGAGAAAGGGGAAGGTATCCTTTTTAAAATACTTTTTTTATTCCACAGGCTCTTAACAAAACTTAACCCAACCATCCAAGTATGCACAAGAGCCTACCTAGCCTACCTAGACAGACCAGGAAGCAGGTTACAACGAGAAGAAAATACAAACCTTTCCAGTGTCTCTTTCCTATATTTAATGCTTCTGAGGAGTTAAGTTTTAACCAAAGAAGTCTTAAGTGTGTGTAGTTTCACCCAGACCTACGACCTAGTTTGGGGAGTGGAAATGGGCTATATAAAAACTTCCTGAGCAACCAGAAGCAAATGGGACGTTTACTGGAGCCTCAACACTGTCTTTCACGGGGTGGATCGCCGTCTTCTCTTTGAAATGTCTCGACCTGGAAGATACGAGCTCTGTTCTAGTTACAGATCCTTTTGCTCAAGCCAGTGTTCAGTCTCCACTGTGGTTCTACGTTCCTTTACCAGTTCTGAAAACATTTCGGTTTAGCACAAACACTAGCTTGTACGCCAAGGAATTAAACAGCATTGTGGAAGAAGACTTTAAGGAGAGCTGTCATCTGAGCTGGGCCTTGAAAGATGAGGGGAAATTTCAATAGATGAGAAAGAAGAGAGACTTTAGGCTTAGGGGACAATGCTCAGTTCTTCACAAAGCCTGGGTTTCTCTGAGGCAGCTGACGCAGGCAGAGGCACCCAGAGGCAAAACATAGTCTCTGTTACACTCTATTTGGTAACTGATCAAAAGCAGCCCTAGGGTGATATGTAAACAAATAGGTTTAGCCTTGTTTCAATAAAACTTTACTTACAAAACACACAGCCACTCTGTGAACCCAGGTTTGTAAGTTTATCTTTCTGACAAAGCCATACTGTCCTGATCACTTTATAATAAGTGCTGAAATACAAGTAATGCAAACCAGCCAATTTTGTTCTTTTTCAGCAATCTCAAGCTACTGTAGCTCACTTGCATTTCCATATAAATTTTACTCAGCTTCTTAGTTTCTATCCCCCAGCCCCTCAAAAAGTCTGCTGGGATTCTGATTGAGACTGCACCGAACTTATCTGAGGTCTTCCAAATCCAGGAATAATATAATATTGTCTGTTTCTGTTAAGTTGGAGCTTTACTATTGTGGACAAAGAATACTGCCTACCACTCGAGTACACAGCAAATGTGGCCACCACTAAGCTATCAGCCACTGCAGCACGCACGTGCACACACACACACACACACACACACACACACAGTTTGCTAAAAGGGAAACTCAGAATGGAGGGGAAAAACAGGATCCTGGCCCTAGATGTAAGATGCATATCTAAGGAATAATTTCAGTGAGCCCAAACTCTAGCATGTTCTCATACACAGAAAACAATAACATCACTAATTTGAAATGTCTGTTTTTTGTGATTAGTAGTCATCTTTTGATGTTCAACATGATTCCTTTTTAGCAAAAATTCCTATATATTCTGGCGTCTTGCTGAAGGTGGAAAAGAGGAGTGAGAGAGCAGGCTCGAAACTTAAATTCAAAAAACTAAGATCATGGCATCCAGTCCCATAACTCCATGGCAAATAAAACAGGGGAAAAGTGATTTTACTTTCTTGGGCTCCAAAATCATTGTAGACAGTGACTGCATCCAGGAAATTAAAAGACGCCTGCTCCTTGGAAGAAAAGCTATTACAAACCTAGACGGTATATTAAAAAAGAGAGATGTCATTTTGCCAACAAAGGTCCACATAGTCAAAGCTATGGTTTTTCCAGTAGCCATGTATGGATGTGAGAGCTGGACCATAAAGAAGGCAGAGTACCAAAGAACTGATGCTTTTGAACTGTGGTGTTGGAGAAGACTCTTGAGCCTCCCCTGGTCTGCAAGGAGATCAAACCAGTCAATCCTAAAGGAAATCAACTCTGAATATTCTTTGGAAGGACTGATGCCAAAGTTGAAGCTCTGAGAATTTGGCCACCTGATGCAAAGAGCCGACTCACTGGAAAAGGCCCTGATGCTGGGAAAAGACTGAAGACAGGAAGAGAAGGGGGCAACAGAGGATGAGATGGCTAGATGGCATCACCAAATCAATTGACATGAGTTTGAGCAAGCTCCGGGAGTTGGTGATGGACAGGGAAGCCTGGCGTGCTGCAGTCCATGGGGTCTCAAAGAGTCTTACACGACTGAGCAACGAAAACAACATCCTGGCTCCTCCCTTGCCTCTTTGGAGCAGTTTCTCAAAGCCATCTAAGAGGCTGTCTCCTGGGTTCCAGTCCTTGGTAAGGCCCCCAAATAAAACACAGCTCGCAATTTCTAGGTTGTGCACTTTCCTTCAGACGACACTTTCTCTGAGCACATTTAGTCTCATGTACTGTTTTTAAGGCAAATTTTAATATCTTCTAACACATGTAAACAAAGCAGCGGTTACTCTTTGTGACACCAGCCCCCAGATTCTCCCGTACTAACTGGGTCTCAATCAATTTAGTTCCTATACTGTGGAGTAAAACTCATATCCTATGGCGAAACAAGAAAAAATTAAAACATAGAAAGTTTTCTCTGCCCTCTGGCCTCTTCTCTCCCCCACTACTACGCAGTGTATCTGCATTAAGCATCAACCAAACCACCCAATCAGTAGAAATACCCACTCCACTGAGAAGAGTCAACAAGGCAACTCCTTAAAGCATAACACTCCTTTCCTGATGGTCTAAGGAGCCATGCTTAGATCCGGATTGTGTAAACTGCCAATAACATGTCATTTCACGTATAGCCCTCTGTCTAAAACAACTCACAGTTCTCAGAGCCTTCTGAGACTTCTTCCCAGGATGTAATCCTCAAATGTAGCTTGAATAAAGTTTTCCACTTCCTTCATATATTGACTACTGATTAATTTTCACTGTCATACTACCTGACCCCACAAGCTAAGGGCTTGGTTTCATAAGACTGTTCTTACTTCAGATGTCAGTCATGACTCTCACTCAGGTCTCAAGGACACCTGTTAATTCTTCTGTGTGACTTGGCTACAAACTCAGGGGTTCCCATGACCCCCTCCTGCAGCTTAACAATTCTCTAGACCAAGTCACAGAATGCAGGAAAACACTTTACGTGCATTTACCAGTTTACCATAAAAGACACAACTCAGAAACAAAGGGCAGAGTCTCCATGCCCACTCGGGACACGGCATCTTGTCTGTTCACCAACACACAAGCTCCGCGGGTCTTCTAGTTTGAATTTGTAAAAAGCTCAGTCTCCAGGGAGACATTGCACTCCACCCTTGGAGGCTGGCAGGTTGGACTGAAAGTTCCAAACTTCATAAGCACTCCTCCCGACAGCCAGCCCATCCCTAGGCTACCTAGGGGCCCCCTCTTATATCACTTCATTAGCATAAACTCAAGTGTACCGAAAGGGGCTTGTTATGAAGTAACAAAGGAAATCCTATTACTCAGGAAATTCCAAGGGTTTTAGGAGTTCTGTGCCAGGAACTGGGGATAAAGACCAAGTATATTTTTTATTATACCACGTTCAAATAATGAGGAGGGAAACCTGATTTCTTATACAAATAAACCACTAATTTACCAGTGTGGTGGTATATATGAGGTGGATCGCTCAGTCTCTACAACAGCATTTTAAAAAATAAATAAATAAAAACTAGGCTGGGTCACTTCAAGCACATGGGGACCCAGAAGAATGAGTAGCTTCACTCAGGATTTGCCTTTAGTGTCCCCAGCAGGCACACCTCAGCACAGTTAGTGTGAGCTACAATTCAGAGAGAAGTCTCCATTCTCCCAGCTAACTCACTAAATCCAGATTTTACTTCCTCTTCTGTAAGGGAGGAATTTTCCCTTTTAATTTGTATTTAAGTTCACGGTTGAGTCATAGGACCTGTGTTTTATCTTTGTTCAAAATCTGATTGTCTGACAGATTCTAGCTTAACAGTATTAGCAATATTCTGGAACATTCCTTTTTTTTTGGGGGGGGGGGCCAAGGCTGCACGGCTTGCAGGATCTTACCTCCCCAACCAGGGATCAAACCCATGCACCCCTTCAGTGTAAGGACAGGCTCCTAACCACTGGACTGCCAAGGAGTTCTCTGAAAGATTCTTTAAAGTAGCAGCTTCCATTCCAGTTCTTATTACACTGCCATTATTTTGGTCTTCTTGTAGCTGTAAAAAGCTGGGTTTTCACTGTATATCCAAATTCCATAATTTGGTAATAAACAGCTCTTTTATAGAAGCACCCATCAGATAATACTCGGACTGCAAGGAGATCAAATGAGTCAATCCTAAAGGAAATCAGTCCTGAACATTCATTGGAAGGATTGATGCTGAAGTTGAAACTCTGATACTTTGGCCACTTGATGCGAAGAGCTGACTCATTGAAAAAAGATCCCAATGCTGGGAAAGATTGAAGGCAGGAGACGACAGAGGATGAGACGGTTGGATGGCATCACCAACTTGATGGACATGAGTTTGAGCAAGCTCCAGAAGTTGGTGACGGACAGGGAAGCCTGGCGTGCTGCAGTCCTTGGGTTCACAAAGAGTCGGACATGACTGAGCAACTCAACTGACTGATCTGATAACAGCTGCATTTACATATAAAAAGATACAAATAATCAGTCTAGGCTTATTATGGGATTATTAAAAATCCTCAACCATGGGAATTCCCTGGAGGTCTGCTGGTTAGGACACCCCGATTGCCCTGCAGTGGGACTAGGTTCCATCCCCAGTTGGGGAACTAAGATCCTACAAGCCAAAAGCAACTTCAGCAGAAGCACAAGCACACAACATTCCCACCCACAGAAACCTAGTTTACAACAGTGGTAAACCGCAGGTACACAAGTCTTTCAAGAACCAGATACAACACAACACAGTCCTTTAAAAGAGATACTCGGGAATTACTATTCGCACAAACATAATCTTATCGCACAAACACAGTCTTAGGGTATAAAAATCAATTTGTACAATTCCTCAGTACTATTTAAATCCTACTTTGTTCAAAAATTATTTAAGGCAGAATTTCTTTAATAAATTTTCTAAATATATTACTGCTAAAAATCAGTTCGTTGGTCACTAAAAGTCATATGGGACATCATTAAATGATGATGATAATGAACAGTCAGAAAAAGAACTATGTTATACCCAAGAACTTCAGCAAAGTGTGTGAATAAAAATATCTTTTGATAGATGTATCTCATTAATTTCCTCAGCTTGCAAATTCAATGACATCACTGTCTTGTCACTTCAGCTCTCTGCTCAACAGTGACCTGCTGATAGATACCCCAATAAAGATGAGATGCTAATATAAAAAAATGCAACTTCCTTCAGTTTATTTTATAGGATTCTGTGGTAAAATGGAAAAAAAAATAATTTAGAAGGCCAGTTATGGGGATTTCCCTGGTGATCCAGCGCTTCAGACTCCACACCCCCAACGCAGGCGGCGCCTGAGCCCCGGTCAGGGAACTAGACCCCACATGCCACACCTAAAGCCTGCAGCCACACACAGACACAGCTCCGCCAAATCAGCAAGTTTAACGCACAGATGGGCCTCAGCTCTCACAGTCTGATTTTCACACATGACATACCTATATACCTAAGAGATCTGTACGTGTTGATTTTAAATTCTGTATTTACCAGCTGGCAAACTTGTGAGCTACAAAGTGGAGTTACTAACAGCCCAACAATATTTCATCTTTGGCAGTATCATTTCTTAAGTTTTATCTTTGTGAAATTATTAGAATATTTTATTGGGCTTAGAAGGGGAAAAAGAGAGTGCTAAATACTAGAAGAAGCATTTCAAATTTAATGTATTGCCTTCTGGCCTAAAACCAGTCTTCCATGTGTTCAACTATAAAAGATGAGCAATAACATGGAAGAGTGTGCATAAATGTCTGACTGTATTATTGAAGGCTGTACCTAAAAGGTTAAGAGTGGGCTAGGATTTTATAATATTTGCTAACTCACTGAACACCTGCTTTATAACATGCAAGTTTAACTTTAACCTATATGACTTTTATCCTTGTATCCATGGACACATGTTCATAAATTTGAGTACTTGAGAACTTCAAGACATTTTTAGAGGATGTGAAGAATCTGCTTTCTCTCTTGGGCAGGAGTGGCGGGGGGTGGGGGGGGGACTTGCTTTTTCCCTTAAGAGTTGACGAAAAGTTTTATATATTAGTTACTTTGGCCCCACTTTGGGACTGGAGTAGTCAGAAGAAAAGGGATGTCCCAAGAGAAAGGCAGATAAAATACAGCTGACTCTGGAACACCTCGGGGGATTGAGAGGGGCAGACCCTCCTCACAGTCAAAAATCGGAGGATAACTTTAGAGCTGGCCCTCCGTGTCTATAGTTCCACATCTGCAAATTCAGCCAACCTTGGATCACGTAGCACTAGACTATTATTTACCGAAAAAAGTCCACGTGGGCCCGTGCAGCTAGTTCAAAGGTCAACTGTAAAATGAAAACCTAACTTCTGCTATCCATTCTGCCCCTGACTACGTGTCTTCCTTTCACTCCTAAAATGAAGAGTCAAACCACACTTCCTCATGTGACTTTTATCACTGAGTCATCTTCTCTATCCCACCTTTTGGCTTTCTGCTGTTTTCAACATTTAAAAAACGACTCTCTCCTCCTTAACTCTTTGCCTTCTGTAGCCCTCCATCCTCTCTTGGCTCTTGGACAGTGACACAAGATTATGTGTCAGCCTGACTGGGCCAACAGGTGCCCTGATCATCTGGCCAAACATTATTCCCATCCGGGATTTAGTCTGGATCTCCTTAGCTTCTGTGTTTCTAGTGACCTGACTGTTTTGAGGAAGCCTGGTTAGGTGTTTTACAGAATGTCCCTCAATTTGGGTTTGTGTGATGGCTTTCCTCATAGGATAAACATTTTTTTTTTACTTAAAAGATGAATTCTTTCGGGGAAGAAGTGCCATTCAAAACACATCACATCAAGGCATACGTGCTGATGATGCCAGCTCTGGTCACCCGGCCAAGGGAGTGTGTGCGGGTCTCTCCTTGTAAACTGACTCCCCTCTGCCTTTTCAGCCCACTCTGGAAGCAGCTCCCTGAGTGCAGGCCCCGCAGGAGGGGCGTGGGGAGTGAAGCTTTACCTCCTGGAGGAGGAAGTATCTATCTAAATTATTTTTAATTCTTCTGTATAAAAGATTATCTCTTCTTCCCATTTATTTATTTAATAGAATTAGTTTTGTCCCCAAGTCAGCTCCCCTTTCTACCATGGCATCGTCATTCCCCGAGGGGGCAACGCCCACACACCCAACGGAACTCTGGGTTTACTTCTGACTCCCTTCTCTCCTGCAAGCCCCCTAAACCAGTCCTTCTCTTACTCAACTGTTTTCCATAGTGCTTTCTTCTCCTCCTTTCCTTGTGATTTGCTTTAGTCCAAATCCTCATTTTCTAGATGACAGTCTCTGAGTGGGTCTCTCTTTTTTTTGGCCTCCATACACTGGTCTGCTCCAATCTGCCTTTCATATATATCATTCAGTCATGCTATATGACACGAAAATTTCTGGAGAGACAGAAAGACTATCCTTGATTTGTATGAATACCTAGAACGTAGAATATGGCAATATGCTGCGTGCTCAGCCACGTGCGACTTGTTACGACCCTGTGGACTGTCACCCGCCCGGCTCCTCTGTCCATGGAACCTCCCAGGCAAGAACACTGGGTGGGCTGCCATCCCTGCTCCGGGGCTCCTGCCGACCCAGGGGCCAGATCTGCGTCTCTTGTCTCTTGCACTGGCAGGCAGCTTCTCCACCACCAGCGCCACCTGGGAGCCCAGGCTGTAGAACGCACATTGATAAATGACTGCTGGGGAAGTGGAAGAGAGCAGAATCTTTCTTCACCAAAGTCTGGCCACCACGCTAGAAAAATAAAACCAGCCAGCAGAAAGTTAAAGAAACAATGGAAACATTTAAATGTTAATTATTTTAAACAACACACACTGCTGAGGTTTGAATGAAATATATATATAATACAGGAAGAATGTAAACGTCAGAGGAGAAAACGTTTTAGGTGCTGCAAAACTATAACTAAGAAGCTAAGAAAGGGACGATGTCCCCGCCCAAGAAAAGAACCCAAGGAAATCTTTCAGACTCCTCAATGGTCTCCTCAAATCTGGTGTTTTGAATTTTCTATAGGAGAGCATCTTGACTAAAATTACATATCCTGTGCCACAGGGATCCAATCTTGTCTCTTGACCTATGAGCTGGAGATACTGTGATGGAGCTTTTCCAGCTATTTCAACATATAAAATAAAAGGTGGTAACAGTGGCAAAAAGGAGAGGGGGTACAAAGGGGACACTTACTTTTGTTGAGAAAATACAGTGTGGCTTACCCAAATGTCACTTACTTTGCTTTGCTCTTATAGAATGCTAGCAACGTTTCTGATTAGAAAAGGTTTAAATTTCTTTTTAATATAGGGAACTATGATTGCACAGAGATTGAAAATTTTAAATCAGCAACACACCAGACTTTATTATAAAGTTCTCAAAAACAGCCAGGACCTACGATTCGAGTTATGGAGCCTTGGCCCTGCCTTTCACTGGCCTTGCCTTTGGGGCCGGCCCTTCACTGAGAGAGAGGGGAAGAGAGCGCTAGCCAGGATGCACACGTGCTCCCTGCCTCCTCTGCTCTGTTTTGGTGGAAGGAGCACAGTAAGTTCAATTACCTGTATTATGAACATCTCCTTCAGCCCCGACCTGGCTCCCCACAGGTGCAGTGACGTTTACAATGCCAATTCTTTTGAATGGGAAATGAGCACACTGACAAGTATCTCTTTAGTCCAATGAAAGAAGTGTGTTCAAAACACTGGTTTCCCAGGACATGGGACTGTTTTTGATTTGGGTCACTTAGAAGTAAAACTCCCGGTAATATTCATCAGGGACGTGGACGATGACAAACAATAAAATAACTGCAAACAACGCTAGCACAGACGGAGGTGCCGGGAGAGGCTGCCTGGGCCACCTTGCCACCGTGTGGACGCCGTGAGGGAAGCCCGCCCAGCAGCGCACAGTAGCAGGGGACCCAGCCCAGCTAAGAGGATGAGCCCAGGGCCGCAAAAAGCCCAAAGCCAGCTGGCGCACCTCATCTTCAGTTGTATGAAGTCATCTCTCTTTCTACCTTAAGCTTGTTTGAATAGGACCTCCTGTTACTACAAAACGATCACAACTCCTGACACAGTGAGGAACATATACTTTCTACTTAAACCTCACTTTGATCAAGGCAAAAGAAACAATAATTTACTACTCTTTAATCTAGTCCATGTTTATTTAAAGTAGCAATGACAGCACAGTCAAGGTCTCTTTTCTTTTAAAGAAATGCAGTAGTATTACGGACACTATATGTTAAATGCGATGAAGTTACCCAATCAAATTTAGGGAGACAGGAAAAAGGAACATAGTACTTTTAAGACATTTATTTTTTTATATTCTGGCAAATGGGCCTGTTTACTTCCAAAGCACATTAACAGCAACTTCTATCTTATATCTTCCAAGAGTAACAAGACACATTTTCATACCCATTATCTATTTAATCTCAATGGGATCTGTCAGCCTCCTAAATTACATTTTTCAACAAGGCCTAGAAGAGTTACTAAATTTTAACCTGCTTCTTTGTTACTCTTGTTTGTTTTTTAACAGGCAGATGGCAAACTACTAAGTTTAGATCTCAGTATTAAATACATTCCATTAACAGATCCCTGGCTACAGCTGTAGCATACTGAAACCCTGGAGGGGATTTCAATGACAGACTCAGGGCAAAACAAATCAAATCAGAGTTTTGTGCAACTATTACAAAGAAAACGCCTACCTCTCTGGAAGGCCCATAAGCTGATGACAGGTAATTACCTCTGGAAAGAAGTCATCATATTTGTTTCCTCAAAGACAAAAACCAACCAAGAAACAGAATTTTGCTGCCGTTGGTTTGTAGCAATTGCTGCTACAACTACTACAAGAATGCAAACGCCAAGAGAGAAAACAAAAAATAATAAACAAAAAGACAAGTGCAGGAAGAGGACTTGCTTATGTTTTCATAACAATGGTTCTAGATCTACAGCCTGGTAAATATTAACATACTCAGTTTTGTAATTCAAAGCATCCTGAATTATTCAGCACTTGGAATAATTCCAGTTTGACTTTATCGTGACCTTCTCAGGTGACAATGAAGCTAGACATAATTCACCACGCCAAGTGGAAAGCATCAATGCTGACCTTAATTATAATAAACCCCAGTACTATGCGTGAGCACGTTACAAGGCGCACAGCAGTCCAATCACGTAAGGGACAACAGTCTCATTTCTCACAGCACAACCACATTCACTAACCTATTTCTTCCTTCGCCTGTGTCATCCATACAACGCGAGCACAGACCCGAGTACCAGCGATTAAGCATCCATCCACATCACACGAGTTTGATTCACCTTCTCCCATGTCTCTGACACACTGCTCTAAAACATTCGCTTTGCTGTTCAAGAAAAAACATGTCTAACTTGAGACCACTAACCCCAAGACCCAAGAATCACAGCAACAGCCTACTGTAAGTTGCCAAAATATTTGATCTTCATACAGTATTTAAATGCCTTAATCCCTAGTCTGTGTAGTCCAGAACAACACTATAAACCACATTCCTTTTATTGGTCATGCTGTACGGCTTACAGGATCTCAGCTCCCCACCCAGGGACTGAACCCAGGCCCCGGCAGTGAAAGCACCAGCCACTAGACCAGGGGACTCGCATAAACGGCATTCTTGAAGAGCAGTGATAAACAAAGCCACTTGTTAAGTGTCAAGAAAAACTGTCATTTCCTTAGCAACAGAGCTTGTAAATATAATAGAAAATAGCTGAAGAATATGTGGGTTTTAGAAGGAAACAAAATAATTACATCAAATTCTTTTACATCTCATCTGTAGATTTAGACTAGAGAATGTCAAATTACAACTCCTTTGCTGTGTATATATACGGCAGCTTAGAAAAACGACTCACTATAAAAAAAACTGAACCCTAAAATAAATATCCTTAAGCTATCTTCAAAACAGGGTTGCCGTAAATGTTTTAATGCTACACTTCCACTCAGCATGTCGCACCAAGTAGGAGGTGGGTGACCCTGTCATCCAGGCACTGTTCAGTTCAGTCCAGTCGCTCAGCCGCATCCCACTCTTTGCGACCCCACGAGCTGCAGCGTGCCAGGCCTCCCTGTCCAGCACCAACTCCTGGGGCCCACCCAAACTCATGTCCATTAAAGTTACGTTTCCACCCAGCATGTCACACCGAGTAGGAGGTGGGTGATCCTCTGTCATCCAGGCACTGTAACAGCCATCAATCAGAGTTTCGGTAACCACTGTTTAAAAAGACACCAAGGCTGAATTTTCTACACTGGTTAACACTCAGCTTCCTACAGCCACAAACATATCTGACTAACTCAAACACCCTAAAGATAATAAAAATATTTTGTTTCATGGGGAGGGGGGTGTGTTTAAACTGAAATGTTACCCTGGACTTTAATGACTTAGGTTTCCCCTCGGAAACTATGACTCCCAGATATTTAATTTTTATAGTTCCACATATATCTATTTGCAAAATGCTCAATCAGTAGTATCTCGACTCTAGTATACATTAAAAAACTTTAAAAAATATGTATGTGGTATAATCCATTTCTGGTAATGGTAGGCTAGACTTTTTGGAACAATCCTCAAATTATAAACAATGAAAAATGTTGGAAGATAAAAATCTTCTAAAAAACAATAAAGAGGTATCAAATGAAAATGAAGGTGAAAGTGCTAGTCACTCAGTCGTGTCCAACACTTTGCGACCCCATGGACTGTACAGTTCATGGAATTCTCCGGGCCAGAATACTGGGGTGGGTAGCTGTTCCCTTCCCCAAGGGAGCTTCCCAATCCAGGGATGGAACACAGGTCTCCCGCATTGCAGACAGATTCTTTACCATCTGAGTCACCAGGGAAGCCCTAACCTTTAGAGTAACAGAAAAAAATGATCATTTATCATTTTTATATTAAAAACTTTATGGAAAATATTTTATGAATAACATAGGGTAGAATAAAATGAAAATTCTATCAGAAAGTGAAAAATTATATTAGAAATCTTAACATACATTTTAACAGGGTAAGCCCAAATATTTAGTCTATATTTTCCTGAGTTTGAAGGTATACATATACTCAGATGCCTATCAACTGTTAATCACAAATCTGGAACATATCCACGATTCCAGATTTCAAAAGCATATTTAATAGATTCTAACTTCTCATTAGTTCTGATTTTTTGCACTTGCATCATCAAAATGCAATAGTTTTGAAAATTTGATACTTCATAATCTTGTTGAAAACAGGACTGACCCTGCTTCCTCGTTGCAAAACATTTTCAGTTATATTGAACAAGAGAACACAAAGACAAAGGTCTGTAAAGAAGCCACAGGAACTAGCTGCTCAACAGCAACAGAGAAAGCCAAACCAGCAGAAAGAAACTGTGCTCCAAGAAAACACATTCCAAGCGAAAACACGAGACTGTGATTGATCTGTTGAAGGCCACAAACCCTCCTCATCTCTTTGTCTTTCAATTAGAGCACAGCTGGTTTGCAACGCTGTGTCAGTTTCTGCCATAAAGCACAGTGAAGCAGCTACACCCATACACACATCCACTCGCTTTAGAGCTCCTTCTCACTCAGGTCCCCAGAGATCACTGAGTCGAGTTTGCTGTGCTATACGATAGGTTCTCAAGAGAGGCAATCTAATCTCTCCATTCTTTGGAATGCGGGCTTGGCCATCTGACTTGCTCTGGTCAATGATATATTTCAGTTCAGTCGCTCAGTCGTGTCCAACTCTTTGTGACCCCATGGACTGCAGCACACCAGGCTTCCCTGTCCATCACCAACTCCTGGAGCTTACTCAAATTCATGTCCAATGAGTTGGTGATGCCATCCGACCATCTCATCCTCTGTCATCCCCTTCTCCTGCCTTCAATCCTTTAGGATGGGCTGGCTGGATCTCCTTGCTGTCCAAGGGACTCTCAAGAATCTTCTCCAACACCACAGTTCAAAAGCATCAATTCTTCAGTGCTCAGCTTTCGTTATGGTCCCAATCTCACATCCACACATGACTACTGGAAAAACCATAGCCTTGACTAGGACTTCTGTTGAAAGTAATGTCTCTGCTTTTCTTCCAAGGAGCAAGCATCTTCTAATTTTACGGCTGCAATCATCATCTGCAGTGATTTTGGAGCCCAAGAAAATAAAGTCTCTCACTGTTTTCAGTTTCCAATCTATTTGCCATGAAGTGATGGGACCTGATGCCATGATCTTAGTTTTTTGAATGCTGAGTTTTAAGACAGTTTTTTCACTCTCCCCTTTCACTTTCATCAAGAGGCTCTTTAGTTTTTCTTCACTTTCTGCCATAAGGGTGGTGTCATCTGCGTATCTGAGGTTATTGATATTTCTCCCGGCAATCTTGATTCCAGCTTGTGATTCATCCAGCCCAGCATTTCACATGAAGTACTCTGCATGTAAGTTAAATAAGCAGGGTGACAATATACAGCCTTGACATACTCCTTTTCCTATTTGGAACCAGTCCACTGCTCCATGTCCAGTTCTAACTGTTGCTTCTTGACCTGCATACAGATTTCTCAAGAGGCAGGTCAGGTGGTCTGGTATTCCCATCTCTTAAAGAATTTTTCAGTTTGTTGTGATCCACACAGTCAAAGGTTTTGGCATAGTCAATAAAGCAGAAGTGATGTTTTTCTGGAACTCTCTTGCTTTTTCTATGATCAAATGGATGTTGGCAATTTGATCTCTGGTTCCTCTGCCTTTTCTAAATCCAGCTTGAACATCTGGAAGTTCTCGATTCATATACTGTTGAAGCCTGGCTTGGAGAATTTTGAGCATTACTTTGCTAGCATGTGAGATGAGGGCAAGTGTACAGTGGTTTGAACATTCTTTAGCATTGCCTTTCTTTGGGATTGGAATGAAAACTGGCCTTTTCCAGTCCTGAGGCCACTGCTGAGTTTTCCAAATTTGCTGGCATATTGAGTGCAGCACTTTCACAGCATCATCTTTTGGGATTTGAAATAGCTCAACTGGAATTCCATCACCTCCACCAGCTTTGTTCATAGTGATGCTTCCTAAGGCCCACTTGACTTCACACTCCAGGATGTCTGGCTCTAGGTAAGTGATCACACCATCATGGTTATCTGGGTCATGAAGATCTTTTTTGCATAGATCTTCTGTGTATTCTTGCCACCTCTTCCTAATATCTTTTGCTTCAGTTACATTCATACTGTTTCTGTCCTTTATCGAGCCCATCTTTGCACGAAATGTTTCCTTGGTATCTCTAATTTTCTTGAAGAGATCCCTAGTCTTTCCTATTCTATTGTTTTCCTCTATTTCTTTGCATTGATCACTTAGGAAAGCTTTCTTATCTCTCCTTGCTATTCTTTGGAACTCGGCATTCAGACAGACATATCAGAAATAGATAACTGATATCTAGACCAGCAAAAATATCTTTTAAGAGTAAGAGAATAAAGACATTTCTGGACAAACAAAACCTGGCAGCTGGCCAGCAGGAGACTCTCCCTGGAAGATTTTTTTTTTTTTTAATGTAGGCAGAAGGCAAGTGGCCCTAGATGGAAGCTTAGAGATGCAAGAAGTTATGAGGAACAAACAAAGCACTACAGGTAAATCTATACAAATTTTGCTTCTATAATACAATAGTAATAGTATCTTTGCCAGCAACCAATTCCAAACATTATGATTTATTTACCTGAGACTTCTGGGTTTTTTTAAAAAATCACCCTAGGCACAACTAGGGTTTAGAATCACTGACAAATAAAAAGCTTACATCTGTACATTTATTGTTGACATTAATCCCCACCTTCCTCCCCATTTTATTTGGCTTGCCTTTTTTTTGAAGTTACTGACTTGTGATTCTGCATTAACATATAAGTTTTTTAAAAATGTATCATCTCTGTAATATAAAGTGGTTTATTTTTGGATGTACAAAGGCCTAAATAACAATTACTACATACTTTCTAATTATTCAACATTTCCCATCAACAGAATACTACTATAAACTCAAAGGTACTTCTCAGCTGCAAACACCCAAGAAAACCGCAAGTCAGGCTAAAGCTAAGCTGGTTTTCGGGTTAAGGTTCTTCTCCAGTATATTCAGCAGAATTGTAACTAACACAAAACATCAGGCTGCAGGCCATTTGTTAACAGACAGCAGCAGATCAGGACACTGGGCTACTCAGACTGTTAACTGTTCATTTTCTTAAATTGTTCTGCTGCCTAAATACGGATGATGGTGCTTATTATCTTCCCAGCTGGTGCAGTGCTAAAGAATCTGCCTGCCGATGCGAGAGCGGTGGGTTCGATATCTGGGACGGGAAGATCCCCTGGAGAAAGAAATGGCAACTCACTCCAGTATTACTGCCTGGAAAAACCCATGGCAGGAGGAGACTGGCAGGCCGCAGTCGGTGAGGTCACAGAGAGGGGACACGACGGAGTACGCGTGCACACTTACTATCTGACTTAAATCACGAATCTCAGAACTAACAGACCCCCAAATAAATCCTTTAAAGGATTTTAGATCTTCAGTCTTTAAAGGATAAAAGATTTCCAAAATAATGGATTTGGCTACAATATCCAAATAAGTAAGGAGGGGTGGAATCAATAAAAGGAACACGAAAACAATGCACCTAACAGATAATGTAAATGAACAGAATATATGAACCATGCTTTATTGATTAAAAATGCACCTATACTTACCCCTGGGGGGGGGGGCACTGACGATTATAGTTTTGTCATAAAATTTAAGCTACATGGTGATTTCAAAAACATCAAGGTAAGGAACTTCCCTGGTGGCCCAGTGGCTGAGACTCCAACACAGGGAGCCAGGGCTCAATCCCTGGCCGGGGAACTAGGTTCCACGTAACACAACTTAAAAGAGCCCACACGGTACAACTAAGACCCAGCACAGCCGAATGAATAAACAAACATATATTCTAAATGTTAAGGTGAAAGATATGTTTTAGATTCAATGAAATATGGTGACAAAGCATTATAACCAAATTTTTTTCTTTTAAAATTCTTTAAAACTTTTCTATTAAAACTCCCAATCAAACCAACCACACCACCCAATTTAACATCAAAATACAGCCTCAAAGAAATAACACACTCTCTATGCAGTAGGCAAAGATATCAATGAAAATATGTTGCATTTATGAAGAAACAGGAATATTCAAGTTCATTATCATTCCTAAAGCAGCCTCACAAAGATGTACACCCCCAAGACCAAGCACAAGGTCAGAACAAGCACCTGCGGGAGTGCTCTCTTTCCATCTCAAGCCCCAGGCTAGCTTAACAGCGTCACGCCCACAGCTTCTGGTCAATAAAAGCCCACACTGGATACAAGTAGAGATTATCATACCAAATGATTTAAGCCAAAAAGAGAAAGACAACTACCATCTGACATCACTTATGTGTGGAATCTAAAACAAGACACAGATGAACCTACGAAAGTGAAGTAGAGCTACGGACAGACAGAAGCAGCCAGCAGTTGCTGGGAGAGAGGGGGCTCCCCTGGGGAGCGCATGAAGCGGGAGCTTGGAGTCAGGGGATGTCTGCTCTTCAAACAGACGGGATAAACAACAAGGTCCTACTGCACAGCACAGAGAACTACATTCAGTATTCTGTGACAAACCATAATGGAAAATAAAACTAAAAAAAACAATGAATATTGGGAATTCCCTGGCAGTCCAGCGGTTAGGACTCTGCACTTTTGTTGCCAAGGGCCAGGGTTCAACCTCTAGTCTGGGAACTAATAAGATCCTATGAGCCTTGCAGTGCAGCCAAAAAAAGAAAAAAAGAATATATCTATCTATGTATACCTGAATCACTTTGTTCTAGCACAGTAATTAACTCAATACTGTAAATGAACTATGCTTCAAGAAAAAATAACTTTTTAATAAGAGTCCACACCAACTGTAAAAACTGACAAGTTTGGTAAATTCTATAAAAATGAGGGCTATATAATGCAATACAGCATGACATTCCTCATACTGAAGGTGACATTAACTCAGATGGATTGTAAACTATTTAAAGAGTTGCACCAGGACTTCTCTGACGCTCCAATGGGCAAGAATCCACCTGCCAACACAGGAGACACTGGTTCGCTCCCTGGTCCAGGAAGGCTCCATAAGACACGGGGCAACTGAGCCCGAGCACCACAACCGCTGAGCAACGTGCTGCACGGAAGCCCACACCCTCTAGAGCCAGTGCTCGGAAACTAGAGCAGTCACTGCGATGAGAAGCCCGCGCACTGCAAGCCGAGAGGAGCCCCCGCGGGCCACAGCTAGACAGCCCAAGTGCAGCAACAGAGACCCTGCACAGCCAAGAAGAAATACATACAGAGGCACACGTACGTTACATGCTACACAACGAGAGCCAAGAAGAAATACATACAGAGTCACACGTACGTTATATGCTACACAACAAGAGCCAAGAAGACATACAGAGGCACACGTACGTTATATGCTATACGAGAGCCAAGAAGACGTACATACAGAGTCACACGTACGTTATATGCTCTACAACGGGAGCCAAGAAGACGTACATACAGAGGCACACGTACGTTATATGCTACACAACGAGAGCCAAGAAGACGTACATACAGAGTCACACGTACGTTATATGCTCTACAACGGGAGCCAAGAAGAAATACATACAGAGTCACACGTACGTTATATGCTACACAACGAGAGCCAAGAAGACGTACATACAGAGTCACACGTACGTTATATGCTACACAACGAGAAAATGCTCTGTGTGTTCTGTACAGAGACACAGAGTTTGAGGTTTTGTGCTATACAAACAACCTCCACAATCTTGTAGTGTCTTCTTTTAACCTTTTAAAAACTGGAAAGACAACTCTTACCTCCAGAGACACAAAACCAGGTTGTGGGCTGGTTTGGGGCCACAGGCTGTAGTCTGCAATCTTCAGTCTAAAATACGAGTTAGCTTAAATAGGGGCTTCAAAAGACAAGGTTGTGAAGAAATTAGAGAACTAATCTACTCTAGATCTTAATTTAATAGCTATTTGGTAATGCTTTAATAAGACCTGCTAAGCCAAAAAAAGCAAAGAACCTTACTGAAGAAAAAGATTATATTTTATTCTTTTCACTTAAAATGTACAAGGTTTGACAAGGTTCTGTTTACTCATGATCCTGAATGAGTACCTGAAGAAGTATTCTATTTTTTGGAGGAAATCACGTACCGATTCTAATTCAGAAAAACAGAGATTAAGATCTTACTGAGGGCAAATCATTTTTTTCCAATGACTTATCATACTTTATACATGGGACCTTACCCTCCATAAACCTGGGCTTCAATATAAACACACAAAAATAACTTTCGAAGGATCATCCTATTTTTCTTTGAGGTTCTGAACTAAGGTTATCAGAACTGAGGTTCTGATAACCATCAAGAAGGAGAATTAAGTCTCTAGGACTACTAAAAAGCTATGCCTAAGGCAAGAGTTTTTGTATTTGTGCTGCCTAATATATACTTGCTTATCGAAGGGTAAATAAGTTTACTGCTGAATTTTATATAGTAGTGTTTTCAGTAGCTATTAAGAGAAACTTAGAAACTGAATGCCAATTCAGGAGATGTCTGTCAAATGACCCAGATATGTACCCTGAGCTCTTTCTACGTAGTGTATAAGAAATGGAACAGTTGAAGAAATGAAGTATGTCCTGCCATATCAGTAAACAAAGATGTCAAAGTCATGAGCTGAAGTCCTAACCTTGACTATCTGGCTTCTTTAGTCAGTGGTAACCCTCTAATGTTCTGCCGGCCTTTTGTTGCGGAACTCCTATATATCCCAGCCCCTCCCCTCACCTCCTTGGAGGGTTTCTCAGGGCTATCTGAAACCTGTCTCCAGGGCTGCAGCCCTCATTGTGCCCCAAGTAAGTTAAAATTTAACTCCCAACTCTCACATTGTGCAATTTTTTTTCAATAGGTAACACTTTTCCAAATTTAGACCCACACAAGTTCTAAGTAAATCTATCCTGATATTGTTTGAATCACAAAGGAAATCAACACCAAAAAGCAGGTTCTAGAAATGTCTTTTAACAAAAGAACTCTGCAGAGTTAACAGTGGCCGTGACTGTGGACCCAGAAATGCAAACGAAGCACAGCTTTCTAAAAGACTGTAATCCATAACAGAAACACAAAAGTGAAAATTATGACACACAAAGGGGAAAAGCAATAATTTGCTTGAAGTATTCTGACTTCACACTAAAACATTCTTACAGCCATGACCTAAACTTGTTCCCCATTCTCCATTAAAACTAAAAAAAATGAGTAAGACATAATTTTGTGGGGCTTCGTAGGTTTTTTTTTTTCATTCGTTTGCTTTTTGTTTGTTTGTTTTTAACTAATCAGACCTAAGCAGCAATGAATTTGATCTCTTGTTTAAAAAACTGTTTGTTGATTACTCAGGATTGATGAATGAGCCTGAGACAAGAAGGAAATGGACCAAAATTGATCTCATCAGAGTAGGTAAAAGCTTTCTGTAGAACTTGGCCAATTAATGCCACAATTCCAAAGCCACTGACTCACATGAATCCTGTCTGTGGTACAGCACAGTCTACTTTATCCCTTAGCTCTGCAGGAGTTCATGCTCTACAAAGTTCAATTTCAGAGCAAATACAGTTTGCGTGTTTTATGAGAACTAAATATAAATCATTTTTAAGAAATCAATAGACGACGTCTAATATAAAAAGAGAACCACCCAGGTATTCTACTTAAAAATCAGATAAATACAAGAATACAAGAACTGAAAACAGTTGAAGGTAGGGAAAGCTAAAATAGGATTTAACAGTCTTACATTATAAACCTGGTTGTACTCTGATCTTAATTTTTATATATTAAAACTATGTATTACTGCTGAATAAAAAAAGAAGAGGATGAGATAAACTCCACATGCCTGCCAGGACACTTGCAACGCAGGAGCGCTTTCTGAAGACGTGCTCCTATTCTGCTCGGCTGTGCCTCAGCATACAAAGAAAGCTATCTGGTTTAGAGATGCTGGCACTATTTAACTTCCCCAAAACACTATTTGCATGGATTATCTCAAATCATCCAGCTAAGACAAGGTTTAAGAAAAGATCTCTGAAACAAGGCTTTTCCAAGATAACATGGTCTAAGAAGGTATTTCAATAATCTTTAACTAGCTGAAAACAGGTAAATGTGTCCTGAAAGTTCTGCACTGACGAGCCAGCTCTTAATAAGGGTTTCCCAGGTGGCTGAGATGGTAAAGAATCTGCCTGCAATGCAGGAGACCTGGGTTTGATCCCTAGGTTGCGAAGATCCCCTGGCGGAGGAAATGGCAACCCTCTCCAGTGTTCTTGCCTGGAGAATCCCCACAGACAGAGGAGCCTGGTGGGTGGGCTACAGTCCATGCGGTCACAAAGAGTTGGTCACAGCTGAGCAATAAGCAAACAGCACAGCACAGCACAGCTCTCAATAATCCACATAAACGAGTTGGTATCCTAAATCAGAGTACTCGAGGCTGCCCCAGGAATGCTGAACAGCAATACTGCACCAGGATGCAGGACCTGGCAAGACCTTTATTAAGAGGTTTTTGAAGAGATCAGAGAATGTTTGTGAACAACAAAATGTACAAAACTTCAGAGATGTTTAGCTTGCTCTGAACTTACACGCTGTTGGTGCAACCACAAAAGCCAACGATACTGCACTTTCGGGAATACTGTCTGCAGCGACACGAAACTACGTGCGCGTGTGTACTTCGCCACTCAGCTGTGTCTGACTCTCTGGACCCCACGGGCTCCTCTCCATGAATTTTCCAGGGAGGAACACTGGAGCAGGTGGCCGTTTCCTTCTCCAGGCAACCTTTCCGACCCAGGCAGGTGGACCACCACTGTCCCGCGTGGGGCGCTGAAGCTACAGAAGCACAGACTACCCACTGCGGCGTCGCTCATAACCACAAAACACAGGAAACAAGCACTCGTGCACAGGAGATGGCTGAGTAAACTGAGGAAGATCACTACAAATGGTATGAAGTGATTTCTAAGACAATGCTTTAAAAAGGCAAAATACCTAAGAGGACCAAATATGTTTAATTTTCACGTTAGAAAGAAAGGGACATATGAAAATTTACAGCTATCTGCTCATGGTACCAAAAAAAAAAAAAAACCAAAGTATAAACTAAAAACTGAGACTGGCTACTGTGGCAACGGGAAGGAAAGGGTGAGAGGATGGGAATGGGGGGAAAGGTGCGGCAGGGAAGCGATTCCACAGCCCTGTTTTTACTGACTCAAAATTTTAAAAATAAGAGTGAGGGGAGGCAAAAATGCAATCCAAAGAAAGGCAAATGACCCTAACCGGATTTCAAATGAATTAGCAAAACCACAGGGGAGAGAAGGGAAACGGAGGAGGGAAGATTCACTTGAGTTGCTTGTGAACACTGTTCTTTGACTTCGCTTCAGTCCAATGACAAAAAGAGCTACAAACAAATACCGAACCCTGGTTAGTGGGTTTGCTTTCTCATAATGACCTAGTTTTAGCGTTCTGAAACTATTTCAGTGTCTTATATGATTCAGCAATCAAATAATTTGTAGAAAGAACGAACCAAGTTTTTCACTGTCATAGAAGGGAGTTATAAATATGAAAAGGGAAAAAGCTAAAATGAACCCTGTGGCACAGAAGCCATCAATATGAATCTAAATCTGCTTTGAACGTGCTGACTTACAAATGCAAACATAGAATCTGAACAGGCGTCTGTGTACACACACGTGTGCACGTACATACACATCTGTGTACGTGTGTGTGCACACATCTACCTGCATTCAGTGCAGTGCAGTGCAGTGCAGTCGCTCAGTCGTTCCGACTCTGTGCGACCCCATGAATCGCAGCACCCAGGCCTCCCTGTCCATCACCATCTCCCGGAGGTCACTCAGACTCATGTCCATGGAGTCAGTGATGCCATCCAGCCATCTCAGCCTCGGCCGTCCCCTCCTCCTCCTGCCCCCAGTCCCTCCCAGCGTCAGAGTCTCCTCCAATGAGTCAGCTCTTCGCATGAGGTGGCCAAAGTACTGGAGCTTCAGCTTCAGCATCATTCCTCCAAAGAAATCCCAGGGCTGATCTCCTCCAGAATGGACTGGCTGGATCTCATGCATGTATATAAATACACACACACATCTGGCTCTGTCTGCTGAAGCAGTGACACCTGAGTAGCAATGAGCACGTCCAGCATCCAGACCTTGGCTTCTAAAGACCATTCTCCACAAAAAGGAAACAGAGTTCCTTACAGAAGTGGTTGATTCCAGGTCTGGGACTGAAAAAGTACATGATGAGCCTAGAAAACTTCTGGTTTCTGGTCCGACAGGGAGAGAGCTTGGAAATCATCATTCCCATACTCACAATGAGAAAAAGGCTGAACGAAGTGAAAATGAACAAACTCTTCCGAAATCCATCAGACCTGAAGTCACAGGGCAAAACTGGAGGTGGTGAAAACAGGAAATCAAAGTTTACTGGAAGCTAAAGCCCAGGAGGAGAAGCCCAGAAACGGTCACTGACAATCGCACTGGTGTGCACAGAAATGCACCTGAGCATATTCGGTCAAATGGCTTTCAACAAGGGCACCAAGGTCGCTCAATGCGGAAAGGACAGTCTTTTCAACACATGATGCTGGAAAAATTTAACATTCTCAGCCAGAAGACTAAAGTTGGATCCCTTACCCCACAGCATGTACAAAATTACCTCACAATGGAGCAGAGGCCTAAATTTAAGAGCCAAAACTATGAAACCCTTAAGAGAAAGCACAGGGGAAACACTTCAAGATGTGGAATTTGGCAATGATTTCTTGGATATGACAGCAAAAGCACAAATAAAAGAAAAAATAAATAAACAGGACTTCATGGAAATAAAAACTTCTGTGCATCAAAGGACATAATTGACGGAGTGAAAAGGCAACCCACGTGATAGGAGAAGATGTCTGCAAATCATTTACCTGATATGAGTTTAATATCGAGAATTCATAAAGAACTCCTACAATTCAGCAACAAAATGCAACCTGATGAAAAAAAGGCCGAAGGACTCGAGTAGACGTTTCTCCAAAGGCAGCATACAGACGGCCAGTAAGACGCTCAACATCAGTGAAAATCAGGGAAGTGTACATCAAAAGCACAATATCGCTTCCCATCCATTAGGACAATATTTTTAGAATTTCCCTGGTGGTCCAGTGGTTAAGACTCCATGCTTACAACGCAGAGAATGTGTGTTCAATCCCTGGTCAGGGAACTAAGACCCCCACATGCTGCACGGCATGGCAAAAAAAAAAAAAAATATATATATATATATATATGATTGTAAAAATTAAAACATAGGAAAGTCTCTGGTGATCCAGTGGTTAGGACTCACACTGTCACTGTGTGGCCCGGGTACAAGCCTGGTGGAGGAACCAGGATCCCACAAGCTTTGCGATGTGGCCAAAATAATAATGTAATAAACAAGTAAACAAACAAGTGTTGGAGAAGATGTGAGCAAACCAGGACTTTGTCCACTGCTGACGGGACTGTGAATAGGTGGCAGCCACTGCAGAAAGCAGTATGGTCATTCCTCAAAAACTAAAGACAGAGCTGTCATACGATCCAGCAATTCTAAGCCAAAATAACTGAAAACAGAGTCTCAGATACTTGTAAACCTATGTTCATAGCAGCGTTATTCACAAGAGCGAAAAGGTGAAAGCAACTCAAGTTGATTGATGCCTGAATGGATAAATAAAACATCGTCTGGACACACAATCAAATATTATTCAGCTTTAAACAGGGCAATTCCGACACATGCCACAACATGAATGAAACTTGGAAACACTAATCGAAACAGGCCACACACAAAAGGACAAACACTGTGTGATTCCACTGCTCTGAGGTACAAGAAGAGTCAGACTCAGAGACGGAGACAGACGGGGGTTGCAGGGGCTGGGGAGAGAAGTGGATGGTTAGCGTTTAACGGCTTCAGTGTCACTTGCATGATGAAAAGTTCTGGAGACGGACGCTGGTGATGGTTTCACAGAGTGAAGATACTTAATTCATTTTGAACTGCAGATCTAAAAAAATGTTTTAAATGGTAAATCCTATGTTATATATATTTGACTACAATAAAAACTGGGAAAAAGTGGATGGCACAGTTTGGGGTTGTTTTTGAATTGTACTTTGCTGATACAACAAAAAAAACAAGCAGTTTGGTAGATGCCAAGGTCGAAAACAAACAATGCAAGCCCGGATACTCCTTGCGTGCATTAGTGCAGAGAGGCTGGAAATAAGTGAGCTTCTACTTGCTCACAGCCAACGGAACGCTCCTTTCTTCTCTCACCCGGGCCTTCCTGCGCCCCGGCAGAGGCACCTAGGAGTGGGGCAGCAGCCGTGCTGCTGTGAGCGGGCACGCTCGCCCGAAGACGGAGGGGCCAGGTGCCAGCACACAGTCAGGGGGCACCCCGACAGAGCTCTGGCGCTGCACGCTGGACGAGACACTTCTAGCTCAGCAGAGAAGGCTCACTCTGCGGTCCTGACATTTTGTATTCTTGAAGCTATAAGTCTTCTTTACAGAGGCTACTTATGGTGTTTTTCCCAACTGTCCTGGATCTATTCCAGAACAGCATATATACCACTGTTTGTCTCCTCTCCTATAGGCAACCCAGGTTTACTAAACATTATTTGTGGGGCACAAAGCCCCCGGTCTTTGGCTCCACCTCGAAACTACCTTGCAATACTAAACAACATGATGGCTATTCAGTAAGTGACTACATAACTATTTTGGACAGTAGGGATAATATCTCTATCTACTTTCACTGAAATTTAACTTAAGAAGGAAACAGTTCTGCAGAAGGAAAAAAGAAGAAAAGCAAAATAACCTTTACTCTGCGGGGCCTAAGTTAAACCTAAAATAGGAACTTTGCTGGTAACTGGTAAGGTCTGTGAAATTCAGAGTTACAGCCTTTAAGTTCCCAGAAAAATGACAGACCATGTCTTCTGACACCGAATTGATTGGACCCCCCTCCTTCCTCCTTCGTGAGCATTCACAGTCCCCTTCTTCCCTGCCAGCGTCTACCTCTCCCACCTTCTACTGGTTCCTTTCTCTTTGCCTTTAAACGCAAAGGAATTTCCTTACACTTGAAAAATCTTTATTTCACTGAGACGCCCTCTCTTCTAGATACTCTCACCTCCTGTCACTATCAAACTTCTGAAATAGACTAATAGAGTTTCGGATGGTCCAAATCCGGGTTCTACAGAATCTATCTCTGCTTTACAAAAAACCCAATGCGCGTTCCTCAGTCATTAAATCTTAACTGTGCTCTTCTATTTACCCTAGGGACTACCACCACTCCTTTCAAATGTCCCTCTCCTCGGCTCCCACAACTAAAATTTTCCTCCTTGGCTCCCACAGTTAAAAACTCTTCTAAATCTTCTTTTAACTCTCAACCATTCCTCCCGTTCCCTCTAATTCTCTCAACAAGCCTCTTCCCAACCCTCAATTGTGAGCATTCCCCAGGGCTCAGTCCTTGGAATCACACTCTAGTTACACATTCTTTAAGAGGGCTCAACCACTTTCATACCTCCAACTATAGCTTTCTTAAACTGAACCACTGAAATTTAGGTTCAGCTCAAGACCTATTTCCAAGTTCACACCCTCTTACTGGAAACTGCTTGAAATGCCTGGCTGTCATTTCAAATTCAACACCAGCTAAGAATTGCGTACTTTTGGAGGGAGCTGGACAGCTATGACGAACCTCTCTTCACTTGGTTAAAGTCTACTATTTCTGCAGCTCAGTCATCATTTTCTCAGGACAATATTTCCAGATTCTCTGATTAGCAAAATGTACATGTAGATCTCTTTCAAAGTTTTTATCTTACCTGTAATTTTCCATTTATTTTGTGATTTTTTAACGGCTATCTCCTCCACTAGACAGTAAGCCCCATGAGAACAAGGATCATGCCTTTCGGGAATGGAGGTGAGCTATAGAATAATCCCCGTGTTCCCAGCACCGACCATTAAATTTCAGACATGAAGTAAATAACAGTGATCCAAAGTCTGGCAAATGAATGAACAAAAGCACTCTCAATTTCTCGTAAGTAATGGGTCTCCCTTCAATCCCACTGCTATCTCCACTGCTACCAGTCCACTGTGGTTCACAGTTTAACGCCAAACACAATTTATTCAATGAGCTCTCTCAGATCTTCCCTACTTTAATCCACATTCACAAAAATAATTTCCTTAACTATTTTATTCTCTACCCAAGAATCTTCAATGACTTCCTACTTTCCTCAAAAACAAATCTAAGCTAATGCAGACATTCCACTAAAGAGCTCAAAATGTCAAGAACAAATAACGTCAGTTGCTCGGGGCAACCTTCTCACTGGCCAAGGCTCTGAAAAACATTGACTAATTCTTCATCCTAAATTCCTTGCAGACCTCCACCAGCAATATTACCTCGAAAATGTTACTATTAATTGCACCACAAATGCCAAACATTAACCAAGTTTTGTTGGCAATACATTTACAAACTCTTAGGATGTTTGCTACAAGGTATGATTAATGCTATTATTTGTAACATTCTTACTAATTAGAATTTCAGGCAGTTGCATTTTATAAATTTGTCCTTAAATTCTAATGCTTGCTCACAGATTCAGCAGTTTTAAATAAAATTACAGCAAATAAATTTAGCCACCCAAAATAACAAATAAACTCTGGTTCAACATTAGGAAAAAAATGTGTTAAAATCATATACCCCATTAAGAAACTTCAAATTTCTTTTTCAGGAGATAGTTTCTGTACAAAATAAAATTTACAAAACATGTACCTAAAAATAAGAAAAAAAATTCAACCATAATATGCTGTGATATGACACTCAACTCTTTATGAAATAGTATATTATGTAATATAAGAAAGTGCCTTAGTTTCTCTTATTTAGGTCCAATTATTTAAACTGGGTTTTCTAACGTAAGTACAAGACAGATTATTCACATCATTATAGCAAGAGCCACACAGAACAAAATATTAACAAACTTTCAAGATTGTTTATTTTCAAAACTTGTAACTCTTCTAAGTGATTTAACCTGATGCCTGCGGAGTTTTATGAATGTTTCAATACAAAGAACTTCCTGAACTGAAAAACAGCATTATTAGAATACCCTTGCATCAGAAAAAGCATAGAATGAACAAGTCGGGGACACAGGGAAGGTACAGAGAGAGCGGAGCAGGTATCAAGCCATTACGATGCTGCCCCTGGTGAAGGAGAGCTACCCAATCTGAAGACAGAGGTGCAAGAACCCCCACTGGTCACATTCAACCTGAATGTCTCTTCCAGTGATGACCAGAGGGATGACTGGCAAAGAGACACAGACCGACTTTGGAAGATATCCTTCCTCATGCTTTTGAGGTATTAGATCCAGCTGAACATGGGTTTCTTTCTAAGGAAGAACTGATCAAGCAAAGGACTAAAGAAGGTGAGCGTTTTTCTCAGGAGGATACAGAAGAAATGCTGTCTGCTACAACTGCCCAGAATCGAATTCAATCATTACAAGGACTATCTAACAACGGCAGTGATGAGATAAAAATGCTGGAGAAGACTCTTGCGAGGCCCTTGGACTGCAAGGAGAGCAAACCAGCCAACCCTAAAGGAAATCAGTTCTGAATATTGGAGAAGCCTCTTGCGAGGCCCTTGGGCTGCAAGGAAAGCAAACCAGCCAATCCTAAAGGAAATCAGTTCTGAATATTCACTGGAAGGACTGATGCTGAAGCTCCAATACTTGGGCCACCTGATGAGAAGAACTGACTCACTGGAAAAGAGCCTGATGCTGGGAAAGACTGAAGGCAGGGGGAGAAGGGGACGACAGAGGATGAGATGGCTGGATGGCATCACCGACTCGATGGACGTGAGTTTGGGTGGACTCTGGGAGTTGGTGATGGACAGGGAGGCCTGGTGTGCTGCAGACCATGGGGTCGCAAAGAGTCGGCCATGAATGTGTGACTGAGCTGAAACACTCTAAAGACTTCATTTCTAATTGAAAGGATAATTTTAAGAACCGCTTGTCCCTGTTATTAATAATTTCACATTTTATCTAATACTTCATACATACGCCAATTAATGCCTTCTAACAATAATTTCCGGATATTTGGTTTTTAAAGGTGATCATAACAATTGAAAACATAAATTCAGTATACCTGGCCTTATGGAATGACAAATTGCTAACTATTTTAAAAACTACTTATTTATTTTTGGCTGCCCTGGGTCTCTCTTGAGGGTGCAGGCTGCTCTAGTTGTGACAGTGTGGGCTCAGTAGTCACGGCACTCGGACTTAGTTGCTCAAGACATGTGGGATCCTAGTTCCCTGCCCAGGAATCAAATCAGCATCCCCTGCACTGGAAGGCGGACTCTTAACCACCAGACCACCAAGGAAGTCCCACAAATTGCTAATTATTTTTAAACTATTCTTAAAAGATTAAAAAGGAAAAGAAAGGACTTCTCCAGTGGTCCACTGGCTAATAACTTTGCGTTCCCAATGCAGGGGCCCTGGTTTGATCCCTGGTCAGGGAATTAGATCCCACGCCACAACCAGGAGTTTGCACGCTGCAACTAAAGTTCCTTCGTGCCACAACTAAGACCCTACACGGTCAAATAAGTCATTAATAAATCAATATTTTAAAAAGAAAACATATATGTATACCTATGGCTAATTAATGTTGATGTTTGACAGAAAACAAAATTCTGTAAAGCAATTATCCTTCGATTAAAAAAATAAATAATTTTTTTTTAAAAAAAGGAAAGGAAAGAAAAAGCACACACGTGGACAAATAGGCAGACAGGTACCTCACTGCTAGAAAACCACAAATAAATGGGACCCAAGTCTTGGAAGAAAGGGAAGGCTATCAAATTGTCTTGCTAAATACAGTGCTTATGGAGAATTAAGCAGACCTCAGCTCATGATTGGAGAAGGCGATGGCGCCCACTCCAGTACTCTTGCCTGGAAAATCCCACGGATGGAGGAGCCTAGTAGGCTACAGTCCATGAGGTCTCGAAGAGTCGGACACAACTGAGCGACTTCACTTTCACTTTTCACTTTCCTGCACTGGAGAAGAAAATGGCAACCCACTCCAGTATGCTTGCCCGGAGAATCCCAGGGATGGGAGCCTGGTGGGCTGCCATCTATGGGGCTGCACAGAGTCGGACATGACTGATGTGACTTAGCAGCAGCAGTAGTAGCTCATGATTAAATGCAATTTAAAAAATCTTAGCAGTAACACTCCTTCAACTTTATAAAATAGTCCTGTCCTCACACATCTAAACTCAAAAAAAGACAATAAGACTTTTACCACAACTTTTAAAACTGAAGTACAGATGATTACAATGTTTCAGGTGTACAGCAAATTGTTTCAGTTTTATATATATATATATATGCTTTTTTTCAGATTCTTTTCCATTATAGGTTATTACAAGGTACTAAATATAGTTCCCTGTGCTTTACAGTAGTTCCTTGCTGTTTATTTTACATACAGTAGTATCAGTTAATATCAAATTTGTAATTTATCCCTCTCCCACCTTACCACAAATTTTCAAAAAGGATTTCAACTTGGTTTTTCAGAAGGAATCTAAACAAGGACTCTGTTTAAACACTGCTCTGTGTCTCACCTCCAGTATTATATCCAGAGACATTAGGCAATTTGCTCAAAACCAAACGAGGGAGAAAGGGGTAAAATGACACAGTGGTATAAACAAAGAGCCTGTTTAAAGCCGGTGCTGAGCAATTACCCAAGACAAAGGCTCACAGCAAATACAGAGGTCAAGGCCCTCAAGCTAGGTTAAATGGTGAAGGTGCCTAACAGCAGAAGGCTTCCATTATGAAGTTTATTATTAACATGAAAAGCAGCCTATAAAGCCTAATCCAAAGTATCAAATCTAATCCAATTTTACATACAAATATCAAATTACCTATTCATATGTTAATGGGAATGCTTTCAAATTATCTAAAAACAACGCTTACACATTGTTCATAAACTGTTCTAAACCTTGAATTGAAGAGCCACGACTCTTCCCTGTGACACTGACCTGACATCAGGCAATCTGCCGACTGCCACAGGACACCCGGACCCGCCGCGCTCCTTAGAGCGCTCGCAGACCCACACCACCTCCAGCCTCAGTCTCACAACTGCTCAGTCGCTACAGTTAAGGAAACTGAAGCCTTGCATCAGCCTGAACAAGCACCGACTCTCCAAACCAGGCTGCGTGACACACAGAAGAGTCCATTTCAAATGAGTAAGCTTAAGCGCTTGCTCGGCAAGTTTTCAATTTGCTGGTAGGGAAGACACCAGCCATCTTCCGAGTCTAGGAAACAAAGGCAATGCACAGCAAGAATAAACCCATGTCTAGACTCAGCATGCCTATAACTGATTCATCATCACAAAAGAATCATCACCAAATCGCCCAATAGAGAAACGAAATAATGGCATTTTTTGAAAAGTAAACTAAACATAGACATATCAAAAGGTTACCAACTTCCTATACAGGCTATTATTATTATTACTAAGTTACTGAGCAACTATTCTGGATGACGGAGAAGACTAGCTTAGAGTGTCAGGCGAGTGTATGCTCCTCGGTTCTATCTTGTCACAACAAAGATTTGGAGCGACGGACATTAAAGCCCTTGGCGTGTCACAGCTCTCGGGCCTTGGACAAACCGTGTTATAGCTCTTAGACAAATCAGTGTTACAGCTCCATCTTATTTAGAAGATAGCAGGAGAATCCATCCTCGAAGCAGGAGAGCATGCCACCCCAAAGACGGGAGGAGAGTGGAGGAGCGCGCCAGCGTGCGGGGGGAAAGAGAGAGCCCTTAGGCTCCTCTTTTTGTATGTTTTTCCCTCCCCCTGGGCCTTTTCTGTGCAAACTGGGCTAGGCCGGAGGGCCGCTTGTTCCACCTCAAGTCCCCACTCGGCCCTCAGACCTTCCTTTGAGCTTCCCTTGTTCTGCTTTCGTGGGCTTTCCCTGTCTTTCAGCCACCACCGTTTTGGACTCCTGTTTCCTACTCTACCTACCTACCAAGAGGGACCAACAATCTGCACTTCTGCTACACGCTGCTTGCTTGTTCTAGTTAATCTAAAGAGTGAATCCACTGTTGTCCCAAAATAATGTATAAACCACCATTACAAGGCACTGCTAAACTCTCAGGAAAATAGCAAAAGTTCCAGCACTTGTCAAGCTCAGTTTTCCAGGCGAGGTATTCCTTGAATCCTAGAACTCCTTTTCGGTAACATAAATGGATACAATAATGGAAAGGCCAGATCTAGAAAAAGATGACTGTGAAAATAACATCTTCAGAAACTGAGTGGAAAAAAGCAAAGTCTAAGGATTCTGGCTCCTCACAGCAGAATGAGCAGACCTCCTTCAGAAAGACACTGGTTTTCCCAAACTCTTTGAGAAGGGGGAAAAAAAAAAGACTAATACAAAATAAATGCAGTTGCTTTTAACTAAGATACAAGTTTTCATTTTTTGATTTTTCTTTTAAAGTTCTGGCAGTAGGAGAGTGTTCTGTTTTTATTAAGCACAAGAAAAGCTATGAATTAGAACTGACACGGAATACAATTTTTTCATACAGCTTACAGAAAATGTTTAAAACATTTATGTGATAAAACAAATACAGCAAAAAAGTTAATGGTAAAATTTTAGTGGTTGGGTAGATAAGTGATCAATGTATGAGTTTTTTAAAAAGCCTTCTGTAAGTTTGAACCATTCCATAATAAAGTGGGGGCTAAAACTAAATCACCTCTTACAGTAACAGTGGTGATTAAGTAAAATTATGTACACAAGCACACAGCAGTTGCCCAACAAATATTAGTCTATTTCCTCTTCCCTTTTGAACAAAGTCAGTTATCCAAAGAATGAGCTGCCTCAAAAGTCATGAACTTCAGGTTCTAGAAATACATGTATGTTCGGAACTTGAAAAGTCTTTGACAGTAAACGGAAGTTCTTTTAAAGGCACAGATGAACTCAAGAGAAAGAGGAATCCCCTAGGTGCCAGGAAAAGGAGGGAGGGAGGATTAAAAACCACAGCACCAGAAATAAAGGCAGGAAGAGGGGAGACTGTTCCATTAACTCAGGGCTTGGGGCTTAACACCAGGAACAGGACACAAGGTCCTGACTGTTACCAAGTATAAAACTGAAAGTGGAAGCGAGATCACCACACAAGGCTGAAACTGCTTCCAAGGTTTAAATCAAAGAGCTTGTAACACTAGAAACCGATAACAAGGAAGTATTTCCATACATTTAGAGCACAGCAAAGAAAAATCTGACTGTTCATCAACAACTTTCACCTTTCCTAGAGAAAATGGGAAGGAACAGGACTGCTTTGGTATGCCAAATCAAAGGCTGGCACATGAGCCTGACCTGACTTGCCCAGACAAGTGGCAGGCTCGCCTGCTGTCTGGGGACGGTCACAGGAGCGCCTCGCCCGGTCCACTGGGTCCAGGTGCTGCATGTGAGCCCTTCTCGCCAGACTGACTGAGGCCAGGGCTTTTATGAACTTGTGGTTGAAAGGGTGAATTCTATGGTGTGTGAATTACAAGAAAGGAAGGGTAACAAGGAGTTAAAAAGAAAAAAAAGCAGCGGGCCAGGGCAGCTAACTCTCTTGTGTGCCTGAAGGCAGAAGGCTCCACAGCCCCAGGAAATGCAGCCACAGATGGGGAGGAACCAGGGTCTCCAGGTCACCAGCCGCCAGCAAGTCTTCACAACCTCTCTTGTGTTAAGCCACTGCCATTTTGGGGGTTGGCATAACGGCAGTTAGTTTTGCCCTAAACAATGTATTAAGGAAATCTTTTATCTTCTAAGTTGGTAAAAGGTTTGGCTCAACCCAGTTACAAACAAACTGACCTTGACACAAAATGAAATTATACCTGTGGAACTCTCATTTAAGGTAGTTTCGTCAACATGAGTAACGGAAAAATATTTCTTTATCTTAATTAAAAATTAAAAAAAGTTAAATAGGTAACATATACATAATAGCTCAAATATTTTTAAAAAAATAAAAAATATAGGGAATTCCCTGGTGGTCCAATAGTTAGGACTTGGCACTTCCACTGCCATGAGCCTGGGTTCAATCGCCTGGTGGGGGAACTAAGATCCTGAAAATCCCATCACACAGCCAAAAATAAATTAAAAATATAAAAGAATAAATAAAAATAAAAGAATATAATGGAAAGTTTCCCACCTATTTCTATCCTCCATTAGCCCTAATTTCTTCTGTATCCTTCCGGAGCATTCTAATGCAAATACAAGCAAATATTGATAAATACTTGTATTCTTATTTTTCCTATTTGATTACAAAAACAGTAGTATACTATACCAAGCAATAACTTTACTTTCCTAATTTAGTAACAGATCTTGGAGATCTTTCCATACGTGACATAAGGAGCTTATTTTCCACAGCAATACAATAGTTCATTGTAATGATGCACAGTAATTTATTTAATCACTCCTTTATTGAAGGGTGTTAGGTTGCTTCCAATTGAGGTTGCTTCCAATTATTTGCCATTATGAAAAAAAAAGCTTCAATTTAATACCTCTTACACATTGACCATACTGTTATGTATTAATTTTCAGAAGTAGAACTGTCGAAAGATACATTTGCAATTTAATAACTAATTCTCAATCTCCTTTTCTAACAAATTCTCCTAATCTCCTTTTGATAAGTCATAAGTTAAAACTCAAGGGATGGCGATTTCTACTCCAGCTCATGAAGGCTTAATTACCACAGAAAACGCCATCGTAGTAATTAGCAACTAGGCACAATATATGAAATAAATTTCAGTCATCGGCCAGCAGGCAGCATAAGCCTAAAACGCCTGAGAGAAGGGAAACACCGTGAGCCTGCCGGTTTCCCAGCTTACTGCCAGGAAGGGGTTTCCAGACGGCAGCACAGGGAAGGGGAACCCAAGCAGACTCCGGGTACTGATGAGCAGAGAGGTCAAAGTGCAGGGGCTCCAAGGTGGCCAAAATTTGCAAAACAGAGTGGATAATGGACAGGAGAGCTGTACAAAGAGCCAAGGAGAAAGTCAACGGGATCTCCTGAGTCAAGTTGTATCCTTTGCGCCTTCAGTGGGAAATGAGACACTGAGAAGCCAAGCTCACCCCAGGGCAGGGAGCGCATTCCCACCAGCAAGCTGGGAAACTGAGGAGAGTTGCAGCTCACTAGCAGATCAAATTAGGCCTAGCCTAAAGGCTGCTCTGGACTTGCCCTAACAAAGTTTAAAAGTCTCAAAAGGATCAAACTGATCTGCATGTAACCTGTGTGCCAGACAAAGGCCAACACTCTTCAGGAATTCAACAAAATGCAGCAGAGATGTAAAACACACAATGACCAACACCCAGCCAAAAAGAAAAAACACCGTGCAGGCAGGAAGTAGAAATGTGGATGCCAGAAGAAAAACTCATCAGTAGAAAAAGACCAAGAAATGACCAATGACGGGACGAGCAAGTAACGCCTTAAAACAGCTGTTACAAAAAGCATTCAAGGTCTTAAAGGAAAATATGAACACAAGGAAGACAGAAATGGTCTATATCAGATCCATATCAAATTTCTACAGATGAAACCACAGCATCTAAAATAAAAGATACACTGGACAGTTGCCATTAATAGCAGGCCGACAACCACAGAAGAAAAGATCTATCAACCTAAAAGATGCAGCAACAGTAATAACGCAAAATGAAAGACGGGGCGGGGGGGGGGGAACCCAGCCACATCGCTGGTGGGGGAGGAGGGTGAAGAACAGAGCCTCACGACCAAGACGACAGCAAGCAATTTAATCCCTTGATGATTTGAGGAACAGGAGCACACAGTATGTTTTCTACTATTCCTTGGCATATTTAAATTAAAATGGGCTATAAAAATACTTTTAAAAATATGAAAACATACCATTTATGTAAATGTGAAAATTATCAGAACAATGTGGTAATACACAACAACCAAAAAAAAAGATTTTAAGTTTTTAAAGACTTGGATTTTAAAATTTAAAACTTCAATAGAGTTCGGAAGTCTAAGCTCCATATCTTAATACTTACATGACTTGGGCAAATCACAACCCATCTGATTCTTGCGGTGTTTCAGTCTGTAAAATAAGGCCGATCTCTGTCCTATCCACTGCATACAATTATCAAGAGCTCCAAATGAGATTACAAGCATTCCATAAACTAAATATTAGTCCCAACTTAACTCAGAGTAATTCAGTTTTTTAAAAGCACGTGTATTTGGTGAGTCCTCTGACATTTATACCTAGTTCCACATCTCCCCTATTGTGAGAGAAGATAAGTTTTTCAGAATACATTATTTTTTAAGAAACAAAACTCTCAAGTCACCTTTTCGAAATGCCAAAAAATCATGCTTACTAATTTACCCATATAGTGAGTGCTCAGTAAATAGTTCACAAATAAATGAGTAAGATATAAAACAGTCTACACTGGTTCCCGTCTTTTAACCTTAGGGGCAGATAAACCCAAAGAGAAGGGGAATACAATTTCAGGAAGACTCCCCAGGTGAAAGTCCTACACCACAATGACTAAACTTCTCCGATCTCCTCGCTTTCAACTCTTGATATTAAGATGATGGACCTCCCCGATGGCTCCCTGGAAAAGAATCTGCCCGCAATGCAGGAGACCTGGTTTGATCCCTGGGTTGGGAAGATCCCCTGGAGAAGGGAATGGCTACCCACTCCAGTGTTCTTGCCTGGAGAATCCCACAGACTGAGGAGCCTGGCAGGCTCCAGTCCATGGGGTTGCAAAGAGCCAAACACCACTGACTAACACAATACTTTAAGATGATACAAAAGGAAACAATGAATATTGCCACAGAAGCAGATACTATTGACTCAAAATCTGAACAAGGACCAACAACTGACTGAACCATACGAAGCTGCTTTTTATAAATCAAATATGATTGGTTCAGTTCAGTCACTCAGTTATGTCCAACTCTGTGACCCCATGGACTGCAGCACACCAGGCCTCCCTGTCCATCACTAACTCCCAGAGCTCGCTCAAACTCATGTCCATCCAGTCAGTGATGCCATCCAACCAGCTCATCCTCTGTCGTCCCCTTCTCGTGCCTTCAATCTTTCCCAGCATCACAGTTTTTACCAATGAGTCAGTTCTCATAATCTTTTCCAATGAGTCCATTCTTTGCATCAGGTGGCCAAAGTATTGGAGCTTCAGCATCAGTCCTTCCAATGACTATTCAGGACTGATTTCCTTTAGGACAGATGGGTTTGATCTCAAACATTAGTAATTCTTACGGTTCAATCTGCTAGTAAAAACAAGCCAGAAAACAGTGCTTACAGGAGAGCTGGTAGTGGGGAGGGACAGTGGGCTGTGCCAAGGGAAAGATAACGAGCAACAGTCTGGGGCTGAAACTACTCAAATCACTGAATATAAAATCTCTGTCAACAAACAGTATTTACATGAAAAGCCTGTAAACTCAACAGCTGTAACTTGGTACTCTCTGGAAGCCATGAACTACCTGGCGGGGGAGGGGAAGCAAACAGTAGGCTGTCGCGTAGGGAGCTAGCGGGATGCAGAGCTGGAGAACGGAGAAGCAACCTGAGACCAAATTTATCTCCTAAAGAGGATGGAACCACATCCATCTCCTGACTTCTGCTTTCACTGCTAATTTCTCCTGCATCAGATATTTTCAAGTTGAAAACCAATAGACAACCTTATAAATTCTTGAAACGTCTCATAATGATTTAAAAAAAGAAAACCAGCAATTCTACACACTAAAAGTTTTTATCTATACACATCAGTCAGGTCTTAATCTAGCAAATACGTTTTAAAAAGAGATTGTGGAATTCTAGCTATTTCGAAACTATTCACAACTAACTCTACTACCTAATAACATCAGAAAGAAGGCTTACATACTGAAAATACCTTGTGCTGTTTTTAATGTATAAGTAACTTATGTATTTATACTTTAATATAGATTCTTTCAAAGGCCAGCCAATGTTCCCACCTTAGCAATTTATAAGTCCTTACATTTTACTTTCCCTCTGAAAAGTTGCCAACTTTCAGGAAAATTTATGTGATTTTTATATTTATCTGGTTTTACAAAGGGCAAAAAGATAAGGATCAATGCCTTCTGTTTCTCATTCCAACCTGCAGAGCGAGGATGTTTCAAGCAGTACTGTCTTAGGAATAGAGTGTTTTTTCCCCTCTCACATCAGAGAACAGAGATTTCCTTTGTCTTGATGGGCAGTATATCCCAAATTTAGGCATTATTTAGGCCTAGAAAATGAAAGAACACTTGGTAGAACTGAATGCCTTCACCCAAGGAATTCACTCCTTTGCCTCCACAACCTCAAACTGTATCCATTTTAAATTCCTGGTAAAGACTCAGTAAGTTTTTGACCTTACTGCTCTTCAGGTAAGTTCAACTACAGCCTTTGTGAAGAAGTCTTGGATGGATTATATAAAAGGTGCGGCTCATTACAGTTCACATTTCTCTTAAGACAGTGAACGTACAGCCGTATCTTGAAGGGTGTCATCTGCAACAACAAAGGACCACTGATGAGCAAGTACAATTTGATGAATATTTCAAAAAATTTTTTTTCATTCTCATCATAACCCTGTGGAAGTAGGTTTTATACCTCAACTTTACAGATAAGAAAGGTGAAGGTTGAAGAGAAATCTGTCCAAGGTCACAGTAGGTGGTAGGTGAGTGAGGACTTGAATCCGGACTGTGGTTTCAGAATCCACTCTTTCCCCACTCACTCCACAGCTTCTCCTATGAAAAGCGCCACATGATAAAAGCGCCTTGACAGATTATTTCCTGTGCAGCAGGTATGCTCAGTAGACGGCCATTAATTAACAAATGGTGGACTCTACACCTGATTGAAACTCTCCATTACATCCCCTTTTCCTTCTCAAAGTTTTTATTGACTGTGTTATCACATTACAGAGCTGATTTGGCTGGCGTGGGAACTGTGGAAGTTCTGTAAGTGACTTTCCAAGTTAAATTAGAAATGAAACCTTTCTAGACATCAGAGCATTTTCTTTAAACGTGATTTTTAAATTCTTTTTTCTTTGTTGTAATTCTGCATTTGAACTGATTTATAACATACATACATTCCCTTGGTTAATTTCTCTCACAGATTTCACTTCACTGTTTATCTTATGATTTAAAGTATGCATCACATATGTTTTTTATTTGTTTTTAAAGGAACACAAAAATGTTTTAAAGAATTTGTTCTATTTCACAAGGATATAAATCCAGTACCCATTTTCACTATGACTCTCCCTACATAGAGTTATAAAGTTATTCAATCCTTCAACAGGAGAATTTATAGGTTACTGTAAGCACCATGCAACTGATCTAATTTTCTAACTTCAGTAAAATTATTAAAGCTGAGTGAAAATAAATGTCTGGTTCTCTTAACACACTGTTTTTAGATTCCAGTCCACACTTCTAGTTCTCCACACTCTATTTTAATGCAGATACAAGGGTAAGTACTGGCACAGTTCTGAGGACCATCACTTGAGATTCTTTTTAAGTTTTAAATATATCTAACTCAACCAAATAAAGATGAGTCACTTACTGACTCCCAGTTTTATGAGTTTAGCTCCTCTCACTCTGAAGAAGCTATTGTACCCCTGACAACTCATAAATTCAGCATGAGGAAGATGACATCCATCCATTAAGCGGATCAGCAGGCACTTTAAGGTGGCTAAATTAAGAATTTCATGATATGAACAACCAATTTAAGAATGAGACGCACTGACGGGCTTTATCTGGATTCTCCCAACCATTTTCTCCACCATATGCTCATAGAATTTAATTTATTCTTCTCTTACGGTACTTACTACTTTATAACTTGCATTATGGTCTTAATAAAGATATCTTTTACTTCTTCCAGGCTGGTGTTGCCCAACAAGAATATAATGGAAACCACATATGTTATGTCTTCTGGCAGTCACACTGAAAATTAAAAAGTGAAACTGGCTTTAATAATGTTTTTAACTCAGTATACCCAGCATACTCTCATGTGAACAGTAATCAGTGTAAAAAGAGATGAGACTCCCCGGTGGTCCAGCGGTGAGGACTCCGCGTTTTCACTGCTGAGGGCGGGGGGTTTGATCCCGGGTGTGGAAACTATGATCCCCCAGGGTGTGCAGCACGTGCCCCCACAAAAACTGAAATAGTTTATTTTCCTATGTGTGCAAAGTCTTCAAAATCAAGTGTGTATTTGACACTAACAGCACAGCCCAACTCAGACTGCTCCTATTTCCACGGCTCGGCAGCTGCATTTAGCTGGTGACTACCATGCTGGACTACCACAGGGATGGCGGAGGGGCATGAGCCATTTTACAGCTGGACAAGACTTGCTTTCAAGTCTTAATTTCACTAGCTACTGGCCCAGAGGCAGCTCCCTCATTTAAAAAAATAGTAATCATTGAAATAATACTAATGATATATTTTTCATAAGATTAAATGAGATACATAACACCTAGGAAACATCCTGTCCCTTAGAACAAGGCAAACAAAAATCCCTCGATAAATGCTACTATTATCATATATTTGTAGCCTTTAACACTAAGCACAGTGAGTTGCACATAGTATGCATTCAATAAATGTTTGCTGAAGGAAGAGAAATTACTTTGCACGACATTAAACAAGTCATCTTAATGGCTTCTCTTTAAAATACATTTCTCATATAAGCAAGAGAAGTTTTCTGGGCAGATTGTTGCTGATGAAATTTGTTTTGAACACATTAGAAGAAACGTACAAAGAGAATGAACCATCTCATCTCTTGGACTGTTCTTTACTTTCTTCCAAAGAACAATGAATTATTAAGCACCTATTTACGGGAAAGCATTCTTATCAAGAGACTTCTTAAAAACTTCATTGCGTAAGTGACAGTGCTATTTTACAAGTAACTCAATTATCTGCAGGAATATTTTAATCTCAGGTTGGGATAAAAACACACCCCGTTTCTGGGCTTTACGTGAAGAACAGTGGTGCAAGCAAGACCCTTTATAATCTGGACTCAAAAAATTCTCAAACTCTCTACTTGAGTCAGTACAGTCCCTTTAATTTCTCAAAGCACCTTTCCTTTTCACCTGTGCTTATGACTCCCTTGCACATGTCTCATATTCCTACACTGACAGAATCACAGAGTACCAACGCTGAAAGGATCTTAAGTGATAACCCAGTCTTCCAAAGCATATGTGGTAAACAAGATGATTTCAAGTGGTATGTGTTATTATTGCCTACTTCGATGGTCACATATTTTGTTTAACGTTAAAAAAGAAAAACATAACTAGCACATCAAATTCAAGGACTCATGTAGGGAGTTCCCTGGTGAACTAGTGATTAGAATTTGCCACTTTCACTATCATGGCCCAAGTTCCCACTGGTTGGGGAACTAAGATCCTGCAAGCCATGTGGTGGGACAAAAAATAAAATAAAATTGGAAGAAAAAAACGGAAATCACGTATATGTTCACTTACAACAGGGTTAAACTGTCCCTCAGTTCAGTTCAGTCGCCCAGTCGTGTCCAACTCTTTGCAACCTCATGGGACTGCAGCACGCCAGAACTCCCTGTTCATCACCAACTCACTCCCAAGTTTGTTCAAACTCATGCACATCAAGTCAGTGATGCCATCCAACCATCTCATCCTCTGTTGTCCCCTTCTCCTCTTGCTCTGTCCATCACTACTTAACTGTCCCTCAGTTCAGTTCAGTCGCTCAGTCATGTCCGACTCTTTGCGACCCCATGAATCACAGCACGCCAGGCCTCCCTGTCCATCACCAACTCCTGGAGTTCACTCAGACTCATGTCCAACGAGTTGGTGATGCCCTCCAGCCATCTCATCCTCTGTCGCCCCCTTCTCCTCCTGCCCCCAATCACTCCCAGCATCAGAGTCTTTTCAAAGGAGTCAACTCTTCGCATCAGGTGGCCAAAGTACTGGAGTTTCAGCTTCAGCATCAGTCCTTCCAATGAACATCCAGGACTGATCTCCTTTAGGATGGACTGGTTGGATCTCCTTGCAGTCCAAGGGGCTCTCAAGAGTCTTCTCCAACACCACACTTCAACAGCATCAATTCTTCGGCACTCAGCCTTCTTCACAGTCCAACTCTCACATCCATACATGACTACCTGGGAAAACCATAGCCTTGACTAGATGGACCTTTGTTGGCAAAGCAATGTCTCTGCTTTTGAATATGCTGTCTAGGTTGGTCATAACTTTCCTTCCAAGGAGTAAGTGTCTTTTAATTTCACGGCCGCAATCACCATCTGCAGTGATTTTGGAGCCCCCCAAAATAAACTCTGACACTGTGTCCACTGTTTCCCCATCTATTTCCCATGAAGTGATGGGACCAGATGCCATGATCTTCGTTTTCTGAATGTTGAGCTTTAAGCCAACTTTTTTACTCTCTTTCACTTTCATCAAGAGGCTTTTAGTTCCTCTTCACTTTCTGCCATAAAGGTGGTGTCATCTGCATATCTGAGGTTATTGATATTTCTCCTGGCAATCTTGATTCCAGCTTGTGCTTCATCCAGCCCAGCATTTCTCATGATGTACTCTGCATAGAGTTAAATAAGCAGGGTAACAATATACAGCCTTGACGGACTCCTTTTCCTATTTGGAACCAGTCTGTTGTTCCTACTTAAGGGTAAAAAAAAAAGTGGTGATATGATTTTTAAGCCAAGAGTAGCAGAGCTGGGATCCATCCAAGTCTAAATCCTAGTTCTGTGCTCTTTTCATTGCTCTAAAGGATTCACTGCCCATGTAACATGCAGTGATGAACACTCTCTTATACAACTGTTTCCTGATCACAATCCCATTTATCAAACCAACTGTAAGCAATGCTGGTATCTTAAAATACTAGTTCTCTTCCACTATGGTAAGTGCGTAACCGATCAATCACACCTTGATTATGAGGTTAGACTGCTTCCAACCACTGAGAGTCAGCACAGGAGGCAATTCCATGTTGGCTCAAACAAAATAATCATAATATATCCTAAAGTCAAACAATGTTTGGATTAATTGCTGTTTGCATTATTCATTTCACTATTTTCACCCGTGAATGAGCACGACGGTACACACATAAATTCTACAAACTATAAGTACAGACAGAATACACAGGAAACAACTCATAGATCAAATAAAAGGGATCTCGGAAACTAAAGTGCACACACGAGGGAGCTGCACCTTAGTGGTAAAATGACTGGCTCTCCCTGGTAGCTCAGCGGTAAAGAACTCGCCTGCCCATGGAGGACACGCAGGAGACACGGCTTCAATCACTGGGTCCGCAAGATCCCCTGGAGAAGAGAAAGGCAACCCACCCCAGTATTCTCGCCCAGGAAATCACACAGACAAAGGAGCCTGGGAGGCCACAGTCTATAGGGGTTGTAGAGTCGGACACGACTGCTGAGCACGCACACACTTCCAAACCCAGTCCAAGCTTGGAAAACCCGAGTGCAGCCCTCTTCTCTTCTCTTTTCTTATCCGATGGCTGGATGCAGTAATCATCCAGAACCTACAGGAGGGGCCTGGCACAGGAGTCACTACAGAAAGAGCACAAAGTGGCGCTGCATGAATGGAACGGAGAAGCGGTTCTACAGTTAGCTAACAGCGGTGCCAGCTCCAGTCCTAATTCACACTTCGCGGTGTTCCATTGATTCAATACAAAGAGTAGGGGGATACATCTAAATTCCTCCGTTATACCAGTTGTGCTGAAGGTAACACGGAATCTGAAAATCTTTTCATGAAGCAGAAACTCTACTTGTAATGGACTCAGATTAGTAATTAGCTTTGTCTAATGATGTCGGTCTGTCCACCTGAGAAATCTATACAATACTGCCATGCTAAGATGCTGCTGCTACCCAACTGTTCTTGGTAGTGAGGAAAACAGAATTCTAATTCCAGGCTACTCTTCTCACTTTGTGTCCATTTATGAACCCCTGGCATTCTCAATAGCCATATGCTAATTTTTCTAGCTGCAACCATCCATGGAGGATTAGAAAGCGTACAATCTTTGAAGTCAGAGAGAATTTTCTGAATACAAGCCTTACCACTTAGGGCAGGCGATAACACTGGACAACTTACTTCATCTCTCTGAGTCTGCTTCTCAACTAAGATAATAAGATAACACTATTCACCTCACAGGATAAATAATACAGATACTGTGGCCTACTATCTTAGGATACAGTTAAGAGAAAGACTACGAACAGAAAAAGAAAATGTTCACCTACGAGTCAAAGCAGGTTTACGGTTTGTAATGCAATTCCTCTTCAACGTATATTAGTGAAAGTGAAAGCGAAGTCACTCAGTTGTGTCCGACTCTTTGCGACCCCATAGACTGTAGCCTACCAGGCTCCTCTGTCCATGGGATTTTCCAGGCAACAGTACTGGAGTGGATTGCCATTTCCTTCTCCAATATATATTATGCTGCTGCTGCTGCTAAGTCGCTTCAGTCGTGTCCGACTCTGTGCGACCCCATGGATGGCAGCCCACCAGGCTCCCCCGTCCCTGGGATCCTCCAGGCAAGAACACTGGAATGGGTTGCCATTTCCTTCTCCAATGCAGGAAAGTGAAAGTGAAGTCGCTCAGTCGAGTCCGACTCCTAGTGACCCCATGGACTGCAGCCCACCAGGCTCCCCCTGTCCATGGGATTTTCCAGGCAAGAGTACTGGAGTGGGGTGCCATTGCCTTCTCCAAATATATATATTATAGTCCACCTTAAATAAATATTTACAAAGCATTCACTCTGTGCATAGAAAGTGGTCAAAATGTATAACTTGAAACTGATATATCAAAAGAAGTTACCAAAAAAAAAAAAAAAAAAGAAGGTACCAAGAAATTCAGAAGAAATACTCATAATGCTTTTATTTTGGCTTAGCTGTGCGGCACAGTTCTCAAGCCAGGAATCAAACCTGTGCCCCCTACATAAGAGCAGGGAGTCTTAGCCACTGGACAGCCAGGGAAGTCGCCATAATACTTCTGAATACTAAAAAATAACAAGCAGGTTCTGGTTTTATCTTGTTTTAAGTCCTTATCAGAGACTTACACTGAAGTATTTATAAATGAAATGACATAGTGTCTGGGACTTGCTTTAAAATACGCCATTCCCCCAAGCCCTGTGATTAAACGAAGTGGGGACAGTTTAAGCTGGGGGATACGTACGGGGCAGGGAATCATCAAACTATTCTCACTACTTCTGTTCATGTATTAGAAAGCTTTTGTTCCTTTTTAAAAAATCTAACAACAAAAACTAACAAAAACTATGCACATCACTAATAAACTTCTAAAGAATCAACATCTCCATGTGAAACTTCTGCCACTTCAGCCAAAAATACGCAAAGTGTTTTAAAATTACTCTCAACATAAAGCATGTCTTTTTTATCAAACATTAAACTAAACAACAGTACCTTCTCTTCCTTTGGTATTACTTTTCCTCTAACTGCCAGAACAGCCCAGGGTGTATTTTTCCTTTTACTTATACTAGAAAGTATATGTATGTGAACTAGTTATATGTTTTTTTAACTAGAACTACTGTTAACTACATACAGAGATACACACATAACCAGGACTACTATTCCATCATTACTGCTAATATACCCACTATGTAACAGCAGGCCCAGTGGGTATACTTGACCTTTTAAAAGGCATGACTCATCTGAGAGGGTTAAAAAAAAGAAAGAAAAATCCCCCACAACATGTATCTTCAAAATAGTAACCAAAAAATAGAAACGCTGTGAACTAACCTTAGTCTATATGCTGTTTAACTTATAGTTTTCACATAAAATTTTAATTTGCTGGCATACCATACATTAGACAAACTGTAAGTACCCACTGAAATTATTTAAAGGTAACTATCAGTTCAGTTCAGTTGCTCAGTCATGTCCGACTCTGCAACCAGAGTCGCAGCACGCCAGGCCTCCCTGTCCATCACCAACTCCCGGAGTTCACACAAACTCATGTGCATCGAGTCGGTGATGCCATCCATAAATACCTTCAAATAGATTCTGTAAGTGAATTAATACGTAACTTTGAACACTAAAGGGAACCTTAAAATATTTGAACTTAAGACTTAACCTAACACCATATATCCATGCTACTTCAAAATAAAAATGTGGTTTACCACACTACCATTTAAATAGTCATATGCTTTGCATTTTCGAAATACTAACAGCAAGAACACAGAGAACAACCTTCCCCCAAATAAGTATCCAAAGGAATAAAGAAGCACAAATGTCTGCGTTCCTATCAAACAGTCCTTTGTACCAAAAAGCACATAAGAAACACGTTCCATACTTCCATTTCAAATGTGCCTAGCTAGTTCACTTTCTTCTTATATGCTTTCAAATGCATAGATTTAACTAATTCTCTAAGTGGAGTAAAATTTCTTTTTGCTGTCTTTAAAGGAAAAAAAAAAAGTAGTTTAAAACTAGCTCCACCTCTTAAAGAATATATATAGTTGTTCATGGTACTATTCTTTCAATTTTTATGTATATAAAATAGGAGGAAAAAAAAAACCAAACAACTGGAAATTTGGAATAAACCCCTGCCCTCCAAAAGTCCCCTCTTTCAATTTACATGACATCTTTTCTTTCATAAAACAGACTCCATTAGTTTACTTCACCTTCAATCAGTCAACACTATTTACTGAGTCTAGGCACTGAATTAGGTACTCTGGAAAGCTACAAAGGAAGTACAAGACCTAGTAACTACCTTCAAAGAGTTTAAATAACATCCCCAGAAAGGAAGGAAAATGTAGTTACCGAAACAATATCCCTGCTGAGAGTCTTACACTCAAAGGTGGAACTACAGGACCTGCACTTTCAGGCCAGGTTTTGTACAGTAAATAATGCAAGAAATACAGTATCTAGCTAACTAACCCGACTCCAAAAGTGCTCAGATCTGGTATTTATGGATCATATATGCTGCTGCACACTTCTACAAGCATGACAAAGGAACACTGCTCCTGTGAGTGACAGAATCCACGTGTCCTTAATACATGTCAAGAAAGAGGTACTCCTAGAAAGGGCCACTTTCCCTAATAACATCCTGTTTCTGCCACAAACTACTCACCAAATGTTTGGTCTTCAACATTACGATCCTAGTTTGAGAGAACAGCATGTATTTTATATCCTCAAAGGCAAACAGAAAATTTCAAGAAGCGTGACACAGTTGAGAATCTTAGCCGTACTGACTAGAGACGTAGGTGAAGGATCAAGAACAAGGGATTCTTTTTCTAATTTCCAAATTGTAGATAAGTCATCGAAGGCTCCACATTTCTGGTGGCTCTAGAAATTTCCTTTCTCTCTGTCCCCTGAGCATGTATATCTTTTCCTCTTGTGAATTACTCTGTATGGACTACCAGAGCAAATATCAGGTGGGATAAGGGGGGAAAAAACTGCCAAGACTAGCCTGTTTCTACAAACCAATGGTCTTCCTGTGACCATGAACATCTTAGGCAATTCTGATAACAATTTTCCAAATAAAACTGTATCAAGCAATGGTTTCATTCTATGCCAACTTTGGGGCCTTTGTTTAAACGTTGGAAAAAGTGTCCCTACCAGATTTGCTCCCAAACTTTGATAACTGTCAAAACTGCACTTAACGTCTGCAGCATTAAATCTAGAGAGTTCTGTGTTACTAAACTGAATGGCATCAAAGAACATCAAAACAAGACGGCATTAAGAGGTACAGTCAGACAGGCAAAAAGATCAGAAAGCAAAGACCTCACAGCCCAGCTTCAAACGCTGCCTCAACTTCTCAAGCTTCGGGACCACTTGGGATTTATTACAAATTGACCAAAAGACGTGAAGGAAAAAAAAAAAAAGCATATATTAGTTTCAGCAGCTGATAAATAACAGGAATTTTTGAATTACAGAAGAATAGGGTAAAGACAGTAAATCTGGCTGCAGACTACAATACACATCAGAACAGAACCCGAGCTGTCTAAACATTACCTACTGCCAATAAACAGCAGGGCATTCTTTACCAGCTGAAGTACGCCAACCATCTTTCACGTTTTAAAGAGCTGCTACAAATTACCCAAATCGAAAAGGGGAGCAAAATCCTACACAGGTCTTCACCGAGGAGCCACCGCGCTTAGAGCATCACACAAAAGACCGGAGCAAACACAGACCCGCTTGGGCCTCGGCCGACGGCGGCCAGGAGCCGGGGTGGGCGTCCCAGACCCCCGCCGGGAGCGAGGGAGGGCTGGGGGTGGGGTCCCCTCCCCGGAGCGCGCCGGGGAGCGGGCGGCCGCGCAGAGGAAGCGAGAGGCGCGGCCGCGGCGTCAGCGGCTGCCCAGGCCGCCCGGCGTCCGCGGCGGCCAGGCCTGCGCGCCCGGCGCCCGGCGCCTCACCTCTCGCACGTCCTGCAGGCACTCCAGCACAGCCAGGTTGTTGCTCCAGGTGTGCTTGGGACACACACGGCTCACGTCCTCCCGGCAGGATTCTTCCTCCGCCAGCTTCCAGCCCCCGCCAGCCCCGCCGGGCCCTGCTCCGCCCCGCCGGACCGGAGACCCGCCCGCGGGGAACGGCGGCTGCTGCTGCTGAGGCTGCTGCTGCTGAGGCTGCTGCTGCTGCGGCTGCTGCTGCAACTGAGATGACTGAGGCAGCAGGAGCTGACCCGGCAGCACGCCGCCTCCCGGCTGCGCTCCGAGGGGAAGAAGGTTGCTCCCCGGGCCCGGGCCCTGCCCGTGGCCGCCCGGGCCCTGGATTTTCTGCGCGCCGTCCGCCGCGAGCAGCAGCAGCGGCAGCGCCGCCGCCAAGCGGAACATCCTCAGTACACGTCCACACGCCGCCATCTTGAGTCCGCGGCGAGCTCGACGTGCCCGCCGGCGCCGCGTATTTAAATGAGGGGGCGGGGCGGGGCGGGGCCGGCTGGGTCCCTCGAACCCCTCCCGCCGCGCGGACCCGCCGCTGGGCGCCGAGCGCGCACGCCGCCGGGCTCTGAGGGCCGGCGCCCCGGACCTCGGCCGGCGAGAGGGCGACGCTGGGCGTCTCTGGCGCACCTTCAGATCCCTGGGGAGGACCGCCTTGCCTAATTTCTTTGGTTGTCCGTCACCAAAAGAAAAAAAAAGGATTGGGATTGCCACAACCAAGATGGCCGGTAGACTGTGTCACCCGTTCTGTGACTTGAAAGAAAAAACTTTATGCGTAGAGGTGAGCCTTACACGATAAGGTGTATTCCGATATCCAGGAACCTCTTCTTGCACTTCTCCCTTCCTTCCATCTGCCTCAGAAGCTTCTCTTACCCAGAGAGGAAGGCAGCGCTGAATCAGGGTTAGGAGCACTGGTTCCAGAAGAAAGAGCCCGTTATTCTAGCTCTTGGCAGACTAGACAAATCTTTTAATTTCTCTGAGCCTCCTCGTCTGAGAAGGCAGAGGAGGAGCTCTAATGTGAAGTATAATTGTGAAGATTAGAAATAAAGTGGCTGGCCCACAATATGGGATTCAAAAAGTTATAACCAATATTATGAATAAACCGGGAAACCCTTTGTATCTGAGCCAGATTTTAAACCCACATTTCGAGGAGGAAGTAGCAAAACATGCTGAGGCCTCAGGTTGGTTGTGCCTCGGTAATTGGCTTGTTGTCCTGCATGCAGCATCTTTAGCAGCACTATAGGTGGGAATGGTGGTTTCACTTCTCACTAGTCCCCCCTCCTCCACAGGAGAGAGATACCTTCCCAAAGCATCTTCACATCTATTGTGTCATTTGAGCTATGCATCAGGCCTGAGTTGGGTTCTCACTCAGCTGAAGAACGGCAGAGATGGTAACAGTTCTGCACAGCAGGGTTAAATGTCCTGCCCAGGATGAACTTTGCCAGCCTGGAACCAGAACCCCTGGCCTCTCACTTGGTGCGGTGCACTTTTATCCCACCCTGCCGGTATACCGTGGTGGGGAATCAGGGCAGCTTGGGACATGTGATCCCCACGGGTCATCCATGTTCACAAATGCAGCTTCTGCTGTCCTGACCCACAAATGGGCAGTGAAGACCGACAAGACATAACTAGAACCTGAGAAATTGGGTGGGGGTTCATGGACTCCATAAGGAACTGCTGAAAATAAGAATATTCTGGGGGTACCAACTGCTCACTGTGGCTGACACAGGCCTCTGTTTTTAGAAATGAGGGCATGTTCCTGACATTTCTGCCAAAACTTCCTCAAGCTACTGCCATAATGTGGTCCTGAGCGTTAGTCACTCAGTTGTGTCTAACTCTTTGTGATTCCATGGACTCTCCATGAAATTCTCCAGGCAAGAATATTGGAGTGGGTTGCCATTCCCTTCTCCAGGGGATCTTCTTGACCCAGGGATTGAACCCAGGTCTTCTGCATCACAGACAGATTCTTTACCATCTGAGCTACGAGGGAAGCCCCATGTGGTCCTAAGGCTATGGCCAACTTTGAACATTGACTAAGATAGTCCAGGGTAGACCAGATAAATGTACATGTTCCTTAACAGATGATGGCACCACACTCCAGTACTCTTGCCTGGAAATTTCCATGGACGGAGGAGGCTGGTGGGCTGCAATCCATGGGGTCGCGAAGAGTCAGACACGACTGAGCGACTTCGCTTTCACTTTTCACTTTCATGCATTGGAGAAGGAAATGGCAACCCACTCCAGTGTTCTTGCCTGGAGAATCCCAGGGATGGGGGAGCCTGGTGGGGTGCCGTCTATGGGGTCGCACAGAGTCGGACACAACTGAAGCGACTCAGCAGCAGCAGTAGCAGCATAGGTAAGTCTCAGGCAGGCTAGAGACCTGAAGTTCTTGAAAAGCCACTAAGGGTCATTACTTTTTTGAGGGGGTTGGGGGTGGGGAGGGAGGCATGCCATGCCATTTGTGGTATCTTAGTTCCCCAACCAGGGATTGAACCTGGGCCCTCAGCAGTGAAAGCACTGAGTCCTAACCACTGCATCAGAGGCATCAATGTTCAGTAATGGGTCTGCGTGTACTCAGACAACAAATGAGAGTTTATTTTAAGCCAGTTTAAGGCTAAAAATTGACCATCTGCTAAGAGAAGCCAGCAGTTGCCTGTCTCTCAGCCTGCACTGAGGAAACCCTGCACCCGGCCGCAGATTGCCTCTGGAGATAGGGAGGAGTATATGTGCCTATCTTGAAATCACAGTGACCAAGAAGCAAAATCTGGGAACCTGGCCAGCTCAGGCTGTGTTAGGCAAGTCAGACTTTCCAAAAGACGCAAACCACCAGCCAGTGGGAAGAGGGTTGACCTAACCTGGGTCTCCTGGACTCTGTTTCTGTATAAACAGACTATCTCTACCACAAGCTAGGAATTTATTTTACCCTTTACTGTACTTGTTTCTTGATCCTCACTTCCATAACTCATTCAATAGCTATGTGTTGAGAATTTTATTAATATGCCACACATTGCTCAAGAACTGGTGTATATGTGAGATAAACAATAAGACAGTGAACAAAGATCAAGACAATTTAAGATACTATAAGTGTTATGATGAAAATAAAACATATGGGATGATGGGGGAGGAGCTTTTATATAAAGGCAACTAATGATCATTGAGCTATGAGTGAATTGGCATAAATTTATTAAAAACAAAAGAGGGCGAAATCTAAAGATGTCTTAGTCTGTTCAGGCTTCTGTAATCAAACAGCACATGCTGGGTGGCTTATGAACCATAGAAATATTCTCATAGTTCTGGGGGCTAGAAATCTAAGATAAGGGTAGCAGCATGGTCAGGTTCTGGCAAAGGCCCTCTTCTAGATTGCCAACTGCCAACTTCTTCCTCACATGGTGGAAGGGACTGGGAGCTGTGTGGGTCTCTTTTATAAGCACACTAATCTCATTCATGAGGGTTCTACTCTTATGATCTAAGCACCTCCATCCCTAATTCCATCACAGTGGGCATTAGGATTTTAACATATGAATTTAGGGGGGACAAAAACATTTAGACCATAACAAGAGTTCTAAAAGCAAAGGTTAATGACAAGTTCAATACAGGGGAATAAGCATTCGAAATGAAGGCCTATGTGGCTGTATTCAAATGAGGAAAGAGGGGACTAGAAGGAGGATATATGGGGCCATATAGGCCCTGCAGGACATAAATGGGGAGGATTCTGACCCCAAATATGAGTGAAAATACAAATATGTATTTACACTGAAATAAAACCATAAAAACGAGATAAAATATATAAAGTATCTTTTGAGGGGTGAGCAAGTAACTAACCCAGTGAGGAAATGAGGGAACTACAGTCTTTGAGAGAAGGGAAGTACACAGTGGAACTCCATCCAGATTTTTTTTTTCAGTGGATTGTCCAAATTGTGGCTCAGAAGAACTGAGCCTATAAAGACAGCAGTAATCTTATTGGACTGAAAATACATGGTGGCTGGGACTTAGGGTCAAAATACTGGAGAGAAGGAAACCAAAGAGAAAGAGCCAAAAATTTGTGAACAAATTTCTCTAGTGGCTAACTGACTCCTAAGCTGTACATGAACATAGTCAGACTCCAACAAACCCAGAAGAAAACAATAACTGAGAGAGCAGTAAATTGAGAGAGACTTCCGCACAGCGATCCCTGGCACAGTAGTAAAGAATCCGCTTGCCAGTGCAGGAGCTGCAAGAGATATGAGTTCGATCCATGGGTGGGGAAGATACCCTGGAGAAAGAAATGGCAACCCACTCCAGTATTCTTGCCTGGGAAATCAGAGGAGTCTGGAAGGCTAGTCCACGGGGTCACAAAGAGTCAGACATGACTGAACACACGGCACAAGCACACAGAGAGCTGGGGAGAGAGAAGCTAGAGCTTGGAGCCTACCGTTGTGGAGAGACCTTGGTAAACACCCTTAGCTTTTTCTTTTTTTTAACTGGAGTGGGTTGCCATTTCCTTCTCCGGGGGATCTTCCTGACCCAGGGATCAAACCCAGGTCTCCTGCATTGCAGGCAGACACTGTACTGTCTGAGCCACCAGGGCATCACCCTTAGCTTTTAACTGAGGCCTCAGAAGGTTTACACCCTAGAAACAAAGGCCATACTGCAGGAGAAAGGACAACACTGCCGGGATAAGGACTTGCTCTAGAAGAAAAGGCAAAACTAGAATATACCACCTCTAATTAAGCTTAAAACACGCCTCAGTGGGGCCAAGGTGACCCTCCAGTACTCTGACTTTAAGAAGAAAAATCAACCTTTCTGGAGAAAGATTAATACTATCCAGAGCTTCTATAATGTTTAATCTGCATGATCCAACAATGAATCAAAAATCATGAGGCATGCTGAAAACAAAATGAGCCTGAACTAAATAACCAAAAAGTCAACAAAAACATGATTTGGATATTGGACTCATCAGATGGGGACTTTAAAATAAGTGTGAAAATAAAAGAGAAAATGGGTAAAAATAGAAAATTTCAGTAAAAAATAGTATTTTATACAAATGGACATTCTAGAACTGAATTGAAATTCACTAGATAACATTTACAGCAGACTGGATTGGGTTGCTTTAACAGAACACCATAGGGAATTCCCTGGCTGTCTAGTGTTTAGGATTCCATGCTTCCATTGCTTGGGGCACAGGTTCAATCCCTGGTCACAGAAATAAGGTCCTGCAAGCCATGCTATACAGCCAAACACACACACACACTCACACAAACGCAACAACAAAACCCAAAACAGAAAAGCATAGACTGGATATTTGTAAACAATAAAAATTGATTTCTTACAGTTCTAAAGGCTGGGAAGGTCAAGATCAAGGTCCTGGAAGATTCAATGTCCACTGAGAGCCAACATCCAGGTGTGAAGACAGCCTTCTTTGTGATGGACCTTAATTGGTAAATGGGAGCCAGGGAACTCTCCAGGTATCTTTTATAAAGGCACTAATCCCATTGATGAGTTATCCATCCTCATGACCTATTCACCTTCCAAAATCCACCTCCCATCAAATACCATGACACTAGGGGTTAAGACTTCAACATATGAATATGCTGGTGGATACAGATATTCAGTCTGTATCACTGGGTATATAAGAAAGCATTCCTCAGTGATCAATGCAAAGAAATAGAGGAAAACAACAGAATGGGAAACACTAGAGATCTCTTCAAAAAAATTAGAGATACCAAGGGAACATTTCATGCAAAGATGGGCTTAATAAAGGACAGAAATGGTCTGGACCTAACAGAAGAAGATATTAAGAAGAGGTGGCAAGAATACACAGAACTGAACAAAAAAGATCTTCATGACCCAGATAATCACGATGCTGTGATCATTCACTTAGAGCCAGACATCCTGGAATGTGAAGTCAAGTGGGCCTTAGGAAGCATCACTATGAACAAAGCTAGTGGAGGAGGTGGAATTCGAGTTGAGCTATTTCATATTCTTAAAGATGATGCTGTGAAAGTGCTGCACTCAGTATGCCAGCAAATTTGGGAAACTCAGCAGTGGCCACAGGACTGGAAAAGGTCAGTTTTCATTCCAATCCCAAAGAAAGGCAATGCCAAACAATGCTCAAACTACCGCACATTTATATTCATCTCACACACTAGCAAAGTAATGCTCAAAATTCTCCAAGCCAGGCTTCAACAATTCATGAACTGAGAACTTCCAGATGTTCAAGCTGGTTTTAGGTAAGGCAGAGGAACCAGAGATCAAATTGCCAACACCTACTGGATCATCGAAAAAGCAAAAGAGTTCCAGAAAAACATTGACTTCTGCTTTATTGACTGTGCCAAAGTGTTTGACTGTGTGGATCACAATAAACCGTGGAAAATTCTGAAAGAGATGGGAATACCAGACCACCTGACCTGCCTCTTGAGAAACCTGTATGCAGGTCAGGAAGCAACAGTTAGAACTGGACATGGAACAACAGACTGGTTCCAAATAGGAAAAGGAGTACGTCAAGGCTGTATATTGTCACCCTGCTTATTTAACTTCTATGCACAGTACATCATGAGAAACGCTGGGCTGGAAGAAGCACAAGCTGGAATCAAGGTTGCCGGGAGAAATATCAATAACCTCAGATATGCAGATGATACCACCCTTATGGCAGAAAGTAAAGAACTAAAGAGCCTCTTGATGGAAGTGAAAGAACACAGTGAAAAAGTTGGGTTAAAGCTCAACCTTCAGAAAACTACAATCATGACATCCAGTTCCATTACTTTTTGGCAAATACATGGGGAAACAGTGGCTGAATATTTTGGGGGGCTCCAAAATCACTGCAGATGGTGACTGCAGCCATGAAATTAAAAGATGCTTGCTTCTTGGAAGAAAAGCTATGACCAACCTAGACAACGTATGAAAAACAGAGACATTACTTGGCTGACAAAGATCTATCTAGTCAAAGCTATGGTTTTTCCAGTAGTCATGTGAGAGTTGGACCATAAAGAAGGCTGAGTGCCAAAGAATTGATGCTTTTGAACTGTGGTGTTGGAGAAGACTTGAGAGTCCCTTGGACTGCAAGGAGATCCAACCAGTCCATCCTAAAGCAGATCAGTCCTGAGTGTTCATTGGAAGGGCTGATGTTGAAGCTGAAACTCCAATACTTTGGACACCTGATGGAAAAGACCCTGATGCTGAGAAAGACTGAAGGCGGGAGAAGGGGACGACAGAGGATGAGATGGTTGGATGGCATCACTGACTCAATGGACATGATTTGGGTAAACTCCGCAAGTTGGTAAAGGACAGGGAGGCCTGGCATGCTGCAGTCCATGGGTCACAAAGAATCAGACACGACTGAGTGACTGAACTGAACTGAACTGAATGGCAGAAGACAGAATTACTGAATGGAAACAATCAATAGAAAATATCCAAAAGCAAGCACAGAAAGAAAAAAAGATTTTTTATAGAACAGACAGTAAGATGTGCAGGACACAGTCAAAAGGTCTAACATACATATAATTAGATTAGAGCTGCAAAAGTAGAGGAGAAAGAGAAAGCTGCATTTCAATGTTTGAAGAGACAGTGCTTTGAATTTCCCCAAACTGATGAAAGATATCAACCTATAGATTAGGGAAGTTCTGTGAACCCCAATCAAATAAATACAAAGAATACCTCATCTGACATGTCATTATAAAACTGCTGACAATCAAGAGAAAAACTCTTGAAAGCAGACAAAGATGCGTTATCTTCAAAGGAGCAACAACACATATCTGATTTTTCAGTAAGAAAAAATGGAAGCCAGAAAACAGTAGAATGACATAATTTAAATACCAAAAGAAAAAAAAAAAATGTTGCTAACCTAGAATTCTTTGGCATTGGAATGAAAACCTGGTCTTTTCCAATCCTGTGGCCACTGCTGAGTTTTCCAAATTTGCTTGCATATTGAGTGCAGCACTTTCACAGCATCATCTTTTAGGATTTGAAATAGCTCAGCTGGAATTCCATCGCATCCACTAGCTTTGTTCATAGTGATGCTTGCTTCCTAAGGCCCACTCCAGCATGTCTGGCTCTAGGTGAGTGATCACACCATCATGGTTATCTGGGTCATTAAGATCTTTATTGTATAGTTCTTCTGTATTCTTGTCACCTCTTAATATCTTTTGCTTCTATTGGGTTCATACTGTTTTTGTCCTTTATTGTGCTCATCTTTGCATGAAATGTTCCCTTAATATCTCTAATTTTCTTGAAGAGATCTCTAGTCTTTCCCATTGTTTTCCTCCATTTCTTTGCATTAATCACTGAGGAAGGCTTTCTTTGAAACTCTGCATTCAAATGGGTATCTTTCCTTTTCTCTTTCGCTTTTTGCTTCTCCTCTTTTCTCAACTATTTTTAAGACCTCCTCAGACAATCATTTTGCGTTTTTGCATTTCTTCTTCATGGGAGTGGTTTTGTTCACCGCCTCCTGTACAGTGTTACAAACCTCCTGTCCATAGTTCTTCAGGCACTCTATCAGATCTAATCCCTTGAATCTATTGTCCCTTGAATCTATTTGCCAAGGGCTAGAAAAGGTCAGTTTTCATTTCAATCCCAAAGAAAGGCAATGCCAAAGAATGCTCAAACTACCACACAACTGCACTGATCTCACACGCTAGCCACGTAATGCTCAAAGTTCTCAAAGCTAGACTTCAGTGGTACGTGAATGGAGAACTTGTAGATGTTCAAGCTGGTTTTAGAAAAGGCAGAGGAACCAGAGATCAAATTGCCAACATCCACTGGATCATAGAAAAAGCAAGAGAATTCCAGAAAAATATCTACTTCAGCTTTATTGACTATGCCAAACGCTTAGTCTTAGACTTAGACTTAGTCTTAGACTGTGTGGATCACAATAAACTGTGGAAAATTCTTAAAGAGGTGGGAATCCCAGATGACCTTACCTGCCTCCTGAGAAACCTGTATGCAGGTTAAGAAGTAACAGTTAGAACTGGATAGGTAACAATGGACTGGTTCCAAAATGAGAAAGGAGTCCATCAAGGCTGTATATTGTGACCTTGCTTATTTAACTTATATGCAGAATACATCATGAGAAATGCCAGACTGGATGAATCACAAGCTAGAATCAAGATTGCAGGGAGAAATATCAATAACCTCAGATATGCAGATTATACCACCCTTATGGCAGAAAATGAAGAGGAACTAATGAGCCTCTTGATGAAAGTGAAAGAGCAGAGTGAAAAAGCTGGCTTAAAAGAACATTAAAAAAACTAAGATCATGCCATCAGGTCCCATCACTTCATGGCAAATAGATGGGAAAACAATGGAAACAGTGAGACTTATTTTCTTTGGCTCCAAAATCACTGCAGATGGTGACTGTAGCCATGAAATTAAAAGATGCTTCCTCCTTGGAAGAAAAGCTATGACCAACCTAGACAGTGTATTAAAAAGCAGAGACATTACTTGGCTGACAAAGGTCTGTCTAGTCAAAACTATGGTTTTTCCAGTAGTCATGTCTGGCTATGAGAGTTGGACCATAAAGAAAGGTGAGCGCTGAAGAATTGATGCTTTTGAACTGTGGTATTGGAGAAGACTCTTGAGTCCCTTGGACTGCAAGGAGATCCAACCAGTCCATCCTCAAGGAAATCAGTCCTGAATATTCATTGGAAAGACTGATGTAGAAGCTGAAATTCCAATACTTTGGCCACCTGATGCAAAGAACTGACTCATTGGAAAAGGCCCCGATGTTGGGAAAGACTGAAGGCAGGAGAAGGGGACAACAGAGGATGAGATGGTTGAATGACATCACCGACTCAATGGACATGAGTTTGAGCAAGCTCCAGGAGTTGGTGATGAATAGGGAGGCCTGGCGTGCTGCAGTCCATGGGGTTGCAAAGAGTCGGACATGACTTGGCAATTAAACTGAACCTAGAATTTTACACCCAGGGAAATTGTACTTCAAAAATTAAGTAAATTAGGGACTTCCCTGGTGGTCCAGTGGCTAAGACTCTGCACTTCCACTGCAGCGGGCACTAGTTCCATCCTTTATTTGGGAACTTAGACCCCCTATGCCTCACAGCATGGCCACAAAAACAATGTAATGAAGCACTGATATACACTACAATGTGGGTGAGCCTTGAAAATGTAATACTCAGTGAAAGAAACCAGAGACAAAAGGCCACCAACTGTAGGATTGCATTCTTCTGAAATATCCAGAATTGGCAAATCCATAGCAATATAAATAGCTTAATGGTTTCCAGCATATGGGGGGGAGGGAGAACTGAGACGTATGGGATTTCTTTTGGGAATGATGGAAATATTCTGGAATCAGATAATTGCAATGAATCAGATAATCAGAACCGTAACACTGTGATTATATTAAAACCCACTGAATTGTGCACTTAAAATTGTTAAAACATTGGAGCTTATGTTATGTTATGTGAATTTTACTCAATAAAAGTTTTTAAAAATGCAATTCAGTGCAGTTCAGTTGCTCAGTCAACTGAACTTTGCAACCCCATGGACTGTAGCACACCAGGCCTCCCTGTCCATCACCAACTCCCAGAGCTTACTCAAACTCATGTCCATCGAGTCGGTGATGCCATCCAATCATCCTCTGTCATCTCCTTGTCCCGCCTTCAATCTTTCCCAGCATCAGGGTCTTTTCAAATGAGTCAGTTCTTCGCATCAGGTGGCCAAAGTATTGTAATTTCAGCTTCAGCATCAGTCCTGCCAATGAATATTCAGGACTGATTTCCTTGAGGATGGACTGGTTGGATCTCCTTGCAGTCCAAGGGACTCTCAAGTCTTCTCCAACACCACAGTTCAAAAGCATCAATTCTTCAGCGCTCAGCTTTCTTTATAGTCCAACTCTCACATCCATACATGACCACTGGAAAAACCATAGCTTTGACTAGACAGACCTTTGTCAGCCAAGTAATGTCTGTTTTTCATATGCTGTCTAGGTTGGTCATAGCTTTTCTTCCAAGCAAGGGTCTTTTAATTTCATGGCTGTAGTCACCATTTGCAGTGATTTTGGAGCCTAAGAAAATAAAGTCTGTCACTGTTTCCATTGTTTTCCCATGTATTTGCCATGAAGTGATGGACTGAATGCTATGAGCTGTTTTTTGAATATTGAGTTTTAAGCCAGCTTTCTCACTCTCATCTTTCACTTTCTTCAAGAGGTACTTCAGTTTCTCTTTGCTTTCTGCCACAAGGGTGGTGTCATCTGCATATCTGAGGTTATTGATATTTCCCCCTACAATCTTGATTCCAGCTTGTGCTTCATCCAGCCTAGCATTTCGCATGATGCAAAAATGCAATTGGATTCACTCAAAAAAAGGTGAAATAGAGACATCTGCAGACAGACTAAAGCTGAGAGAGTGAAGTAATTCATTGCTAGTTGGCCTGCACTACCCTAGGCTGAAAGAAAATGATCTCAGATGGAAGTATGGGACTGCAGGAAGGAATAAAAAGTACAGAAAGGATAAATAGGCAGATAATATGGTTTGGAACAATGATAATGATAAATTTTTAACATATGCAACAGTGAAATATATGACCCCATAGGATATTAAGGATGCAGAATTGTAATTGCCACACCCTGGAGTCTAGGATAAACACTAAAAGGATACTTACAAGAATGTGTAAGTGTAAAGGATTTGATTAATCCAAAAGTAGCCAATAGGGGTGGGAATAAACAATGGAAACAAGGGATAAATAGAAAACAATTGCATTAGGTTTGAAGTGAAGCTTAGTCATGTCCGACTCTTTGCGACCCCATGGACTGTAGCCTGCCAGGCTCCTCTGTCCATGGGATTTTCCAGGCAAGAATAATTGAGTGGGTTGCCATTTCCTTCTCCAGTGGATCTTCCCAAACCAGGGATCAAACCCAGGTGTCCCGCATTGTAAGCAGATGCTTTAACCATTTGGGCCACCAGGGAGTTCAGTTCAGTCGCTCAGTCATGTCCGACTCTTTGAGACCCCATGAATCGCAGCATGCCAGGCCTCCCTGTCCATCACCAACTCCAGGAGTTCACTCAGACTCACGTCCGTCGAGTCACTGATACCATCCAGCCATCTCATCCTCTGTCGTCCCCTTCTCCTCTTGCCCCCAATCTCTCCCAGCATCAGAGTCTTTTCCAATGAGTCAACTGTTTGCATGAGGTGGCCAAAGTACTGGAGTTTCACCTTTAGCATCATTCCCTCCAAAGAAATCCCAGGGTTGATCTCCTTGCAGTCCAAGAGACTCTCAAGAGTCTTCTCCAACACCACAGTTCAAAAGCATCAATTCTTTGGTGCTGCCAGTCCAACTCTCACATCCATACATGACCACAGGAAAAACCATAGCCTTGACTAGACTAGCCTTAGTTGGCAAAGTAATGTCTCTGCTTTTGAATATACTATCTAGGTTGCTCATAACTTTCCTTCCAAGGAGTAAGCGTCTTTTAATTTCATGGCTGCAGTAACCATCTGCAGTGATTATGGAGCCCCAAAAAATAAAGTCTGACACTGTTTCCACTGTTTCTCCATCTATTTCCCATGAAGTTATGGGACCGGATGCCATGATCTTCGTTTTCTGAATGTTGAGCTTTAGGCCAACTTTTTCACTCTCCTCTTTCACTTTCATCACGAGGCTTTTTAGTTCCTCTTCAGTTTCTGCCATAAGGGTGGTGACATTTGCATATCTGAGGTTATTGATATTTCTCCCAGCAACCTTGATTCCAGCTTGTGCTTCTTCCAGTCCAGCGTTTCTCATGATGTACTCTGCATAGAAGTTAAATAAGCAGGGTGACAATATACAGCCTTGACGTACTCCTTTTCCTATTTGGAACCAGTCTGTTGTTCCATGTCCAGTTCTAACGGTTGCCTCCTGACCTGCATACAGATTTCTCAAGAGGCAGGTCAGGTGGTCTGGTATTCCCATCTCTTGAAGAATTTTCCACAGTTTACTGTGATCCACAACAGTCAAAGGCTTTGGCATAATCAATAAAGCAGAAATAGATGTTTTTCTGGAACTCTTGCTTTTTCCATGATCCATTAGATGTTGGCAATTTGATCTCTGGTTCCTCTGCCTTTTCTAAAACCAGCTTGAACATCAGGGGGTTCACGGTTCATGTATTGCTGAAGCCTGGCTTGGAGAATTTGGAGCATTACTTTACTAGCGTGTGAGATGAGTGCAATTGTGTGGTAGTGTGAGCATTCTTTGGCATTGCCTTTCTTTGGGATTGGAATGAAACTGACCGTTTCCAGTCCTGTGGTCACTGCTGAGTTTTCCAAATTTGCTGGCATATTGAGTGCAGCACTTTCACAGCATTATCTTTCAGGATTTGAAACGGCTCAACTGGAATTCCATCACTTCCACTAGCTTTGTTCATAGTGATGCTTTCCAAGGCCCACTTGACTTCACATTCCAGGATATCTGGCTGTAGATGAGTGATCACACCATCATGATTATCTGGGTCATGAAGATCTTTTTTGTTCAGTTCTTCTGTGTATTCTTGCCACCTCTTCTTAATATCTTCTGCTTCTGTTAGGTCCAGACCATTTCTGTCCTTTATCGAGCCCATCTTTGCATGAAATGTTCCCTTGGTATCTCTAATTTTCTTGAAGAGATCTCTAGTCTTTCCCATTCTGTTCTGTTCCTCTATTTTTTCCACTGATCGCTGAAGAAGGCTTTCTTATCTCTTCTTGCTATTCTTTGGAACTCTGCATTCAGATGCTTATATCTCTCCTTTTCTCCTTTGCTTTTTGCCTCTCTTCTTTTCACAGCTATTTGTAAGGCCTCCCCAGAGAGCCATTTTGCTTTTTGCCTTTCTTTTCCATGGGGATGGTCTTGATCCCTGTCTCCTGCACAATGTCACAAACCTCATTCCATAGTTCATCAGGCACTCTATCTATCAGATCTAGGCCCTTAAATCTATTTCTCACTTCCACTGTATAATCATAAGGGATTAAATTTAGGTCATACCTGAATGGTCTAGCGGTTTTCCCTACTTTCTTCAATTTGAGTCTGAATTTGGTAATGAGTTCATTATCTGAGCCACAGTCAGCTCCTGGTCTTGTTTTTGTTGACTGTATAGAGCTTCTTCATCTTTGGCTGCAAAGAATATAATCTGATTTCGGTGTTGACCATCTGGTGATGTCCATGTGTAGTCTTCTCTTGTGTTGTTGGAAGAGGGTGTTTGCTATGACCAGTGCATTTTCTTGGCAAAACTCTATTAGTCTTTGCCCTGCTTCATTCCGCATTCCAAGGCCAAATTTGCCTGTTACCCCAGGTGCTTCTCGACTTCCTACTTTTGCATCCCAGTCCCCTGTAATGAAAAGGACATCTTTTGGGGGTGTTAGTTCTAAAAGGTCTTGTAGGTCTTCATAAAACCATTCAACTTCAGTTTCTTCAGCATTACTGGTTGGGGCATAGACTTGGATTACTGTGATACTGAATGGTTTGCCTTGGAGACGAACAGAGATCATTCTGTCATTTTTGAGATTGCATCCAAGTACTGCATTTCGGACTCTTTTGTTGACCATGAGGGCTACTCCATTTCTTCTGAGGGATTCCTGCCCGCAGTAGTAGATATAATGGTCATCTGAGTTAAATTCACCCATTCCAGTCCATCTTAGTTCGCTGATTCCTAGAATGCCGACGTTCACCCTTGCCATCTCTTGTTTGACCACTTCCAATTTGCCTTGATTCATGGACCTGACATTCCAGGTTCCTATGCAATATTGCTCTTTAGAGCATCGGACCTTGCTTCTATCACCAGTCACATCCACAGCTGGGTATTGTTTCTGCTTTGACTTCATCCCTTCATTCTTTCTGGAGTTATTTCTCCACTGATCTCCAGTAGCATATTCGGCACCTACTGACCTGGGGAGTTCCTCTTTCAGTATCCTATCATTTTGCCTTTTCATACTGTTCATGGGGTTCTCAAGGCAAGAATACTGAAGTGGTTTGCCATTCCCTTCTCCAGTGGACCACATTCTGTCAGACCTCTCCACCATGACCCATCCGTCTTGGGTTGCCCCGTGGGCATGGCTTGGTTTCATTGAGTTAGACAAGGCTGTGGTCCTAGTGTGATTAGATTGACTAGTTGTCTGTGTGTATGGTTTCAGTGTGTCTGCCCTCTGATGCCCTCTTGCAACACCTACCATCTTACTTGGGTTTCTTACCTTGGGCGTGGTGTATCTCTTCACAGCTGCTCCAGCAAAGCGCAGCCGCTGCTCCTTACCTTGGACAAGGGGTATCTCCTTACCACCGCCCTTCCTGACGTTCAACATGGGATAGCTCCTCTAGGCCCTCCTGCGCCCACGCAGCCACCGGGGCCACCAGGGAAGTCTACTTAAATCTAAGTGCATTGGGAAGCTGTTGGAGCAGTATCAGCAGGGGTGTGGTTTAATCCCCAAGCAAGAGCTAATAGTCTTTAACCACCTCACAACTACCCCCAGGGCTCAGAGTGATGTTGGGCACACAGAAGGCAACCATTCATGAAGGCTTACTGAACTCCAAGCTGCTCCTCCCCCTGCTGAGTGGCTGAAGTGACTTCCCAGAAGACCTCTAACCATTCTTCTCATTGGGCAAGCAATGTGAAAAGGAAATGGTCGGGCAGAGCATCCTCCCCTGACTTCTTGCCATCTTTTCCATGTGAGGACTGTGGCAGCTTGCAAAGTACAGGAATACTTTTCCAACCATGACTGTGCCGCTGAATCAGCTGGAGTGATTTTCAATTTTGATTATGGAATCCAGGAAATGTGCTTTCCCAACAGCTAAGGCAGCACTGGTCCCTGCCAGTCTTTGGCAACTTTCTCTCTAATGCAGGGCTGCATTGGTGGTCCTCCATTTCTTCAAGCACTTCCTGACCTTGCCATGTCCAAATTTTCAAGATCATGTAGATGTGACATTGACCCATGAAGTTCCAACACTTAACATTTTTCTTTTCCTTTAACGGTCAGCTCAAAAGTCTCAACATTTTTGAAGCCTCCTTAGAAAAAGTAACCCCTTTTCAACAGGCCATTTTTAGATTTATTTATAATTCAACAATTCTTTTCCTCCTATATACTTCCTGCCTTGGGAATAGCACTGTAGTTAGAAGAACCAGCCTAGACTGTTTGGGTTTCATTACCTAATCCACCATTTACCTCCTAGTGGGTTATTCTGAGTTCTGTTGAGAAGCAATCTCCAGACAGGATTAGCTGTGAAAGAAAATTAGGGTTACTGTGGAACCTCACAGAAAAGGGCCTGCTTTAACATCTCTTGCCACGCTCAGTCACTGGCTGAAAGATCCCTTGAGGAGTGTGGCCTCAGTGAACCTGACGATGGCATTTCAGAGCACAGCAGCGAGGACTGTTGGTCAATTACAGTCCTTAAGCGACCTGAGAGGAAGATTTTCCTAATCATCCCATTCCACCCCTTATGCCCAAGATTTCTCTCCACAAATTTGATGAGCAGCTCTACAGTTTCCATGGATCTCTTTTTCAGAGGGAAAAACTCAGAGAAGGGAGGTTAGTGAGATAAACTAACATCCACTACTGCTGGTGACCTCAGGGCTACGAGTGGCATTTATCCTGTTTCCTCCATTTTGAATTTCCTTTACCCTCAGAAGCACCTCAGAAGTCTTGCTGGCTTACCTGGAGATACGCCCCAAGCCTTCATTCCTGGGGTGGTAGTGGTGGTGGGCATCATAACCTTCTCAACCTGGTGCGGTACTGTTGCACGTCTGCCAACAGTTACAGAGGCAACAGAGCAGCACCAGCAGGCAACCCAGTGGATCACCTGGCTCTTCCCCTTTACTCCCATTATGTACAAGCAGCTCTACTTTCTCCTGTTGATCAGGGTTTGTTACCACTGCCAATATGGCGATTCCTCTTCTCATGTACTGGTCCCTGGGTATAAAGTTCCAAAGTGCTCTGGTAGCAGCCCTAATGTGTAGTTTTGTGGGACCCCTGCTGTGTCCTCTGGCAAAGTGCACCCCTATAGGAATCCAGGACCTTCAACCACATGGAGCCCAGGTTGCTGGAATGGGAAGAACAAAAATTGCCCAGGTCACTGAGAATGACAGTAAATGAAGCCACTCCTGTTTCCCCATGTGGTTCCTAGACCCATATATCCTTCCTACTGGGGAAACAGCACCAGCAGAGGTCTCTTACTTAACACCGCATCCTGAAGAACGACACCTTATTCTTTCCGAGTGTTGCTTCTTAGCCGGTGCTTCATTATCAGTATTCTGTTAGCTGGCTGTTTCTGGATGGTATAGTATTACATGACAAGACCAACAGACCCCACAGTCATGGATCCATTTCTGCAATGCCATCACTGGACAGTGGGTCCCCTGGGTCAGATGCTATACTGTGCAGCAATCTGTGCCTCAATCTGGTATTCTGCCGGCAGAGGCTCTCAGAGTAAGAAAGCTAAATCCACGGCCACAACAGCTATCTATTCCCATAAGGAAGAGGAAGGGCCCACTGTAGCTGACTTGCCACAAAGCAGCTGCTCGATCTTCTCTAGGAATAGGGCGTATCAGAGACTCCGTGGTAGTCTCTGTTGCTGACAGACTGGACGTTCAGAGGCACCCTTGGTAGGCGGCAGTCCACTCTCCGAGACCGAAGTCGGGCCTGTATGTAGCCTCCACCTCTGCCATTAGGGCCACTCCATGGGCCCAGCATATTAGGTCTGCAGTGGCTGAACGCTGGCTGTCAACTGGCTGTCATTCAACCACTTGGTTATTCAATGCCTCTTCCATGGTGGAGGCTTTCTGGTAGGCATTGTATTGTAACAAAAAAATTTTTTCACACATTGTGCCTTCTCCATATAGCCCAACCACATGCCGTTATCCAAGAACAGTCTGTTGGACCCTGCCCAGGAAATCTGTTTATATTCTCACCTTAAGCCACTTCTTCCACACAAAGCGGAAAGATCAGGGCACAGCTTGAAGCTCTACTCACTGAAATATTTGTCACTCTCCACCATCTTTCAGGATCCTTCTTTCATCCTTTAGATTTTAATGGTGGCACTAATCACCATCCTCCAACCCCCATCCCTCAATAAGACACTTTTCTTTTTGGTTATGCCTTGTGGCTTGCAGGATCTTAGTTCCTTGACCAGGGATTGAACCTAGACCGTGGCACTGAAAGTGCCAGTCAGTGGCTGGAGAGCAGTTTCCAAGGTTTAGATTTGGCCTTTCCTGTCATAATTCTTATCCCACAAGCCAGAAACATGTTGATAGATCGTTTTCACAATAACTTACTGTTTCTAGATCTAGATTATTATAGATCATTTCCAGTTATGTATTTGGGGGTTGGGGACTGACCACTGGATGGGTTCACACTAGGTAGGGCCACTGAGCCATAATCTGGCCAGGACTTTTATTTATAGTAGGAGGTCCCCATGGGCCAGGGGCCTATGTTGATGCTTTTGGTCTGATATCAAGGACAACTCAATCAAATATCCAAAAAGTCCTCAAATATCCAAAAAGTCCTCAAATATATGGTTATTTCTCTCTTGTCAGTGTACAGTCCCAGGTAAATGGCCATGAGTCTCTTTGGGGAAAACACTGAAGGAACCATACACTTGGCATGGTGTCGTAGCGTCTGTTCCTAGGTTCATAGCTACTTGTTCATCAATGCGTTCTGGATCTGAAAATTGGCTCAGGTCTAAAAACTGAGCAAAGGGACATGCGCTTTGGGGTAGATGTTTAAAAGCACCCTCTTTGGCTGTGTCTATTCTGCTCCCAGGGATGCTATCTTTTATTGGCTCTCTCTCCCCGGCTCCCTGCTGGTCAAGGTCCTTTGGTCAGTTCTTCAGTCTTGCTGGTAATAAGGGTAATTGTGGTCTCCTGGCTTCTGAAAGTAAAGCAATGCCACTTGGTCTTTATCATTCTTGGGCCTCAATCATCCCCATCTTACCACATTTCCTGGAACTCTCGGCATCACCTATGTTATCTAGGTCTAGGAGGAAGCAGAAAATCAAAGAGGATTAGGCATCAACAAAAAACCAAACAACCCAATTTAAAAGCGAGCAAGGGAGTTGAATAAACATTTCTCTAAAGAAGATATACAAACAGTCAATAAGCACATAGAAAGATGCTCAACATCACTAATCCCTAGGGAAATACAAATCAAAACTACAGTGAGATACCACCTCACACCATTCAGATGGCTACTGTTAAACAAACAAAAACCCAAAAGCAAAAATTGGAAAATGAAAGAGTTGGAAAGGATGTGGAGAAACTGTAACTCTTATGCATTGTTTGGTAGGAATGTAAAATGGTACAGCTGCTAGAAACAATATAGCAGTTCCTCAAATGATTAAGAACTGAATTACCATATGATTCAACAATTCTGCCTCTGAGTATATACCCAAAGAACTGAAAGCAGGGTCTCAAGAGATATCTGTACACCCATGTTCATAGTAACATTGTTCATAATAGCTAAAATGTGGAAGCACCCTACCTGTCCTCTGACAGATGAATGGATAAGCAAAATGTGGTATACATGTATACAATGGAGTGCCACTGTCTTAAAAAGAAAGGAAAATGTGACACACGCTACAACATGCATGAACTTTGAAGACATTAGGCTAAGTGAAATGAGCCAGTCACAAAAAGACAAATACTGCCTGATTCCACTTAGATGAGGCCATTAGAGCAGTCAAATACCCTGTGTGGTAATTCCAGCCTCAGCACCCACAAACTCAAGACAAATGAGGGCATTTGGAAGAATGTAAAATGTCACAAGTACATGACTATCTGCTTTAATTGTGAATGCTAAGTATAGCATATGTAAAATAAGTATAGGATATGTAAAATTTAATCGAACGCCACCTACGTTATTTTCTCTTGAACTTGATTTTTAACCTGTTTCTTCTCCTATAAATTGGAATAACAACATTTACTCCATAACACTGTTCAAAAATGAATGTGTTAGAAAGGTGGGGAAGGCAATGGCACCCCACTCCAGTACTCTTGCCCTGAAAATCCCATGGACAGAGGAGCCTGGTAGGCTGCAGTTCATGGGTCGCTAGGAGTCGGATACGACTGAGCGACTTCACTTTCACTTTTCACTTTCCTGCATTGGAGAAGGAAATGGCAACCCACTCCAGTGTTCTTGCCTGGAGAATCCCAGGGATGGGGGGAGCCTGTTGGGCTGCCGTCTATGGGGTCGCACAGAGTTGGACACGACTGAAGCGACTCAGCAGCAGCAGCAGCAGCAGCACCAGCAGTGTTAGAAAAGGGCTGTGTAAACTACAAAGGGACAAACAAGAGATTGTTACCAACAAACAAACTGATTAAAGGACAAGGACACACAAATGTCTATTTTTAGAAACTTCACTTACAGTCAACCACTGAGATGGGAAACCAAGGAAAGAATACTCTGGAAGAGGAACAGTGGTGGTAGGTTTCTTGGTAATGTGGGGTTCACTTCTTCACTCAGGACCTTTTCACCTCTTTCCATTGGAGCACATGGCTCCATGACAGTGTTAACCGGATGGATCTAGTCCTCCTGCAATCTAGTATACTCCAATGCTGTTCAGCTGGAAAGCATTTTCAGCCTTTTCAGTCTAATCTCAGAACACCACGATTTACAGCCAAAGAAATTCCTGAACTGAACAGAACAAAGAAACTGAGGCAAGTGGCCAGAGCTGTGCTGAGCAGAAACCCAGGAGTCCACACGTGCCCAGTGCTGCTGCCACTGCCAGGAGCACTGCCAAAGACTAGGACAAAGAGAAGAGAAAGTCCTCTCCTCCCCACACAGAAGAGTCTTCTGGACTCAGAGACTAATAGGAAGCCAGCAAGCAAATGTAGCTTGCAGGATTTAGACCCTTGAGTCTGCTAGTAAACAGACAAAGTGACCAGTGCTGGGGACTTAAGAGACAACAGTAAAAGAGAACTGCCAACTAGTGCCTCAACTTACTTCATTAATTTAAATAAGATGTTTACTTTTGATCCAGGGACCATCCTGTCTAATTCTGACCCAGTACTACCGAAATGAAGAAATCTACGAGGCAGTCTGGGGTTAGACCCCTTTTCCAAAAGGCACACAGGTTCCCGCCTCTAGCATTCAAAGAGACACGACACCAGAAGCTGAAACATATGGTAAATGCTTTATTTTCATATTTTACATTAAAACATAAAACACAAACATTAAAACATAGGACATGAATAGAGATTCCACTGTCTGGTTTTCAAAGCAGGTACAAGGATATATATAAGAAGAAAATATTTTTGAGTCTGCTTAACTCCAAACCCTCAAATGGGAAAACAATCTCAGAGACTGAGGTGAGGGAAGATGGTGGGGCAGAGCCTGCATCTACAGATGTCATCTCTCCTGCCAGGCAGAGGGGAGTGGGAGGGGGAAGTTCTTCCACTGGAGAAATCAGTCACAGTCGCAACAATTTTTCTTTCTCAAACATCTAAACTTACTAGGGGAATGCAAGGACTGGTAAGGCATGAGATTCTTTCAACTTCTCTAATAATACAAGTCCCTTGGTTCCTACACTTGGGGGTGGGGGCGGATCTCAATCAGCATCAGCTAAGTGTACTTCAACATTAGTCAAATCCTAACCCTACCCCGGATTCTGCCCTAGCCAAAGACGAAGGCAGCCAGGGCCTGACCACTTGTATCCTCTCTCTTATCATCTGCTGAAACCAGACTGTTTTTTAATTCAAATCCTTTTCTGCCCCTGAAGCCCTAGGCCTGGGCAGTTATTCTTAATTATCAACATATCAAAAGATTACACCTCTTCTAGAAAAGGGAGCTCTTTCCCAGGTTCTGGAAACTGGCTTTTTGAATGATGTCCTTAAATAGAAGGAGGCCATTCTTTAAAAAGCACAACTACAACATGGAACTCTGGGGAAATCTACTGCAATAAGCCCTTGCTGGTGAGAAATGCTGGAAACAGCTCAGGGGTTGACAGAACAGAACTGTTTTAAAATAAAAATAATGATAACATTTCTACAACAATTATTTAAGAAATTCAGTTAGCCATCCTGCTCCCCAAGAACAGGGAGCATGCCTTGAGACATGTTCTGTTGTGGAGAGTAGTTTAGTAGAGTAGCCTTTCGCAAAGCAAACAGATATAAACTGAACCCTCTACTGGAGAAAAGTACAGCTCCAAAAGTGGGACAATCCAGGGCTGGAATGAAAGCTGGTGAGCATCTCCCTGCAATGCACACAGGCCTCCAATCACTGTTATTTTACTAAAAACACTTTCTTAAAAAAAAGTCAGGGAAGGAGGCAAGTAAGAGGAATTTAGAATCAAACATCAGTTTCACCTGGGGGTAGCCTTTAACCAGGGAATTCTAAACACACTCAAGAATGGCTCTTACTCCAAGGGGTTGACTTTATTCAGAGAGAAACTCTTTAAAAATGCAAGAGACAAGTCCTCTTCTGCTTTCAACAGCAGTCTAAGCAGCTTCTCTTTTGTAAGCCTCTCTTGGTTAGATCTCTCTAACCATGCTTCTGATCTCTCATACTAGTAAGAGCTTTGACATATGGCTCATCTTTTCCTAGTGAGAGGACAAAGCACTGGCTTATATAAAACCAATCCTGAGATCTTAGCTGCCTAGAAAAAAAGTTAGTCTTCCCCACTGCTCAAACAATTGGTCTCTTTCCTTGATTTGCACGTGATGAACCCCATACACTTGGCATTAGGAAAGGATCTACAGCTCATCAGCTGCCATCATCACTGGGTTTACCACTATCCTGGCACTGCACACCTGAACAAAGCTGTTCCTGCCACAGAGCAGACCAGATGAGCTCTACCACACAGTGGGGATGAGACCAAGTTACTAAAAGATTATCAGCCAACAAGGTCAGAAATAGGTCAAATCCTTCAGCAGATTGTATAGTGCCCTCTTGTGCTCAATTGAAGACTTTTGCATCCACGCTGCATCCAAGAAGCATCAGAATGGTTAGTCCCATCAGAAACATAAGCACTCCCAAGTCATGCAGTCAAGTGACAAGACAACTCGGGTGGGATGTCACATCCAGAAATGCTTGGTGTACATTCATATCCTAAGTGACTGCAGGGAGGATACTCTCCAAGGCCCAGCAGAAAGTCTGATCAAACACTGATTCTCAACAAAGATTCATGAAGGCTTTTAACCCAAGAAATAGATAATGTTGATGGAGTACCAGTCACTTATTCTTTTGATGGACACTGAAGATACACCATCTATAGTGTTTTGTTGACCTGGAATCCGAGGATCATATTAACCTAATGGAACCATGATCCCACAAGTTCTAGGCCACAGACAATAAGCACAGATCTTGCTCAAGGCTGTGAGGTACTAGCAAACAACATGTAACATTAACCAGCAACATGATTGATAAGTTTCAAGACCATGGTCACTCCCACCTATAGATGTGGACGGTCTTTTCTGTTAAGGTAGCCAGGTAGCTGTTATGATTCACCTCAAATGGGCAGATGTCCAAGACAGGCTGATCGGCCTGCAGATCCTGCAGCAACGAGCCACTGCCAGCATCCCACAGCTTAAAAAGAAGAGATAAAGGTCAGGAGTCCTTCAATTCAACTCGGGACTTGCAGTCTTTATCATCACACAACTCTGAAAGCACTGCAGAGACAATACTGCCCAGGGAGTAAAACAGAATGTCCCTAACCTTCACAAGGTTGCATAAAAGCAGCACATCTGACATAGGTCATGCACAGCCTCACCTACTATAATTCGCAATTATGGTCTACCTCTGAGCGGATCTGAAAACCAAGCCTAGTATTCTCCCCTTCAGTCTACAGGCCAAGAACTCTATTAGGGGAATAAGGGTCAACAAGACAATAAGTCCCTGTCTCTGCCCTCATGGAACCTGTATTCTAACTGCTGCTTTCTTCTCCTTTAAAAAAAATTTATTATGGTAAAAAAATTCATGTAATAAAAAGTAGAATAGTACTATGAGTAATCCATCACCCAGATGACTAAGTTTTTACCATACCTGGTTTACTGTTTTTTTTCTTTGCTGACATCATGTATTTTACCCTTATACACTTAAGTATACATCTCTTAAAAACAAACAATCAAAAGACATTTTCCTATATCTCAATGTCACTATGCCTAACAAAATGAACAATAATTTCATAGTATTCTCTAACATTAGTGCAAAGTAAAAATTTTCTGATAGTCTCTTTGTGTATTGGTTTTGTTTGATTCAGGATTCAAATAAGGTCCACATTACCCTTGGTATTCATAAATTTTAATAAACCTCTCTTTGTTTGAGCAGATCCAGCCTCCCCACTCTTTTCTCCTTCTGCCACTGATTTGTGGAAGCAGGATCTGTTGTCCTACAGAATGTCCACAACCTAGGTTTGTTTGCTGCTTTCTGTGCTATTACTTAACTTATACTCTTATCCACTGCAATCCCAGTAAATAAAAGCGTTAAACTGAAGAGTGACACTATCCAACATGGCTGCCATTAGCCACATAAAAATTACACAAAAATTTAACAATTAAGTTTTTCATTCACATTAACATTTCAAGTGATCACATGGCTAATGCGCCTTAACTGGGCAGTGCTGTTCTATGGATTCAAGGACATCTAGGCATCATGTATTCATTTTGCCTTACATCAAGGGGCAAATTATTTCTGCTTAAGCCACTAACAGTGACACAATAGTTGATCATGTATTCAAGTGGTAAGAGGCTGACCCCTCCACTGTAAATTGCCCATCAACCTTTCATGTGTTAGTTTAATCTTGAATTGATCAACTATTTTATAGAGGTTTCAGTAGTGCCTTTTCCCCCCTAAAACATATAGCTATATGTTTATCATCACACAACTTTGAAAGCACTGCAGAGACAGCACCACCTGGGGGCTAAAACAGCCTGTCCCTAACCTTCACAAGGTCGCACAAAGGCAGGATATCTGACATAGGTCACGTAAAACACTACAGCTCACATATAAAGAATGATGTCAATCTACAGATATTGGTATGGAAAGATAACCAAGATAGGAAGTTAAATGGAAAAGCAGTATGTATTGGGTTGGCCAAAAAGTTTCTTATGTTTTTAAATAAAAATAAAAGACCATTTTCATCAAGAACTTTCTCGAACGTTTTGTTATACTACATTCTGCCATTTTTCAGGCAACTTCGTAACTTTATCTTCCGAGAACTTTTTATCTTTTTGAGCAAAGTACTATTCTAAGTGCTTTTTACAGTCTTCCACAGAATTGAAACTTCTCCCATTAAGAGAATTTTGTAAAGACTAAAATAAATAAATGGAAATACAAAGGTGCAATGTCTCGTGAATAGGGCAGATGAATAAGAACTTCCCAGCCAAGCTGTAACAGTTTTTGCCTATCATCAAAGAAACATATGGTCTTGCATTATCCTGATGGGAGATTATGTGTTTTCCGTTGATTAATTCCGGACATTTTTCATTGAGTGCTGATTTCAGTTGGATTGAGTGCTGATTTCAGTTGGTCTAATTGTGAGCAGTACTTGTTGGAATTAATCGTTTGGTTTTTTGGAAGGAGCTCATAATAGAGGACTCATTTCCAATCCCACCACATATACATTATCATCTTCTTTGGATGGAGACTGGCCTTTATTGTGGTTGGTGGTGGTTCATTTCGCTTGCCCCAGGATCTCTTCTGTTCCACATTATTGTACAGTATCCACTTTTCACTGCCTATCACAATTTGTATTTAAAAAGAACATTTTCATTACATTTCAGGAGAGAATCACATTGGAGAAGGCAATGGCACCCCACTCCAGTACTCTTGCCTGGAAAATCCCATGGACAGAGGATCCTGGTAGGCTGCAGTCCATGGGGTCGCTAGGAGTCAGACACGACTGAGTGACTTCACTTTCACGCATTGGAGAAGGAAATGGCAACCTACTCCAGCATTCTTGCCTGGAGGATCCCAGGGACGGGGGAGCCTGGTGGGCTGCTGTCTCTGGGGTCGCACAGAGTTGGACACGACTAAAGTGACTTAGCAGCAGCAGAGAATCACATGCAGAAACACAGTCAAAGTGTTTTTCACTTAACTTACGTGGAACTCGGACATCAAAGTGATTAACATAATCAGGCTGATGCAAATGATCTTTCACACTTGATTTGGATATTTTGAGTATGCTGGCTATCTCCTGTGTGGTATAATGTTAACTGTTCTCATTTAATGTCTCGAGTTGATCCCTATCAACTTCAACTGACCTACCTGACTGTGGAGCATCACCCAGCGATAAATCTCCAGCACAAAACTTCGAAAACGCTTTCGACATGTTCCGTCACAGCACTTTTTCCATACACTGCACAAATCTGTTTCTGCATTTCAGTAAAGATTTTACCTTTCTTGAAATAAAGCATAATATGCTGAAAACGTTGCTTTTTTTCCTTCCACTGTCAATATTAAAATGGCTACACAAAAATTCACCAGTTTTGACAAGTCTTATTTTTAGTACACACTGATATGATAGCTGTCACAATATAATCTAACAAAATTGTTTCAAATGAAGTTACAGACAACCATGTGCTCCAGGAGCCACCAACAGAAAAAACAAACTTTTTGGCCAACCCAATAAAGTGTGACTTGTATAAAAAAAGCAACCATACATATACACATATGAAGGTATGTGCAATCACAGAGAACTTTGGTTTTTTGCTTTAAACACATCAGTATAAAAAACTGACAGACTACTCACCAGGGCAGATTTTGATGCTTCATCCCCAGTACACACCAGGATGCTGCCATTATTCTCTGGATTTTGGAAAATGGCACTCTTGGTTAGCAATTTGCAGGAGGGTCCCCCAAGGAATGTTTGTACAGGATGGCAGGAGCAGATGGGCTCTCCAGCATTATCCAGTTTATAGGACATCTCCATGAGCACACTTCGTAAGGTGTTGTGATTTTTATCTAAGAGAAAGAGGAATCAGTATTGATCTGTAGGGATGGTCCAAAGAAATTAAGCAAGCACCTAAACTTGGTTGTAACACAGCTGAGTAGAAAAGGCAGTTTCATCAAGCCATCATTAATGGCCACAGAGCAAACACAGTAAGAACAAAATAACAGAGCACAAATGAAATTCAGAACTTTGGGCTATAGGATGAAGTAAGTTATCTACAATAGGTTTTTGTCTATGAAGGAAACAACTCTGAGAATAAGCTAGCCTTTTTAGGAAAATCACTGTATCCAGCTGGACTTGTGTTTTGGTTTTTATCTTCCTTAAGGGTTTGGGCTACAAGGTCTTTTCCTTCCCCCAGTGAGGACCCCACTAATACCCGGAACTGTACAAATAAAGTGAAAGCATATTATCACAGAAGGGGAAACATATCGCTGTGGTCCTGCTGAGAGACAAACAAAAGCTAGAGAATAGAATGGGATCTCCAAGCTTTCTACATGTCATAGCAAATCTGTGGAGATAGGGGACCTAGGAGATGGGTCCAAAAGGGAAAGGAGAGTCTGCTGAGGCAGCTTCTCAGCTCAAACAAAATCTAAAATGATTAGGTCAACCCACAACCAGCAGAAGTATGGGCACTTTAATGAATATTTCTGATCAAAACATCTATTTGACCATCAATATAGCTCACCAGATTAGATTCATTATCTTTCAGCTAGGAAAAAACCTGTGAATTTAAGCATAGTCGGTCAAGGGTTGCAGTCCTGGCTCTGGAAGCTGTGAGAAGTTCAGCTGGCTAGGGCCACCATGGTTGTCCATCTCCTCCCCACTTAACTTTGGGGCCCCGAATAAGGAAGAACAGCTAAGTGTCTGGGCCCTCTACATGACTGCTTTCGTCTGGGCCTTCCTTGTAAGCGAACTGAGCGGCGAGCAGAAGACATGAAACTGATGTAAAGGCAGCTCAGTGGCCTCAAGAGCAGGTCTCCTCATTCCATCCCACTGTCGTAAGTCAGAGAGGATCCTAAGCGGAGGATCCTAATTCCACTTCCAAGGAGTACCTGGCCAAGTATGTCCCAGTTCACACAAGCGAGGGACAGGGAGGCAGGCTCCACAGAAGCTCCCTGAAGGAGCGAGAGCCGTTAGTTCGTGAGGGGCTGACCAGCACCACCTGAAAGCTAGGGCAAGCTCTCCTTTCCTCCCCTCTACCAATCTACTTCCAAACCAACCACAGGTCCCATGAGGACACCCCAACAACACTCACCAGGCCTATAGGTCACGAGACAGTGGCGGGTGCTGCTCTCTATCTGAAAGTCTACGCAGCCCCCAGGCTCCATGGGCAGCACATGAGGCCAATGAGTAAAACCCATTTTCAGCTCCCAAAAAGAGGCATTCTCCAACGCTCCAGCCAACACGCCACCATATGGAAACGCAGCAGAGGCAGCTCTGGGCACATATGACAGGGATACTAGCGGGCATCTGAAGGGAAAGAAAGGAAACCGAGTCTCACCTGCCAATATCTGAACTACTTCAGGCGCCACTATGAGGAGTCAAGGACATTCCTACCTCTATAGAAGAAACTGTGTGAGTCACTGTCCTCTGATACCTGATAGAACTACCAACCCACTCTGCAGGAACAAAAGGGCATATATATAATATTCCACACCCAGTTTCAGAGGAAATTCCACATGCTCTAAAAGCAGTGGGGAGAAAACAGAGTAGGAAACTTAACAGTACAAGATTACAAACACAAGGAAGCCTGACTGGTGTGAAGCTTCTGGAAATGGGGTTAGACACACGCACACACAAAGTCAGAAAGGAAATTCAACTTATACATCCAATAAACTAAAGCTTCCAAGCTGTATTTGAGAGACTCTCTCAATTAAAATGCAGCATAGAGAATTCCCTAGTGGTCCACTGGTTAGTTCACAACAGGCCAAGAAATGTAACCAAGGTCACACAGCTCATGAATGGTGGAGTTGGGTTCTGAACAAAGTAGTCATTTTATTTTGGCACACTGTGACATGTAATTCTATGAATCTGGTTATACTTGGTACGAGAACTTTCTGCCATATGAACTATCATGAACACAAACTCTAGGATCTTACTGATTCTGAAGTGAGAATAGATCAGAGGACTCAGAGAACTGCCCTCTGTGAGAAACTCTGATCAACTGTAAAACACTCGTAAAAGAGAGGATTAATATCACAGTCTAAGAGAAAGCTGTTACTTTCAGGTGGCTCCCTACCTAGCTCTCTGAGGTACTAACTCCTGGACGTGAGAGCTTGTGTTTCGAAGGTCATATAACAGAATTGAACCGTTGACTAGTCCAGCATAGATGTAATTGTTTTCATCAAGACACCAGCAGCAGCTCCAGACAGGCCGCCCAGTATTGTAAGTCTGGACCACGGTATTTGTTTCCAGGCTGTAGAGTTACAAAAGACTTTTACAATTATGCATTACAAAAATACAAAATTCAAATACAGAACAAAGATATAAAGATAAGAACACACCCTCACATCAAAACTATATGGATTCCCAATTTCCCCTAAGGTCTGCGGAGATAACTCTTCTTAATCCCACAATATTTGTTTTGGAGGATACAGATTTTCCTCCTAAGCTGTAAGGAAGAATAAGTTAAAGGGACAGATAAACAGTATATTCCTTCCCCTGATCCTATATGCTTCTCCACGGCTACCTATTACACAGGTAGTCAATGTTTAATACTGAAAAATTAGAAAACACATATAAGAAAAATAAAAAGTTATAATTCAACTATCCAGAGGTAGTCATTAATGACAGTTTGGTATTTAACCTTTCTTTTTTCCCTTCTATTTTTCAATACTACTAAAATAAGTCATAGCATTTAGATATATATAAAACATAATAGAATTGATACACCGAGTTTTGGGGTAAAATTAAGCTGAAGCATTCTTGAAAAGTCAAAAGATATATATCTGCATGGTTTAAGATATATTTTGTAGCATATGTAATTTTAAAGAAGTGGACCACCACACATTCAGCTTTGCAACCAGCTGTGTCCACTTCTTAAAGCAATACATTTAAAATTCAATGAACCTGGATCTGAGAAAACAATGCCTTGGACAGCTCCCATCCCATCCCCACCCCAAAAGCCAAAGTCATCATAACACAGATACTAATTTCCAAGCTATTCAACACTAGGCATCCCAAGGCCCATCTTCCCCACAAAGTACTCACCTGGTCAGTTTAATTGTGCTGTCCAGGGAAGCAGACAGAAGTAAGCCTTTGGATCGACTGCTGAAAGCCAGTCCACGTATTTGTTTGCCATGCATAGGAATATACTGACTGCTTTTCATGTCGGCAGTACTCAACATCTTAACACCAAAGCCTGCCAAATTTACGAGAGAGTGAAACAGATCACTGAAAGTCAATTAAGGGCAAAGGAAACTACCATTTCAAGCAACACCTTTGTTCACCTTTCTTGGCATGTTAGTTTCTGGGAAAAAACTAGGCGAACAAAGAAAATAATTCCCAGGTTATAATTTATTTTAAAAAGTACATTCTATCCCAAATGTCTATCAAGTATATGAGAAACCATCATATATACATACAGTGGAACACTACCCAGCAATAAAAAGGAATGAACTACTGACAGACACAATAATATGGATAATCTTTATAAAGTTACCTTGAAAGAACTCAGACAAAAAGAGTAACACTGTATGGCTCCAGTTATGTAAAATTCTAGAAAATATAAACTAATATACTGAGATAGAAAGCAGTTGCCTTGGGATGGGGAGAGGAGGGAGGAACAAGTGGATGATGGATTACAAAGAGCCTGAGCAAACTTTCAGGGCAACTGATATGTTCATTACCTTGACTGTTATGAAGTTTTAGAAGTGTTTTAGAAGTGTATACAAATACTGATACATACATCAATACTCACCAAATGGTATATCACATTAAGGAGGTGCAGTTTACTGTATATCAATTATACTGTAATAATAAAGCTTTTAAAGGAAAGCGAGAGACTAGTCTTTCTGAACCACACACATACACTCAAAAATGTAGATGAGAGTGAACAACAAAGAATGGAGATAAGTAATTTCTGTGTCATGTGGTCAAGATGTCACATTTTTCTGAAACAGACTGAAAATAGGTAAAATCAAGTATCTTAATGTATATCATTCCAAGAGGGGAAAGAAAGCCAAAAACTTGTCCTTTTAAATTTATTTGTTACTCTGTTCTCTTACCAGGAAATAACAACACATTTATTTTACCAAGTATATATTTTATCTGAGTTATACACTAACAAAATTTGTCAAATCTTAGATTTAAGATATCCTTAAGGGACTTCCCTGGTGGTCCAGTGGCTAAGAGTTTGTCTTGCAGTGTAGGAGATGTGGGTTCAACCCCTGGTCTGTAAACTAAGATCCCACATGCCACAGAGCAATTAAGCTCATGCACGTCAACTACTGAAACCTGTGTGCTCCAAAGCCCACCTGTGCCAACTAGAGAGCTCAAGAACTGCAAGGAAAGATCCCGAACGATGCAACTAAGACCCAATGCAGCCAAATAAATAAATGAGTTGAGACACTTGAAAAAAAAAGGTAGCCTTGAATCACACTTCTCCTTCGCTAGGGAATCAAGTGAGAGAAAGTTTATCGTGATTCTGCTAAAACAGAATTAGCAGAGCCAGAGAAACAAACATGGAAACTATAGGTTTTAAATCAACAAGGGAACTTGAGATTTTGCCTAATCATTAAAGGAAACAAGAAATTAGCATTATCAGTCTATCAGGACGAGCTGGCTGTGCAGGACAGAACAGACACCCTAAGAAATAAAGGAACAGATTACATCCAATTTGGGGAACAACTGGAATAAATTTTTCCAATTAATTATCTTCAGGTTTCACTTGAAGGTAAATCTTTTTATTAACACTGTGAATGGAATATAGCAACATTATAAACAATCCTTTTACTTTCCCCTCAATTGGAGCCTCCTGATAGCCTTTCAACTCACAGTTAGTGTCAGTGAATAGACAAATATATGATATTCAAGGGATTCCACTACAAATCCTGTACATACCTAAGTATGGGGGACACAGTTTTGAAGCATTTGAAAGGAACTTCTAAGTGGGGAGACACTAAATCAGGAAGAAGCAAAGGGACCTTACAGTTGGCAGAAATCATATGCTGAAGAGAGCAGGAAAAAACATCTAGAAACATTGGGCCTGTGAGGTTTGGCTTTCAACATTAAAACAACCCAAAATGAAACTTGAAAAGCGCACAAAAAAGAGAAGATCAGTACAATATTAATAAAATAATAATGTTTCCAAATTCTTTTACTTGGAATTTGTCAATGTGCACACTACTGAAAATAAGCATTCAATCTTGTTTTAACTTGAATTAGACCTTGGGGTAGTGTTTTTTTTTTTCAAATATTTCTAGTCTAAAATGAATCTGTATTTTAGCAGGACATAAAGGCAATTATAGTTCTTATCCTTGGACAATTCACACTTCTAAGTATGTGTTCTCTCACTTTACCATGGTTCAGCATCTCTGCCCTTCTGGTGAACAAGTTTACAAAAGTCAGACAGACAGTGCAGACATCTCTGTAGTGCCCTGAAGTATCTTTATCAAAGAAAGCAACTAGGAAAAAAGTGATTTGGTGGGCTGTGAACAGTGTTCACCTACTAGTGAGTCCTGGATTATCCAAAAAGGGAGGAAATAAATAGAGTCCAACAATGAACATAAAAACTGAAGTTCTGGACTATTTACCTGGAAGGAAGGCGGCCTGAGGAGAAGGTTGTGATACCACCAGGCAGCTCAAAGCATCACAGTATGTCATGACTCGACAGTTTCCTGTCTGAGACACTGTGAATGTCTTCTGGAAATGGTACTTCTGTTGACTCTGGCTGGAGGGCAGGCCACTTAGGAAATGTGGTTGGGAACCCCCAGGCTGCTGTGAGATCTTATCCTGACCGATAAGTTTTTGCAAGTCCTAAAACGAAAACGATTTTGCATAAAGCTTTTTCGTCTGGTATTACCCTCAAGTACAATTCCTTGATCTAACACAAGGATATTTATCCTTTACATGAAAATGTTGACATGAATTCTAAAGTACTGCTGCAGTTTTCACAATATTTCAACAAGCAATTAAAACAGGGAGAGCACCATCATCATAAAGGGCTGAAAGTCTTTAATGATTTAGACACTTTGTCTAAAATTCTCACTTTATTGGTAGATTCAAGCAAGTGAAATGACCTAAACATGTTGTGAATTATCAGGTGGCTGTTCAATTTTTTTTTTTTTAATTCAGGATGCAGTAGAATTCATCATAAAGCACATACATACGTTCTAATAAAAAATAAAGTTGATCATGTTTCCTTCCTAAAAAACTTGGTAAATCCTATTTGTATCTGAGTAAAACTAACTATTTAGATGCCTTCTTAATTCCTATTCCAACAGTTCTTTGGATTAGAAAAGGCAAACCTACCTGAACACGACTTTGAAGCCTAGAGCATTCATCAGTGAGGGCTTGAAGCTGCAGCCGACACTGTGCCGAATCTAACTCAGCCTTCTTCCTTAGCTTCTGTTCCTTTTGTAAGGAACTAGAGGGGGAAAGCCAGCAACAGGTGGAGATTAGAAAGGCTACAAAAGACTTCTCATCAAGATGCACAGTAAATTATGATATACACACTTTGACTGTATTATTTAGGGAATAAACTATAACGAGAAAAATCTCTCAAACCGAGAAACATTACAGAAAAATAGCAGACAGGGCTGAGCTCATGGAGTGGGTCACTGGGTCACTCCATTACTGGAGTGGTCTCACTGTTGAGGTAGGCAATGACCAGGAATTTGGCTTTTACTAAGGAATGGGGTGGAGAAGGCCATGGCACCCCACTCCAGTACTCTTGGCTGGAAAATCCCATGGATGGAGGAGTCTGGTGGGCTGCAGTCCATGGGTTCGCGAACAGTAGGACACGACTGAGTAACTTCACTTTCACTTTTCACTTTCATGCACTGGAGAAGGAAATGGCAACCCACTCCAGTGTTCTTGCCTGGAGAATCCCAGGGACAGGGGAGCCTGGTGGGCTGCCATCTATGGGGTCTCACAGAGTCGGACACGACTAAAGCAACTTAGCAGCAGCAGCAGCAGCAGCAAGGAATGGGGACATAAAATGCAAAATGAGGGATTACAGCCAAGCTCACTGCCTGAGTTAGTCAAATTAGAAAAGAGTAAAATGACCTGTTAAAAGACCAAGATCATCTACCAGATAAAAAAAAACCAGCTATTAGATGTTCATGAGATATTCAAATAAATAACATTATAAAAAGAGGTTGGAAGTTTTAAAAAGGTATATACCAGGTAAATGCTAAAAAAAAAAAGACTGATTACAATTAAAAAGGATGGACAAGCATAAAGAGGAATAATGTACAATGAAAGGACACATTCATAGCTACGAAAATCATAAATTCGTGTTTCAAAATATGAAATGCAAATAGAGATTTCCACTCCAATAAGATAGGAGAGAAAAAAGATGAAAATTGGAAGAGATAAAGTGGCTCTTATTTATCTTTATGGAAAATTCAAGAGAACCCACAAGCTATTAAGAGTTTAGTAAGGTTACTAGAGTTAAGATCAAGAAAATTAGATCAACAGCATTCCCATATACCAGACAGGTGATTTGTAAATGTAACAAAAAGTTCATTCCAAATAGCATTCTAACAGCAACCTAGGAATAAAGTTAAGGCCTTTAAGAAGCAAAATACAGTTATAAACGACACAAGGAAACAGTAAATAAGTGAAAGGATATATAATGTTGATGGCTAGAAAGACTAAACTGAAGCACTAGAACTAACAGATCCTAGAACAAAAGAGTAGTTCATTTATAATATAGAAACTTAATTTAGAATAGAAGTAGCAATTGAAATTTATAGATAGGACATACTTCACTAAAAGTAAAAACTTTTTCAACAAAGGACACCATAAACAAGTCAGAGACAAATCAGAAACTAGACGACGCCGTGTGCAACGTGTACGACCAACAGCGAGTTAGCATAAGGAGAACAAAGAGCTATAAGTCAGCAAGAAACAAATAAATAATAGACAATATAAGTAAGATATTTGAACAAAATGTACAGAAGAGTATGTTCAACCTCATGAGTGACTGAGAAAAACCTCATACGGAAAGCAAACTAAAGTAAACGCTACTTCACTTCATGAAACTGGCAAAACTAAGTCTGATAATATAAAGTAGATGAAGGTATGAAAAAAATGTGAAATCCCTTACATTACTGCTGCTGGTATAAACTGGAAAAGCCTCTACGAAGAGCAATTTGACAATATCTAGTAAAGTTGAAATTACATGTACCCTTATGATAAAGCAAATCCATTTCTAGACCTAATGATATTCTCACCATTTCTCTGCAGCATGGCTTATACTAATGAAAACTGGAAACTACTTGTCTACCAATACAAAATACATATAGGAAAACTCTACAGAACTAGAACACTTTATAGAAATTAAAATGAATCAACGAGAGCTACATATATCAACCAGGATATGTGCCTCAAAGTATTAAGCAAAATCAAGCTACAGAAGAAAAACTATAATCCAATAACCCTTGCATAAAATGTTAAAACTTTCTAAATCACACTGTATGTGCTTTATGGTCATAGATCATCTGAGGAAAGAGACGGAATTAAGAAAAACTTGGTGCACAAGGAAGCCTCCTCGGTATCTTATAAGAATATATTTCTTTTTTAAAAGACCCAAAACAAATACGGGAAATGTTAAGATTTGATAAAGTTGAGCCTGTGGGTATTCATCCTATTTGTCTCGGTATGTATCACCATTTTGAAATTCTTCTCAAGAGGCTAACGAGTACACCGATTGTAGTAATCAGCAAAGTTTTAAATACAATCATGCATTAATAGCCACCCATACTGGTTTTGCCTTTTCAAGAAAATTTCCCCCACCACGTACAAGTCATTTTAACATACTACAAATAAATATTCATTGGAGTGAATACAAAAAGGCAAACAAGGAGTAAAATTTATACATCTGTAATTCCACTTTACAGTGACTACTTATGTTTTTTTCCAGTTTGCAAAAATATAATCACACTAACAACATGCTTTCACATGACAACATACTATATGTACTTCAACATCAGTTTTAATCAATGTATAGTGTTTCATCACATGGATATGCCAGAGTTTACTCAATCAATTAACCTTCTTGGTTTGGATTATTAACTAAATGAAAAGCCTGATTAAACACATTTTTGTACATATCCTTAATCATTTTTTTAGAATGCCTAAAGCAGAATTACTTTTAGACTTCTGAATTATATTGCCAAGGGCCTCTCTAAATGTTAGTGTCTATGCACATTTTTACCAGTAATGCATAAGCAAACCCACACCCTGTACTCTCAATGCGGGGGGGGGGGGGGGGTGGTTATGGCTGCTGCTGCATGGCATGTGGAATCTCAGTTCCCTGACCAGGGAACAAACCTGCCTCCTCTGCATTGCAAGGATGATTCTGAACCACTGGACCACCCGGGAATTCCCAACCTTTACTGTTCTTAAAGCATATTTTATAAGTCGTGCTTTTAGCAATTGTCCATGGGCTTCCCAAATCCCAGTAATTTCTTGCATTGTACTGTTTCAGTTATGAGACTTCTTTGCAGAATACTGTGGCAGGAGGGCTTAGGGACACAAGAAGCAAAAATTCTCAGTTTTTAAAAAAGTATCTTTAAGCCTATTCTAATGACAAGGAGGTTGAGACTTGGAGTGTGTTCTAGGTGGCCGTGAATTGGCCACAGTGAATTGGCCACTCATTCCCTGATTCAGTATTCATCGAATTTAGTGGCAGAGGCAGACTGTAAAGGTAATTCCTTAGGGAAGAAGCTGAACAGGCTACCAAAAAACCCAGGCTATCTTTCTGTGAGGGTCTGCTGTCCAGCTCAGGTGTGAGGTATTACTGTATGGCTAAAGGTTTCTCTATGACTTTTGATTTCGGGAGGGCTTACCAGACCATGTCTTGGCTTCCCCAAGTCTTATTACCAAAGATTAAGTCTTAGCTCTGACTCCAAGTTCACAGGAATGCCAAAGTGCTCCTGCAGAGCTACCTGCTCCAATCAGCACACAACCCTCAGGCCCTGAAAATGCAGGCTCATGAGAGGTGCTGAGCACACAGATGAACGCAGCAGTCTACCACCTGCTGCTCTTCTTTCAACCCCCTCTCTTTCAAGAAAGGAGATTTTTTCCTCTACTTCTCAGTTTTCCTGTGCACTGACTTCATTTTCTGATATTCTATACTAGCTTTTTTCCCTGACGAGTTCAAGCAAAAGTCCTGGGGCTGACATTCATTGAGCTAGGTGAAGTCACAATGATTTGTTACTCCAGATCATCACTTTTAATCCTATATGGAGAGCAAACCGTCCATCAGGTGATCAGACATGTATCATGAGTCACAATGTTAAATTGCCAACAATCCCCAGAGATCCCTAGTCACAGTCCAAGGAAAGCCTCAGAATCACACTAAGAGTGAATCATACCCCCCTTTTCAGGTGAGCCTACAAAGAACCAAAAAGGAATATTCCAGCTAGACAGACTGTTTCCACCTACCTCTTCATGAGCTCCTGCTCACTAGTGTCCAAAGCTCTCAAGGTCCGGGCATAAAGGACAACGATATCACTTTGCTTGGCTTTCTTGTTGCACTAAGGAGCCCAACAGGACACAATTAGTGTGGTTCTAGGAATCCGCCTGACTTAACATGTTGACTGTGCATATACACAGCTCTTAATCACGCTCTCTACCTGGGGACACTTTCGGGTCTGTCCTCTGAGCCACTTTGAAATGCATTTGTACCCAAAGAGGTGCCCACAGCGCAATGCAGAGAGCCGGTGATCCCCAGCATTGGTCCACTGTTCCAGACAGATTGTGCAAGTGTCTCCTTCTTCCTCATCCACAGAAGCAGGAGTCAGAGAAGGGTTAGACTTCTGGGGAGACTGCTGGATGGAAACCACAATACATTCAAATTAGAGAAAATGCAAAATCTGTCTTGAAGATATGAAACTAACAAATTAACAACTCACACAAAAATGAACAAACCCGACTGAAAAATGCCAAAGAAAAACCCAACACCCATGAATCACTTCCTATTCTTTCCAGAATGCAATCTGGTCAAAGATAATATAAACCGTGAAAATATTATTATTATCCTTCGAACTCACAAAATTCTTGATTTTTTTTCATTCAAATGACAAAAAGGAGCTAATTTACGAAGATATTAAAACAAAACAAACGCAGAAGTGACCCAGTTAAATAACAACAGGGAATATTAAGCCTTTTATACATTTGAAATTAGGTTCATAATTCAAGTAACTATAAAATATCTGGCTCATGTGAATAAAGATAAAAATACAAGGGAAAAGAGAAATGAATATAAACAGCTCACACAAAAATACAAATGGTTAGTAAGTGTTCAGCTATAGTTAAAGAAACAAAAATTAAACTATGTTTTTACTTCTTTTCATCTATTAGAAAATGTCTGGTAACATGAAGCACTGAGGGTGAGGAAGAAATGGGCATGCTTACATACTGCTGTTCCAAGTAGAAACTGGCACAAATTTTCCAGAGGGCAACTTGGCATTATTTATCAAAACTAAAAATACAAACATTCTCCCTTTGATAAAGCAACCTCTCTGGAAGAAATATATCCCATGAATATAACCACAAGTATTTGCCAAGACAGTAATGCAAAGATGCTCAGTGCAGCATGATCTTAGTAGGAAGCAACAATAGTGCACACGCAAGGGAACAATTAACTAAAAATGTATTCCTATGTAAAAACACTATGCAGCTGTTACTACCAGTAAGAATGAGATTCAATTTTATGTTGGATAGTCACTAAGTTATGTCCGACTCTTTGCGACCCCATGGACTGTAGCCCACCAGGCTTGTCTGTGCATGGGACTTCCCAGGCAAGAATACTGGAGTGGGTAGCCATTTCCTTCAATTTTATGTACTGACAATAAAAAGCTCTCCAAGAGAAACTTCCCTGGTGGTCTAGTGACTGGGAATCTGCGTTCCAATGCAGGGGACATGGGTTTGATCCCTGGTCAAGGAACTAGGATTCCACATGGCACAGAGCAACTAAGCCCAGGCACTGCAATGACTAAGCTTGTACACTCCAGAGCAGAGAAGAGAAGCTTGTGCGCTGCAACTAAAGAAGGCCCTGCGTGCTGCAACGAAGACCCAGCACAGCCAAAATTAAAAAAAAAAAAAAAAGACATGACTAGAATCAAGATTAGTTGAGCAATTAATCACACATTTAATCACCTAGTCTTACAATTTAAAAAAAAACCTCTCCAAGATACAAGTCAGGGGGAAAAGAAACCAGTTCTGGAACAGGATAGTATATAATCTCTCTTTTAAAATAGAGCATTTAAATGAATTCAGTAAAGTCGAAGGATACAAAATTCATCTACAGAAATCTGTTGCATTTCTACACACTAACAATGGACTATCAGAAAGAGAAATTGAGAAATATAATCTCATTTATGAACTGTGTTAAAAAGAATAAAATAAACTAGAATTAAATCTAACCAAAGAGGTAAAAGACCTGTACTCTGTAAACTATGACACTGATGAAAGAAACTGAAGACGACATAAACAATTGGAAAAACATATTATGCGTGTTGGAAGAACTGGATTGGAAGAATTAACACTGTTAAAATCATCATCCTCCCACCAAGGCAATCTACAGATGCAATGCAATCCCTGCCAAATATGAACAGCATTTTTCATAGAACTAGACTAAATGATTTTAAATTTATATGAAAACAAAAGACTAGAAACAGCCAAAGCAATCTCAAGAAAGAAAACAAAGGTGGAAATATCACACTCTCTGATTTCAATCTGTACTACAAAGCTACAGTAATCACAACAGTATGGTACAGCCACATGTCACAGATCACATATGTGATCTGACATACAGACCACAGAACAGAACAGAGGGTGCAAAGACAAACCCACACTTCCATGGGCCATTAATTTACGAAAAAAGAGGCAAGAGTAGACGACGGGGAAAGACAGTCTCTTCAATAAATGGTGTTGGGAAATCTGGACAACCGGACCACTTTTTCTATTTTATACCAATATTGTGATAGTTTCAGGTGTACAGCAAAGGGACTCAGCCAAACACTGGACTACTTTCTCACATCATATACAAAAGTAACCTTGAAATGGACTATAGATTTAAATATAAGACCTGAAACCAGAAAATTCGTAGAAGAAAACACAGGCACTAAAGCTCTTTGACAGTAGTCCTAGCAATATTGTTTTGAATATGTCTCCTCAGGCAAGGGAAGGAAGCAAAAATAAACAAGACTATCAAACTTAAAGCTTTTGCACAGCAAAGGAAACTAACAACAAAATGAACAGGCAGCCTACCAAATAGGAGAAGATATTAACAAAAGATATCTGATAAGGGGTTAATATCCAGAATAAATGAAGAGCTCACACAACTCAACAACAAAGAAACCTGATTAAAAATGGTCAGAAGGCGGGAATACAGATTTTGCCAAACAGATGGCCAAGAGAAAAATAAAAAGAAAAGATGTTCAACATTAGTAATTATTAGATCGGTTCAGTCGCTCAGTCGTGTCTGACTCTTTGTGACCCATGAACTGCAGCACGCCAGGCCTTCCTGTCCATCACCAACTCCCAGAGTTCACCCAAACCCATGAGTCAGTGATGCCATCCAACCATCTCATCCTCTGTCATCCCCTTCTCCTCCTGCACTCAATCTTTCCCAGCATCACAGTCTTCAAATGAGTCAGCTCTTTGCATCAGGTGGCCAAAGTATTGGAGTTTCAGCTTCAACATCAGTCCTTCCAATGAACACCCAGGACTGATCTCCTTTAGAATGGACTGGTTGGATCTCCTTGCAGTCCAAGGGACTCTCAAGAGTCTTTTCCAACACCACAGTTCAAAAGCATCAATTCTTCGGCGCTCAGTTTTCTTTATAGTCCAATTCTCACATCCATACGTGACCACTGGAAAAGCCATAGCCTTGACTAGACAGATCTTTGTTGACAAAGTAATGTCTCTGCTTTTCAATATGCTGTCTAGGTTGGTAATAGCTTTCCTTCCAAGGAGTAAGCGTCTTTTAATTTCATGGCTGCAATCACCATCTGCAGTGATTTTGGAGCCCAGAAAAATAAAGTCAGCCACTATTTCCCCATCTATTTCCCATGAAGTGATGGGACCAGATGCCATGATCTTCGTTTTCTGAATATTGAGCTTTAAGCCAACTTTTTCACTCTCCTCTTTCACTTTCATCAAGAGGCTCTTTAGTTCTTCACTTTCTGCCATAAGGGTGGTATCACCTGCATATCTGAGGTTATTAATATTACTCCTGGAAACTTTGATTCCAGCTTGTGCTTCCTCCAGTCCAACGTTTCTCATGATGTACTCTGCATATAAGTTAAATAAGCAGGGTGACAATATACAGCTTTGATGTACTCCTTTTCCTATTAGGAACCAGTCTGTTGTTCCATGTCCAGTTCTAACTGCTGCTTCCTGACCTGCATACAGATTTCTCAAGAGGAAGGTCAGGTGGTCTGGCATTCCCATCTCTTTCAGAATTTTCCAGTTTCTTGTGATCCACACAGTCAAAGGCTTTGGCATAGTCAATAAAGCAGAAATAGATGTTTTTCTGGAACTCTCTTGCCTTTTCCAGGATCCAGCAGATGTTGGCTATTTGATCTCTGGCTCCTCTGCCTTTTCTAAATCCAGCTTGAACATCTGGAAGTTCACAGTTCACATATTGCTGAAGCCTGGCTTGGAGAATTTTGAGCATTACTTTACTAGCGTGTCAGATGAGTGCAATTGTGCAGTAGTTTGAGCATTCTTTGGCATTGCCTTTCTTTGGAATTGGAATGAAACTGACCGTTTCCAGTCCTGTGGCCACTGCTGAGTTTTCCAAATTTGCTGGCATATTGAGTGCAGCACTTTCACAGCATCATCTTTCAGGATTTGAAATAGCTCAACTGGAATTCCATCACCTCCACTAGCTTTGTTCGTAGTGATTCTTCCTAAGGCCCACTTGACTTCACATTCCAGGATGTCTGGCTCTAGGTGAGTGATCACACCATCGTGATTATCTTGATCATGAAGATCTTTTTTGTTCAGTTCTTCTGTATATTCTTGCCACCTCTTCTTAATATCTTCTGCTTCTGTTAGGTCCATATCATTTCTGTCCTTTATTAAGCCCATCTTTGCATGAAATGTTCCCATGGTATCTCAAACTTTCTTGAAGAGATCTGTAGTCTTTCCCATTCTATTGTTTTCCTCTATTTTTTTTGCATTGAGTGCTGAAGAAGGCTTTCTTATCTCTCCTTGCTATTCTTTGGAACTCTGCATTCAAATGGGTGTATCTTTCCTTTTCACTTCCCTTCCTTTCACAGCTATTTGTAAGGCCTCCTTGGACAGCCATTTTGCTTTTTTGCATTTCTTTTTCTTGGGGATGGTCTTGATTCCTGTTCCCTGTACAATGTCATGAACCTCCGTCCATAGTTCATCAGGCACTGTGTCTGTAGGATCTAGTCCCTTAAATCTATTTCTCACTTCCACTGTACAGTCATAAAGGATTTGATTTAGGTAATACCTGAATGTAATTATCACGGACATGCAAATTAAAACCACAAAGAGATACCACCTTATACCTGTCAGAATGGCTATCGTCAAAACAACACCACATAGCAAGCATTGGCAAGGATATGGAGAAAAGGAAACACTTGTGAACTGTTGGTAGGAACATAAGCTGGTGCAGCCACTAAGGAAACAGTATGGATTATGGACAAATACCATATGATCTCACTTAAATGGAATCTAAAAAATAAAACAACAAAAACCCCGCAGGCTAACAGACACAGAGAACAAATGGGTAAGTGCCAAAGGGAAGGGAGTGGGACGGGGGGTGGTATGACAAAACCGGTTGAAGGGGATTAAGAGGTACTAACTTGCACTCATCTCACACGCTAGCAAAGTAATGCTCAAAATTCTCCAAGCCAGGCTTCAACAGTAAGTGAACCAAGAACTTCAGATGTTCAAGCCGGATTTAGAAAAGGCAGAGGAACCAGAGATCAAATTGCCAACATCCGCTGGATCATTGAAAAAGCAAGAGTTCCAGAAAGACACCTACTTCAGTTTTATTGACTATACCAAAGCCTTTGACTGTGTGGATCACAATAAACTGTGGAAAATTCTGAGAGAGATGGGACTATCAGACCACCTGACCTACCTCCTAGAAACCTGTATGCAGGTCAGGAAGCAGCAGTTAGAACTGGACATGGAACAACAGACTGGTTCCAAATAGGAAAAGGAGTACATCAACACTGTATACTGTCACCTTGCTTATTTAACTTATATGCAGAGTACACCATGAGAAATGCCGGGCTAGATGAATCACAAGCTGGAATAAAGATTGCAGGGAGAATTAACAATAACCTCAGATATGCAGATGACACTGCCCTTATGGAAGAAAGTGAAGAACTAAAGAGCCTCTTGATGAAAGTGAAAGGGAAGAGTGAAAAAGTTGGCTTAAAGCTCAACATTCTGAAAACTAAGATCATAGCACATGGTCCCATCACTTCACGGCAAACAGATGGGGAAACAATGGAAACTGACAGACTTTATGAGCTTGGGCTCCAAAATCACTGCAGATAGTGACAGCAGCCATGAAATTAAAAGATGCTTGCTCCGTGGAAGAAAAGCTATGACCAACTTAGAGAGCATATTAAAAAGTAGAAAGAATTATTTTGCTGACAAAGGTTCATCTAGTCAAAGCTATAGTTTTTCCAGCAGTCAAGGATGGATGTGACAGTTGGACCATAAAGCTGAGCACTGAAGAATTGATGCTTTTGAACTATGGTGTTGGAGAAAACTCTTGAGAGTCCCTTGGACTGCAAAGAGATTCAAGCAGTCCATCCTAAAGGAAATCAGTCCTGCATATTCATTGGAAGGATTGATGTTGAAGCTGAAACTCCGATACATTGGCCACCTGATGCGAAGAACTCATCATTGGAAAAGCCCGTGATGCTGGGAAAGATTAAAGGCAGGCGAAGGGCACAACAGAGGATGAGATGGTTGGATGGCATCAACAACTTGATGGACATAAGTCTGAGCAAGCTGTGGGGAGTTTGTGATGGACAGGGAAGCCTGGCATGCTGCCGTCCATGGGGTCTCAAAGAGTTGGACACAACTAAGTGACTGAACTGAACTTCCAGTTATAAAATAATAGACCATGGGGATGTAACATATAGCCTAAGGAATGTGGTCAATAATACTGTTATAGGTTTGTATGGGGACAAATGGTTACTAAATTTATTGTGGTGATCACTTTATAATTAATGCAAATGTCAAGTCACTTTGCAGCACACCTGAAACTAACATTGTATGTCAACTATATTTCAATAAAGAAAAAAAGTATACATATAAGTAAATTTACATGAGCATAATTTTTCTGAAGAGAATAAATAAAAACAGAAATATACAAAAAGTAAATCAGTGATGTTTCAGAACTGGCAGGGTCCACAGTTTATATAAATATGTCTCATATTAAGGACAGTGATGTTATTTTTAAAAATAAAAACTGTTTATCTCATAGCAAGCATTCTGCCAGACAGTTTATAAACTGCATTCATATCTGCTATTTTAACTGATACATAACCTTGTTAGGTGGGCAGGACAAGTTTTCAAACCTTCCCCTACCCTCTGTTTTTAAACCTAAGGGTAAGCAGTCACACAAATAATGAGTAACATCTGGACCCCCTGCCTACAAAGTCTGTGAGTTTTCCATTTTAGCCTGCAGTCTCCTTTTTAAAGGTAAATGCAAATTTAAAAGGATGTTCATATTACCTGTTTGGGGAGAGTGTCTTCTCCACCAATACATGTAACTTCTTGGTCTGTTGAGATGTCTTCTAGGTGCTCTGTCAAGTTGTTTCCAGAAATGACGGGACAGGTAACATATAAAAGACGATATAAGTCAGACATGAGGCTAGCAGCAGAGCCTAACTCACCACAGCTTTCCCTTTTACAGCAACACTACCAATTAGAAATGGCAGGGAGAGCAGATTCAGTCTCTGGTTGGGGAACTAGATCCCGCATATCAAGGAGCCAAAAAAAAAAGAATTCACTGATGCTATTTCAATCTAAGACCCTATGAATACATTCATTACCTTTTTTAATGCTCAAATTGCCCCAAAATGTTCAAAGTGCCCTAAGCCACTAGGTTCTCTTTCAAGGTTACACCTATGCCTACTGACATAACTGTACGACATAAAGCTTTGCTTTCTACCACAATAAAATGCCGTAGGCTCATCCTGTATATCTCTTATCACAGACTTGGAAAAAAGTGACCAATTCAGTGGGTCACAAATCACATAAAATTGCAAGCCAGATAAAATTCTTTCTGTATAGTTATGGCCAGTGTAAGCTCATGGCATCAACAACTCAACGGACATGAGTCTGAGTAAACTCCAGGAGTTGGTGACGGACAGGGAGGCCTGGCACGCTACAGTCCATGGGGTCACAAGGAGTCGGACAGGACTGAGTGACTGAACTGACTGAGTGTAAGTTCTGTACTATAAAGCAGTAATCTATGACATCCAGAGTGAAGAGGAAAAGTATCAAAACACAAGTCTAGAGTTTCTAGCCTCTGGAGCCTAAGCTTTTCGGATGTTGACCTTGTGAATGAAATCTGGATAAAGAATACTCACCTTCTAAAACAACAGCTTCAGGCTCCTCTGCCTGGGCAACTCCCTCCTCAAACTCTGTGGAGCTGTCACTGTCAGAATCAGAACCACCTGATACCTGCAAGTCATCAGAGACAGGATTCCTAGTCTCTGAACCATAAGAGGTGGTTGACGAATGAGGCTGGGTCCTGCTCGCTTGAAAGAAAGCATCCAACGGTGCTCTCAACCTATGCATGGAGAAAGACAACAGAATTCTAATACAACATACTATAATTACAAGAATAATCTACAGTAATCTGGAGGTAAATCCTAGTCATTTTAATGCATCACCAGGCCACTAAATGTTCAAGTAGGAACAGAGATTCAGGCAGATGCTGACTGGACTACATATGCTCTTTCCATTCAATTATTCCACTAGCTCACACTGAAGCTTGACCCTTCTGCTAAAAGCTAATCTTACTTTACTGGTACTTCTTTTGTCAATATCTTTTAAAGACATGACTCATTAATACATTAAAAGAAAGAGAGAGAAAACTAACTCAGCAATTTGTCTGCTGATATTAGGGGGCTGAAAAGAGAGTGGGCAAGATAAAAAATGGCCCTGTTGATCAAATACAGCCTCATGAATTCTGCTGCTGCAGCTACTCAGACCAAGGTCTTTGGGGGTATTAAGTCTGGCTACAGTCATTATTGTTTCAACTCTCATTTTAAGCCATTTTTCTTTTCAAGTTAAAAATGCTAAAAAAAAAAAAAGTTTAAAGTTCTCTCTTTTGCCCACTCAAACTTTCTGTTGAGCTCTCCAGCGATTTTTTTTCCATTTAGTACATGTGTCAACTCCAGTATTTCTACTTTGTACATTTTTATAACTTCAGTCTCTTTATTAAAATTGTCTATCTGATGACACAGTGTTTTATCTTTTGCTTTAGTTTTTTGAATATATTTAAATAATCTAGTAAGTTCAACATTTTGGTTTCTTCATAAACATTTTTTTTTTCCGTGTAATGATTATACTTACTTTACATGTCTTATATTTTCTTGAAAATTGGACATCTCATAAAGCATAATGTGATAACTCTGGAAATGAGAATTCACCGTTCCCAGGGTTTGTTGCTGTTATTTGTTATAGTTGCTACTGTTTGTTTAGTGACTTTCTGAAGTAATTCTATAAAGTTTGCACTCTTTGCTATGCGTGTTGCTTACCTTTGTGCTCAGTTCATGACTAGACAGAGATTTCCTTAAACACCTGGAATCAGTAAGCCTCCCAGTCTTCACTGAGGTATCTGACGTGTGTGTTGGGGCACATCATCAATAATCAGCCAGGCAGGTGACAACTTTACCTTAGACTTCATTTCTTGCTTATGAAGAGCCTCAAGGTCAGCCAGAGATGAGAGCTAACTGCCTTAGTGCCTTCTTAGGCCTTTCCTGAGCACGGGTACAGCTGCACACAGCCCTCGCTATATATGTGGCCTTTTAGATTCCCAAGAATATGTCAGAACTTTTTAAAACCCCATATGAAGATCACATCCCCCAGCTTTTCCTTTTAGGCTTTCTGATTAGTCTAATGTTTGCCCCAGTGACCATCCACTGCCTCAGGCAGATCCTGGGGAATAGGCTTTAAGCTTTTAGGACTAAGACAAGAATAACCTTTCAAGTGGCATTTTCCAGGAAATCACTGAACAGGTGAAAAAAGATTTCTTTGCCATTGAGGTTTCAAAGTACCTCCAATTCCATTCTACTCTCTCTAGTTGCTTCTAGGCTACTGCCCTTTTCTGTGATTACAGGCAGTTTTCAAGACTACTATGGAGCTGAGAAATAGATTTAAGGGCCTAGATCTGATAGATAGAGTGCCTCATGGAACTATGGAATGAGGTTCGTGACACTGTACAGGAGACAGGGATCAAGACCATCCTCATGGAAAAGAAAGGCAAAAAAGCAAAATGGCTGTCTGGGGAGACCTTACAAATAGCTGTGAAAAGAAGAGAAGCAAAAAGCAAAAGAGAAAAGGAAAGATATAAGCATCTGAATGCAGAGTTCCAAAGAATAGCAAAAAGAGATAAGAAAGCCTTCTTCAGCGATCAATGCAAAAAAATAGAGGAAAAGAACAGAATGGGAAAGGCTAGAGATCTCTTCAAGAAAATTAGAGATATCAAGGGAACATTTCATGCAAGGATGGGCTCGATAGAGGACAGAAATGGTATGGACCTAACAGAAGCAGAAGATATTAAGAAGAGGTGGCAAGAATATACAGAAGAACTGAACAAAAAAGATCTTCACGACCCGGATAATCACGATGGTGTGATCACTCACCCAGAGCCAGACATCCTGGAATGTGAAGTCAAGTGGGCCTTAGGAAGAATCACTACGAACAAAGCTAGGGGAGGTGATGGAATTCCAGTTGAGCTACTTCAAATCCTTTGAAAGTGCTGCACTCAATATGCGAGCAAATTTGGAAAACTCAGCAGTGGCCACAGGACTGGAAAAGGTCAGTTTTCATTCCAATCCCAAAGAAAGGCAATGCCAAAGAATGCTCAAACTACTACACAATTGCACTCATCTCACATGCTGGTAAAGTAATACTCAAAATTCTCCAAGCCAGGCTTCAGCAATACGTGAACCGTGAACTTTCAGATGTTCAAGCTGGATTTAGAAAACGCAGAGGAACCAGAGATCAAATAGCCAACATCTGCTGGATCATGGAAAAGCAAGAGTTCCAGAAAAACATCTATTTCTGCTTTACTGACTATGCCAAAGCCTTTGACTGTGTGGATCACAGTAAACTGGAAGATTCTGAGAGAGATGGGAATACAGACCACCTGACCTGCCTCTTGAGAAATCTGTATGCAGGTCAGGAAGCAATAGTTAGAACTGGACATGGAACAACAGACTGGTTCCAAACAGGAAAAGGAGTACGTCAAGGCTGTACATTGTCACCCTGCTTATTTAACTTCTATGCAGAGTACATCATGGGAAACACTGGACTGGAAGAAGCACAAGCTGGAATCAAGATTGCTGGGAGAAATATCAATCACCTCAGATATGCAGATGACACCACCCTTATGGCAGAAACTGAAGAGGAACTAAAAAGCTTCTTGATGAAAATGAAAGAAGAGAGTGAAAAGGTTGGTTTAAAGCTCAACAATCAGAAAATGAAGATCATGGCATCTGGTCCCATCACTTCATGGGAAATAGATGGGGAAACAGTGGAAACAGTATCAGACTTTATTTTGGGGGGCTCCAAAATCACTGCAGATGGTGACTGCAGCCATGAAATTAAAAGACGCTTACTCCTTGGAAGGAAAGTTATGACCAACCTAGACAGCATATTCAAAAGCAGAGACATTACTTTGCCGACTAAGGTCCGTCTAGTCAAGGCTGTGGTTTTTCCTGTGCTCATGTATGGATGTGAGAGTTGGACTGTGAAGAAGGCTGAGCGCCGAAGAATTGATGCTTTTGAACTGTGGTGTTGGAGAAGACTCTTGAGAGTCCCTTGGACTGCAAGGAGATCCAACCAGTCCATTCTAAAGGAGATCAGCCCTGGGATTTCTTTGGAAGGAATGATGCTAAAGGTGAAACTCCAGTACTTTGGCCACCTCATGAGAAGAGTTGACTCATTGGAAAAGACTCTGCTGCTGGGAGGGACTGGGGGCAGGAGGAGAAGGGGACGACAGAGGATGAAATGGCTGGATGGCATCACTGACTCGATGGACGTGAATCTGAGTGAACTCTGGGAGTTGGTGATGGACAGGGAGGCCTGGCATGCTGCGATTCATGGGGTCTCAAAGAGTCGGACACGACTGAGCGACTGAACTGATGGAGCTGAAGAGAATGGGAATAGGGAATGCCACAAAGCTCACAGTTCTTACTGAGACTCAACTGGCTTTCTTTGAGACTCACTCACTGAACTGCTACAAGCACTGGATAATTTCCAGAATACTGAAAAAGTTGATTTTGATAAATGTTGCCAGTTGTTTCATTGATTCGATACAGAGGATTTTTCTGAGGTCCTTATTCTGCCATTTGCACTGATGTCACTCAGGTTTTTTTTTTTAAGAAAATGCTAAGCAAGTTTACAAATTTATTTTTAAGAACTATGCATGAACAGCAACTATAGCTACTCATGAGGATAAGCACATAAGCACAGCACTGCCTAAGAACATTTGAACTAAATAAAATATATAATAAAGTTAACCTATTATATGCATAGGGCTTCCCTTATAGCTCAGTCGATAAAGAATCTGCCTGCTGCAATGCAGGAGACCCAGGTTCAATTCCTGGGTCGGGAAGATCCTGTGGAGAAGGAAATGGCAGTCCACTCCAGTATTCTTGCTTCGAGAATCCCATGGGCAAGGAGCCTGGCAGGCTACAGTTCATGGGGTCTTAAGAGTCGGACATGACTTAGCGCCTAAACCACCATCATTACATGCTTATCAATAGCATTCTATATAGAAACCAGCAAAAATTAAGTGATTAATTTTTTAAAATCACTCATTAATATTGCTTTTATTAGCAAATAGGCATTTCCAAGGTCAGGAGGGGACTATGAAGAGCAACTGGGAGATAGTGCTTAGGAGTATAGTCTTGAAATCCTCTTCTTTTCCTGCACTAATCATCTCTGGATTAAATAACAGTAGAATAAATTCTTGCCCCTTGCTTACCCTCTGTAGTCCTAGATTCCATAAGCTCCATGAAAACAGGTACCCTGATCTGTCCTGTTCAGATGTATGTATCTCCAAGGCAAAAGTTCAGTCTCTCACATAGTGGAGTGATATTACAAATATTTGACGAATGAATGATGACGCTGACAGTCAGAATCAAGCAGCCTCAAACAAAGAAATAGGAAAGGAGTTTGTGACCTTGATTGAGAAGTAGTTGGGGAAAATACCCCACTAGGTAGGTTTCCCCAACGTGGTGGAGCCTGAGGCAAAAGCATCTCACCTTGGCCCAGGCTCTCAATAGCTGGTGCAGGGGTAGTGTGTCAGGTGAGTAAATGCCGCCAAACACCATAATGAGAATTTCACTTCAGGATACTCAGAAGGTATAAGCAAATCAGTCCTGGGAAAGCTCAGACTTCTTTGTGAATTTAGTGTGGAATTAATTTACAACACAATATTTAACAGCAAAAAATTTTAAGTCTCATTTATCAGGCTCCAGAATCCATGTTCTCTGCACAGTTGCTTTGCCTTGAAGGTTTATTCTCTTTGTGGAGACAGACAAACTGACATCATTTAACATCTAAATTATGTAGCTCAATCCCTGAGCACAGATTCTACACACATCAAGAAATTTTCTGATTATAGAGTTTGGCTTCTGTGTGTCAGTATCCTCTAGGAGAACCATGGTGACAATGCCAGAGAATCTGGTCTCTGTGCTGTTTCTAATTTTCTCTGTAAATTGGCACCTGATTTATAAGTGTCATTCTCCTGTGAACTCATTACACTAATGTCCCCAACCAAGTGCAATCCCCTCACCCACTCACCCAATGTATGAACAACCAAGCCTGAGGACAATTTAAGAGTCCTCTTCACAGTTCCTGAGGATACCACTCTCAACTCTCAGCCCCCTTATTATTTCAACAGGGTCCCCAAATTGCACTACAAGGTACCTTCGTCTATGACACAAATATATGAAATCCTACTTTGCTTTGAAAATCATTGTAAATGGCACCTTAAAATAACAGAGCAGCATGCACTTGCAACTCCTGTCAACACAGAACTAGGCTCTTCTCACCCTTGATGGATCACATCCAGCACTGACCAGGCATTAGAGACTACAGCCACAGTAACAGCAGCCCTGATACACTAATCAGCAGGATCCATTGAAAAGGATGCTGAAATCCAAAATCAGAAGGCACAATTCCAAGTCCAGGGTTATCTCAGTCAAATCATAAATCACCCCATCATCTTCCTCATTTGTAAAACACAGATAACAGATGGCCCAGCTACCACTATTTAGTGCCATCTCATTCTTTTCAATATTTATTTTTTATTATTTGTTTGGCTGTGCCGGGTCTTAGTTGTGGCATGCAAACTATCAGTTGCCACATGTGGGATTAAGTTCTCTAACCAGGGATTGATCCCAGGCCCCCTGCATTGGGAGTGCAGAGTCTTAGGCGCGGGACCACCATGGAAGCCTCTCATTATTTTCACAGTGTTAGAGAAATGGATCTGATTGAAGCTTCCTTTATTTGCTTTTGTAGACAACAGTCAGATCCAGGTTCCAACATCAGCTCTAACTTCCTCTGTACTGTCAACTCCGAGACCCTGAATAGATCATTCTCTCAGGGTCCAAGTTTCTTTCACATTTAAAATGAAAAGGTTGAATTCAATTTCTTTCAACATTATGAAGACATTTAGAAAGCCAGCTGTGGAACTAAGTATTTCAAATAAAGCAGAAGTTAAAAAACAGATTAAAATATAGACAACTGTTATTCTTCATAATAACTGTCAAGACTTGACAGCTAACCCCTTCAAGAGGCAAGTTCAAACCAAAACCTATAGAAGAAAATTATTTTTAACTCTACAACACAGTTTCAGGAGAGGAGGGCTAGAATGTTTCCCACTTAGTCAGATAAGTTCTATATTAATTCACACTCTACTTTTCACAAGGGTTCTCTAAATCCAGCCTGCCCATCTTACAAAATCTACTGTACCACTAAGTGGAGTGCCAATGAACAATGAATCTTGGGCAAGTGGAGTGGACTTGCAAGTTAAATATATATATGTATATATTTGATGTACAAGAGACAAATGATCGAAAGAAAAGCCAGCCTCTGCAGACACCACTGCTAACAAACTACCAACAAGTTTTCAAAACCTATCTGTATACCTTTATCCTCTCCACTACTTTGTGAAGTAAATAAACCAAGTAATTTCATTTTCATCTGACTTATGAGGTACTGGGGGTTCCGAAAGGTTACCCGACTTGCCAAGTCACAATGCCAATTCCTGGCAGCACTGGGGCTATCATCAGGGCCTAAAGTTCATAATTCCCAATCAGGTACTAATCCCACTATTTACATTTCTATTTACCTGGCACTGTTTGTCCTCTGGGACCCTCCTGCTCTTGCCCTCCGTGAAGCAGAACTCCTCCTATTCCTCCTCGCTCTCACGGGCCCCACACTGCGGTCTGAAGTTGGTCGCAGGAATTCCAGCATGCCATGAAGTCTCTGCAGCCCACTGATGAAGCTGTTCATTGAATCCAATGAAGGCACTTGGGGAGTGCGGTTAGCATCAGATTCCAGCCTAAACTCCTCTAAAACTCCTGGATTGAGGTTCCCCACAGTCTCTGTTCCTGAGAGCTCCACTTCCTCTGTCAGATCAACAGATATCTGCGGAATAGGCGGAAGCAGCGGCACTCTCTCTGGGCTGTTGATCACCTCCTCAGGAATGGGTTGGAGCAGGGGTGGTCCTCCTTCGATGCTGACCACCTCAGCAAGTATAGGATGCAACACGGGTGGTCCCTCCTGGCTGCTGACCTCCTCAGTATGAGGAGGCTGGAGCAGGGGTGGTCCCCCTTGGCTGCTGACCACTTCCGCAGGAGCAGGCTGATCTGCAGCACCATGATCTAATTGCACCTGAAGATCATATTCCATTGCTTCATGAGCCATCACTGAGGAAGCAATATTTGTAAAAAGTATTAGTAAAATGTATCAGCTACGTGGCATGTTTTATCTAATTATGTCTATCATTTAATACTTGTTTAAGATCATTCTTGATAAAACTGAGAAACTTAAAAGATGATTTTAGCTCTTTTCTTATAAGGACTTTTAACCAGTTATCCTGTTTGCCCTTCGAAAACATAAAGTCATGTGATCACAGCACTAGTCTTTAAAAGAATCTATAAAATAAGAGAACTGAACTATTGAAAATAATCCCCCAGACCTCTTGCAGTTCTGTCATGACCTATATATGGACATTTACTACAACAAATGCATACAATGCTATATTTAATTTTAGTAGGCAATATTCATCTTTCATGGCACTAAAGTGCAAAAAATAAACACAGAAAGAACATTTCCACAAAATAACTCAATTAATAACTCAAAATAGAAATTAACCTATTTCCTCCAAAAAGGCTGAGCAACCTTTATTTACTTCAACTTTTTCATTACTTTTGTTTTCTATCTCTAAGTCCATTTGTTAGTCCATTCAACAAATATTTATTAAGCACTGGTTATGTTCCTTTCATTATTTGTTTCCTGTCTCTACTCCACTACGTTAGTCTATTTTTCAAGAAATATTTAAGCATCTGTCATATAGTCAGACACTCCACAGAGGCAAACAGATAAGTGGACAAGACCCAGCATAATACAATTTACATTCTAGCAAATGAGAGAATAAACAAATCATTGTGAAAAATTATATATTGTGCCATTTGGTTTTGAGAGTGGGGGGCAAGACACAACAGTGAGAGGTGGCCTCTTATAAGTGAAAATTAAACCAAGACAAGAAGGATTAAAAGAAGTTGGCCGTATGAAGAGCCAAGAAAGAGTTTCAGAAGAAAATTAATACAAGGTGTCTGCTAAGTATGGGTTTAGTGCGTCAGAGAAACTAGGAAGCCCAGCATAACGAGAATAGTAAGAAAGAGCAGACAGTATGAGGTTTAATATGAGGAGTAAAGTTGATGATACACAACACTTTCACTAGAAGACCTTGGTAAGGAGTTTCTTCTGCGTTAGGAATGGACTGTAAGGGAGGAAAAGTGCAGGCAAAGTGACCACTTCATAGGCTATTATGAGAGTATAAACTAGTGGTCACAGAGGCAAGACTAGTAGCAGTGGAGATGGAACAGTAGACAGCTTTAAGAATCCTCAGTATAGTCATGCCACTTAAAATCTTGGGATAGATTAACTACCTAAGAAGGAGTTGAGATAGAAGAAAAGCAGGCCAAGGACCAATACCAGAGACATTAAAAGGATAACAGTTATAGGAAGAGAACCCAGAAACCAAGACCATGAGGTAGGAGAAAACCTGGGAGAGTGTGGTGTCTTGGAAGAATGATGCAAGGAGGGGACAGTCAAGTGTGTCAAGTGCTACTGAGGGGAAGAATGACCACTAGATTTAGCAATGTAGAGGTGACAGATAATCTAGAAAAGAGCTGTTTCCCCAAAGTGATGAGTAGAGGCCAGACTGGAGTGGTCAGCATAAATGCAGAGAAGTCCAACAAACACAGCAGATAAAGTATGTTTTTCTTTCTCAGTCATTTCTGAAAATCCATGAACATGACCCCAATCCCCTTGCAAGAAACAGCATTAAAAAAAGAATAAATCACAAGCACAAAGCAAAGAGAGTATGAGACATACAAATCAGTTTTCCGTACCAACAACTGATAGGACTGTGTGCTACTGAAAAGCAAGCTAATTTCCACTGAGGGAACTGTAGAAACCACATATCACAGAAGATAGCATTGAAAGATGGAGATGCGAAGGAGGATCAGCTGAAAGCCTGTGAAAGTAATCTGTTCCTCAAGGCAACAATAAAAAACATCTCCCCCTATGTTGCAGAAAACTGGAATTTTGAACCACACAGACTTAAGACCAGCAGTGAAAACAAGGAGTTAAGTGAAATTCTACCAACTTTCACAAGTGTGAAACACTTCCAACCCTTCTCCCTAGCTGCACAAATCCAGAATGCAATATTCTGGTTTTTACACATTCTCTATGCCTCAAGGCAGGAGATTAGAGGACTGTTCTCTAGAGAAAACCAGCTGAAGAGAAAAGATCTATAAATACTAACACTTGTAAATCTCAAGAAAATGGCTGGGTCTCTGTCCTTATAGCTAACGGTAAAAGTCCCTTGGTTGGTAAGGTTCAGTCATTCATACACAGCTTCCAATCAGTCTTCTGGGGCGGGGGGGTCTCTCTGCAAAACAAACAGCCAGCCAAAGAACAACTGACATTCAAGAAAAGCCTCCAACATGAGAGGAGACCAAAGCAGACAAAGAGAAGAAACTCGGAAAAAAGAAATGTGATGAAAGAAATGGTAATAAGTAAGTAAATAAAATAAATCCAAACTTAAAATGCCAAGGGAAAAAAATCAAAATAAAACTTTAATAGAAGGATTGTAAAATACACCTGAAGAACTCTCAGAAAACAAAAGACAGTAAAAAATAATAATATTAAAAGGTTAAGTCAGAGTACTTGACTAACTGAAGTACAAGAATGAGAACTCAAAATGGAAAAAAAAAGTGAAGCAAAACCTCTGGTCAAGATGGAACCATAAACTCTCTTCCCACTAAGAATCCCAATTCAGTAAATTTCCTCAAAAATTATACTGAAAAGAAAAAAGGAGACTACAGATGAAACTCCATTATTAATTCCATCCTTAGGGCACTTAAAAATATGCAAAACCACACTACTATATGGGATTTATAAATATAAGGTAGTATAAAAAAGCCCAAGCATAAAAAATACCCAGTTAAGGAGCTGGAAGGTGCTGGCTTACCTACGAGGCTTTGACTATAGAATTTATTTCTTTAAGAAAAAGAAAGAAAGAAAAACTCTACCAAAAGGTCAAAGTCAAAATTTGTTAGATACGGGTGGTGAATGGACCAATCTTTTAAAAGTTATTCAGATTAAAAATTATACAGATGTGTAGAATAGTCTTTTGGACTCTGTGGGAGAGAAAGAGGGTTGGATGATTTGGGAGAATGGCACTGAAACATGTATAATATCATATATGAAACGAGTCGCCAGTCCAGGTTCAATGCATGATACTGGATGCTTGGGGCTGGTGCACTGAGATGACCCAGAGGGATGGTACTGGGAGGGAGAAGGGAGGGGGTGTTCAGGATGGGGAACACGTGTATACCTGTGGTGGATTCATGTTGATGTATGGCAAAACCAGTACAATATTGTAAAGTAATTAACCTCCAATTAAAATAAATAAATTTATATTTTAATAAATAAAAATTATTCTGTGCACTTTTCAGTATGGTTAACATTAAAAAGTGAAATTTCTTCCCATGATATGCCAGTTCTGATTAGAGAACAAAAGTTCTGGTGAGATGTGAAAGGCCCAGAGCCAAATCCCAGCCTCATTCATCGGTGTATCCTACACAAGAAGTACACAGCAGATGCTAAATACTTACTGAATTACCCACCATACATACACCTAAAAACGCAAAACCAATCAACTTCTAAGAACGTATCAGCACCCAATATTGACAGACAGAAGAGATAGAGAACAACGCCATCCTGGAAGAAAGTTCCCTACACAGCGCCGTGCTGGAGCAAAGCTTCCCCATCAATGTGGGCCAACACAAAACCCGCCAGGCCTGGGGTTGAGCAGGGGCGAGTCGGCGGGTCCCCGCCATGCCGTGAGCAGCCCGTAGACATCCGGTGGTTTTCCCAAGCTTTCTTACTCAGATTTCAACCAATGTCCACGCTAAGCGCGATGAAGACTCCCAATTAAAAAGACGACGAGGCGCGAGCGGGGAGTCGGGCCGACCTGGGTTCGAATCCGTGTTCGGTCACGTCCTACCTGAGGACCTTACTTAGGACGGTTGCCCAGCTTCCCTGTTCGACTTATTCGTCTTTAAAAAGTGGGGATAATACAAGTATTTACGTCACAGTGTTGCTGTGAGGTAAAGCTGGATAGAACCATAGGTCTTTCGTTCAACTTGAAAGTGAGGCAAGTAGCGGGCACTTCGTGCGACAGCAGTTATCTGCACACGAAGAGTCCGGGGCTCCGCTCCCGGGAGAGCGACCAGGGACCTCTGACTCCGGGCCAGCGACCTCTTGACCCCAGCCCTGCGGCGAACTCTGCTCCTTGCAGGAATCCGGAGTTGCTTCCTTCCCCGCCCCACCCGCACCTCGGGGGCCGCCCCAGCAGCCCCGAAAGAACGGGAATTTAGGTGCCTCGGCCCCGACCCTTGGGACCGCCCGGAGCGCCCAAATCTCCTCAGACCACCGACTTCAAGCCCGCCCCCAGCCCAACTCGGGCCCTGCGTCCAGGGACCCAGGGGAAGTCGTCCCGGACCCAGACGCCCAAGGCCTGGGGAGAGGCAAGCGCCCACCTCACCTGAAGCCGGAGCACACGGTCAGACTCGCCAGGTCGCCGGAGGCGCAGCAGCCCCCATAGGAAAACTTGCCGGACTGGCTACTACAGCCACTTGCCAGCAGCTCAAGCTGCCCGCCTGAGGTGCTGCCTCGGCATGTTCCTATTGGGCAGCAGTTCCAGCCGGTAGCCAATACCCTCTCTTCTTCTTTCTCTGGTCGCCGCTGACTGAAACAGCGGCGCTCTCATTGGCTGACCCTTCGTAAACGGGGTAGGCAGGACCACGCGCAAGGAAGCCTCGTACAATTGGTAGAAATCAACGTCCGTCAACACACGCCCAGCCCCCAAAGAGAAAAACGGAAGAAGGCTTTTACCGCTCTTTGTTTGAACTTTGTGGCGGGAGGAAGTTGTAAGGGAAAGATGTTTTAGCCCATTTTGAAAAGATGAAAATATTAAAACTGTGCCTCATGCTGTTTCGCCTAAAGTCTTTGGTGAAGAAGATGCCTGTCACCAAAACCAACGTTAGCATTTGTACTTTTTTTTCATCTTCCTGCGTTTAAGGGAGCTTCTACTGAGCAAGATTAGTATGAGGAGAAAGGAATTTTATTTTGTAAACAAATACAAAATATTATGGAGCAGAAAGAAAAATATTTTGAATGATTCTCACTGTTGTATAAGTAGTGGCAGAGGAGCCATTACTTGTATATACCACCTGAAACTGTCACAACATTGTTAGTCATCTACGCTGCTGCTGAGTCGCTCCAGTCGCGTCCGACTCTGCGTGACCCCGTAGACGGCAGCCCACCGGGCTCCCCCGTCCCTGGGATTCTCCAGGCAAGAACACTGGAGTGGGTTGCCATTTCCTTCTCCAATGCATGAAAGTGAAAAGTGAAAGTGAAGTTGCTCAGTCGTACCCGACTCTTCGCGACCCCATGGACTGCAGCCCACCAGGCTCCTCTGTCCATGGGATTTTCCAGGCAAGAGTACTGGAGTGGGGTGCCATTGCCTTTTCTGTAGCCATCTATACTCCAATATAAAATTAAAAGTTAAATAAATTTAAATAACATATTCAAACAGACGTACATAAAAATCAATAGCATCTTTATCTGTAATAGCCAAAAATTATAAACAACTCAAATGTTTATCAGCAGATCAAAGGATAATGCCATAGCTTTCAACTATTTTTCAGCTAGAAAAGGAATAAATTAAAGATACATGTGATTACATGGATGAATCTCAAAATAGTTATACTGAAAGAAGGCAAATTTATCATATATCATATGATTACATTTATATAAAATTTTAAAACACAAACTAATCAGTAATGATAGAAAGCAGGTCAGTGGTTGCCTAGGGAAATGGGGGTGGTAGGGTGGTGGGAGGGAGTGATTGTAAAGGAGCATGAAGAAGCTTTGGGAATGGATGCACATGTCCATTATCTTGATTGTGGTGGTGCATATATATGTCAAAACATCAAATCACACATGTGAAACGTGTAATCCACTGTGGGACAATTATACCTCAAAAATGCCATTTAAATCAGAATTGCAGGGCAGGAGTGAAGAGGGGGTTTGACTGTATGCACATAATAGGACTTTGGGGCATGATGGTAATGTTTGTCATCTTGATGGGGGTCTGGATCAGTCATGCGTATGAATTTATTAATCTCATCAAATGGTATATTTAGGATTTGTGTATTTCACAACATGGAAACATTACCTTCCCCCTTCAAACAAACAAACAACCACCACCACCCTGTAAACAAATATTGAACTGCAGTTAATAATATAAATGCTGAAATGTTTAGTGATGAATTGTGTTGATGTTTGAAATTTTCTTCTAAATGCATAAAAAATAAGGATGGATCAACAGTAGGAAGAAGACAGGCTAAATTGATAAGTATGTGATAAAATATGGTGAATTGTTAGGTGTAGAATCTAGGTGGTGACTATTCAGATGTTCAGAGCATAACTCTACTGACATTTCTGAGTATTTGAAAATTTTTATATTTATAAATGTTGAGGAAAAAATTAGGTATAGGGCTTTGGAAGCTGTCTTGTGCGAGTCAGGGGTCCCTGAAGATTAAGCTTTATTACTAATACTTTTACAGTGAATCCGCCTCTGCAGGTGGATCTGCCAGAGCATGTATAACCTATAAGGGAGAACTTATGCTGTAGCCCCTATAGCTACAGAGAACAAAAGATTTCAAAGATGAAAATAGTACTGCCCGATGATTAGCTCGAGAAAAGCCTCAGTGTTCAACCTGTCCTTGTTGATTCTTTTTTAACTTAAAAATGTTCTAGGTTTAAAAACATCAAGAATAAATAAAAGATAAAAAGGAATAGAAATGAACCATAATTTTATTCCCCAGATTATAAGCTCCAATTTATTTTGCCGATTTTTTTTTTAATTTAACTTTATGGAACGATAGTAGTGTTAGTTTCAGGTGTACAGCAGAGTGATCCACTTACGCATGTAAATATATTCCTCCTTTTTTAGATTCTTTTCTCATATAGGCTATCACAGAATATTGAATAGAGTTCCCTGTGCTATCGAGTAGGTCCTTGTTGGTTATCTGTCTTATATATAGAAGTGTATGTTCATCCCAAGCTCCCAATTGACTCCTCTCCCTGCCTGCCCCCACCTATTGTTGTCTCCTCAGTAATTGGAACAATGCCCAGCACATTGCTGTTGAATGATTTGGGATGAGTTCAGGTGGAAAGAAAAGCAGTGACAAGTAGAGGTCACCTTACCAAGAGCAAAGGTGTAAAAAAATTCAGAGGTTACATCCAGGAGACATGGGTTTCTGAGAACTCTTAGGCTAATATATTTAGTTTGTCCTGTACAGCATAAAAATAATTTTTAATGAAGTGCCAATCTTTAAAAAGATGGACAATTTACCAAAAATGTGACAAAGTGGATGGCTCTGGAAACACTGGGGTCCTGTTCCTATATGATAAAAACAGGCTGCAGCTGAGCAGAGGCTGCCCTTTCTTCACAAAGTTCACCTGTTCCCGAAGTCTCTCCTTCAGGCTCAACTCACTTTTTAGGCTCCCACTAGACCTCACAGGTATTAGAGTTTGCAGTCTCTGGTGGGAGCACTCTGGGACCAGATACTGGAGATCAGGTTGGCGTCAGAGATAAAAGGCCTTGGGGATCCAAAGGGGGATTCTGTACTTAGTTCAGTGGGAAAGAGGAAGGATCAATCTTTGCCCAGCTGTTTACTGCTGTCACAGTTCACCCTGGAACTTAGTGGCTAAGACCACAGCCAATTATTTAGCTCATGGTTTTGTAAATGGGCCATCTGGGCTGCTTCTGCTGTGCGGTTCTTCTGGTCTCAAATGGATTCATCTCTGTGACAGTTGCTGGCCTGGCTGGTCTAGTATGACGGCTCCATGTAGCCTCTCCTTCTCCAGCACCCTTGCGCAGCTTGCTCCCGGTGGGGGAGGGCTCCAAGAGACGGGGTGGAAGTTCGTAAGGCCTCTGGAAGCCTGGGCTTGGAACCAAAACACCACCACTTCGACATTCTATTGGCCAAAGCCAGTTACAATACCAGCCCAGGTTCAAGTGGTGGGGATGTAGATTCTACTTCTTTTTTTAAAAAAAAGGTTGGTTATTTTTTTTATTTTTAGCTGTGATGGGTCTTCATTGCTGCGCAGGTCTTTCCTCTAGTTGCAATGAGTGGAGGCTACTCTTCGTTGCAGTGAGCGGGCTTCTCATTGCAGTGGCTTCTCTTGTTGCAAAGCACGGCCTCTAGGGTGGGTGGGCTTTAGCAGTTGGGCTCAGTGGTTGTGGCTCCCAGGCTCTAGAGCGCAGGCTCAATAGTTGTGGTGCACAGGCTTAGTACTGTGGCATGTGGGATTTTCCCAGGCTAGGGATCAAACCCATGTCGCCTGCATTGGCAGGTGGATTCTTTACTACTGAGCCCACCAGGGGAGCCCTAGATTCGACTTCCTGATGGGAGGGGCTGCTAAGTCACAATCCCAAGAGGTTTGGATCCAGAGAGAGAGACACATTTTTGTAAAACTATCAGAGTTATTATCAAAGGTGTATTTTTGACAGTACCATCGGGAGTGGCATGGATTACGGGAGTTGTTTTCTATTTGTAACAGAGAAGTGCTGCCCCCCTGTATCCATAAATAAATCCATGCTGAAGGATTTGAGAGAAAAAGATGCCCAGCTCGTGTTCTTCCAGCTCCTTGTTCAGGGACAGTTTCACTTTCAACACGTGGCTTAATAAAAGGAAGACAGTCTGTTTAAGATTTCTGTGAATGAATGAACAGAAAGTTAGACAAGCTCAGGAACTGACCGTCACGTTAGAAACAAAGACATTTCCATACTACAAAACAGTGTAGAAACTGCACTCCCCTTGGTCTGGCTGGAGTCCGAAACACCATCAGCATTCATGCCTTTGGAATGTGATGTTCCCTCTCACTTGGACAACTTTTGCTAGTCTATTTTTATTTTATTTTTGTAATTTTACTTGGACAACTTTTAAAATACAACTACCTTGTGGGAGACGTAAGCTCACACATCTTAGTGTGAATTAGTCTCAGGTATTAGATTCTCTAATACCAGGAAGACCTGGGTTTAAGGGAGCCTGGAAAAAGGAGGAAGAAGACAAAGGAGAGTTTGAAGGAGAAGAAGGTGCTGTAGAAAATCCTGCAGCTTCTCATCCACCCTGAAGCGTAATTCTTCAGGGAGCGCCACTGAGTCTGCCCATCTGCGCTATGAGGGCAAAGAGAAAGTGTCAGGTAGAAGCTAGGCCAAGGCTTAGATTGTGTTAGGGAAATTAAAACGGAAGTAGTCTTGTTCAGGCTTCAGAAGCAGGAGAGCAGGCCACAGACTGACTTCTGAGCCTGCCTGGACTACGTGCCTGCTTGCAAACACACCAATTGTTACCAGGAAGCCAAGCAGCACTTTAGATCAGAGGGAATGGATCTTGGATTTCCTTGAGCCCTTGGAGGCCTGGCCTGCTCCCTGGGGTTCCAGAAAATCTTGTGACTCACAAGGTGAAACAAACAACATTGTAACAGTTAAAGAGAAACCATCACTGCCTTTCTGCATGCAGGCTGGTGCTCATATCAGTGGGCAGCCTGGGATTATAAGCAGGAGCTCGCCAAACTGCAATTTGAAGTCTCCCCCGTGGGGTAGACGCACTACCGGGGACCTCTTCCCAAATGGGACTCCAGATTGCTGTTAACGAGGGACTTCCCAGCACTTTTGAAGTCTGGAGGTTGTTTGGCCTAATTTGGTGATGTATGTGCTGTTACTTTTCTCTGTTGTTTTTCTCTTCTTTTAATGACTATATATTGAAATGAAGTCAATCAACCCTCTATTAAATATTGAAATTGTTTATTGTGTGTGTAACGAGTGGTTTCTTTTGTTAATGAATCTTTTGAACTTAAAAGTAAAACTTTCGGCAAAACATTTTCATTCCAAAAGGTAGGGATGCGGCAAAGGAAGGGGAGGGATGAGATACCCTCTCTAACATGACTGTTAGAGTGATTCCCAATGGACCATCAGTGAACAGGCCTTGAAGGACTTCGTGCCAGAGACTTCTGTAAATAGTGGCGCCGTCCTTGGGGGGACTGCCCCCGAAGCCTGGACACCCATCTCTTTAGTTCCTCTCTCAGGCATTTAATCTTCACTTATCAATGCCCTCCACCCCCAGGTCTCTAACTCAGGATATTCTCACCTGTGTGCCTCAGGATACATGCACAAGAATGTTTAAGGGTGAGGTTCCTAAAAGGACGATTAAAATATCCATAGATAGAGGAAGGGGTAAGTAACGTGCATGGTTATCTAAGTGGCCTACTATACAGCAGTGGAAAAGAATGAGTTTAAACCATCACATCAGCATGGATCAATTTAAAATCATTTCTTCATACTACCTGATCAACTGAAGAAAGTTGTGCTAGAATACAGCATGATATCACTTACAAAGTCCTTATACATTTGTGCTAAGCTGCTTCAGTTGTGTCTGACTCTTTGTGACCCTATGGACTGTAGCCCACCAGGCTCCTCTGTCCATGGGAATTTCCAGGCAAGAATACAGGAGTGGGTTGCCACTTCCCCCTCCAGGGGATCTTCCCAACCCAGGGATCAAACCTGCATCTCCTGAGGCTCCTGCATTACAGGCAGCTATTTTTTACCGCTGAGCCACAGGAAAGCCCATAATTTAGTGTACCTTGGTTAAGGAGTTTTTTCAACCAATTTTCCTTATTTTACTGTTTTAACCTCCCTTCTTTCCATCATTCTTGCTTTCAGAAATACTTGATGTGACCCATAATTCCCTGGAAATTCTGCCATGTAATTCACATTTGGTTCATGTGCTTGACTTATGATTCAGTTTTCTAGGATATCTGCTAATCTAGTTACTAGTTGTCCACTGGCTTTCCAGACTCAAAATTTCACTCCTTTCATATTGTCTTCCATTCTCTCTGTCTTAGGCTTATGTCTTAAAAAATTCTTTTCTAACATTTGGTTGGTTAGGGAAGTGAGTTAAAGATTATGTGTATGCTTATGTAATAAGATTTACTTAAGAATTTGAAATGACTCCTCATTTTGTTACTGCTGTATGCTGTATTATATGTATGCCTGCTGTATTATAATTGTAAAATTTTATCATTCAAACTGTAATATTAAAAGCATATTCTCTCCTGAAAAAATAAATAAATAAACTAAAACCATAGACAAACTTCTACCAGAAAGTTAGGATAGCGGCTCCTCCTGGAGCAGGGGAGAGGAATGTGAAAGCAAGGGATGAGGAGGTCCCTTTCTGAGTTAGTGGTAATGTTCAAGTCTTTAACCAGGAGTGGATATGTGATATTCTTTATCTTCGACTTAAAAAAATGAACATACATATTTAATCACTGCTGTACTGTGATACATATCACAATAAAGATAGGAAAAACATGATTTTGTTTCTTTGAATACTGTAGCAACTTCAGTGGAAACACTTCCCCAGTATCTAGATAGACTGCATGTGAGTCATGTCCTCTTGTATCTGGAGCTTCGTGGAAAGCCTGAGAGATCTGGATCTAGAGTAGCGGAGGGAAACATTCCCATTGAGGGAGATGGTGTAGGGAAACTACGGAGGAGCAGCTGATAACGTGGTGAAATAAAAGTCTCAGTAGAGGAAAATGGCACCCCACTCCAGTACTCTTGCCTGGAAAATCCCATGGACGGAGGAGCCTGGTAGGCTGCAGTCCATGGGGTCGCAAAGAGTCGGACAAGACTGAGCGACTTCACTTTCACTTTTCACTTCCATGCATTGGAGAAGGAAATGGCAACCCACTCCAGTGTTCTTGCCTGGAGAATCCCAGGGACGGGAAAACCTGGTGGGCTGCAGTCTTATGGGGTCGCACAGAGTTGGACACAACTGAAGCGACTTAGCAGCAGCAGCTGATAAAAGAAAAGGAAGGAAGGGAGAGAAAGTATCAGTTCAGTCTCTCGGTCCTGTCCAACTCTTTGCGACCCCATTACTGCAGCACACCAGGCTTCCCTGTCCATCACCAACTCCCCGGAGCTTACTCAAACTCATGTCCATCGAGTTAGTGATGTCATCCAACCATCTCATCTGTCTTACTCTCCTCCTGCCTTCAATCTTCCCAGCATCAGGATCTTTTCCAATGAGTCAGTTCTTCGCATGAAGTGGCCAAAGAATTAGAGCTTCAGCATCAGTCCTTCCAATAAATATTCAGGACTGATTTCCTTTAGGATTGACTGGTTGGATCTCCTTGCTGTCCAAGGGACTTTCAAGAGTCTTCTCCAACACCACAGTTCAAAAGCATCAATTCTTTGGCACTCAGCTTTCTTTATAGTCTTTATAGTCCAGCTCTCACATCTGTACCTGACTACTGGAAAAACCACACCTTTGACTAGACAGACCTTTGTCAGCAAAGCAATGTCTCTGCTTTTTTAATATACTTTGTCATAGTTTCCTTCCAAGGAGCAAGGAGTGTCTTTTAATTTCATGGCTGCAGTCACCATCTGCAGTGATTTTGGAGCCCAAAAAAATAAAGT